>NC_091081.1:37936666-38250333 GCF_032405125.1 Capricornis sumatraensis | reverse complement strand
GCATGAAGGGTAATGCCACTTGGAGGATTTCATTGATCCTGTAGGAAATGGAAAGCCAGTAAGCCATTCACCTCACTTTATTGAACAATAGATAATTTCATTTCCCCAGGCATTCTTTCTTTTTTTTTTTTCTCCTTTATCCCATTCATGTCAACAAATATTATCTGAGTCCCAACTCTGGGCCAATCACTGCTCCAGCCATAGAGAAACTTTGGAGTCATCTGAATCCTCTGAGACTCCACGTCTGCGGCCACACACCCCAAATCAGGCTTTTCGGGCTCAGCCATCCCTTAGGTGTCTGCTCCAACTCCCCAGTCATTTCTTCAGCATTTCATATGGGGATTTTCCACCTAGAATCAGCAATGGAATTTTTTAAACTGCAGAACTAGATAACATAAGTAAGGAAAAGAGTTAAAAAGGAGGCTCTTGAAAACATTTAAAATAGCTGCTCAGCATTGAAAATCAGCTTACGGGATGGCAAATGCAAATGTGAGCTCAGACAGGCCCAGCTCAGTTCTGCAAATCCTTTGGTAATGAAAATAGATCCGCACTTTAATTTTTCAAACCATAAACCTCCCCGAAGCAAGTAAGAAAAGAGAGAGAACATAAGGGAAATGTTCTACAAAGAAAGTGGATTTTGCATTTGATGTGTGGATGGAACTCAGGACAGAAGTCCCAGACACTGTGCAGCAGGTTCAGTCATGGCTGGTATCCTAGGGTCCAGTTCCAATTGGGACCATCTCTTTCCCAAGTCCAGGATCATCTTATCTCCCTCCCACCCCCACCTATCACATCAAACCCTGCTATCAGACAAGGAGACAGGACCTTCATGAACACTAAGGTATAAATGATTGATAACAGCTTTAAAATGCCATTTCTTCTATGGGGCATTTGCATTTTAACAGAGTCCAAAGTCTCAAGCTGAAGGGAAACTCCTCTGAATGTGAACATATGAAAATAGTTTGCAATGGTTTTTTTTTTTTTTTTTTTTGGCTCTTTCTCCACAGACTCAAAACTTACCTGGCAGAAAGTAGATGCTTGATCATTCAACAAGGGAGAAATTGAGATTTATAAGCCACTGAGTTCATACCTAGTGCATTTTCTTGGCAGAAAAATAAAACAAGGGGACAGTGCACGTGGTGTCTCCAGGGCGGGACTCCTGCCCAGTCCCCAGTGGCCTCTTAGCAGGCTTCCCAGTGAGTCTTGAAGTGCCGCACCTCGTTGTGGATCCTTTCTCTTGAATTCCGAAAGGATTTCCAACACTCTGACAACTTATCTCAGCAGCGGCTCTGCATCCACTGAGCCAAGGAGTCTTGAGCTCAGCACCGCCCCCCACTCCCCGCGGAGGGGTGAAGTGGGACAGGTTTTTCCTGAGTTGGCCTCTCTCTCAGCCCTGCAAGAAGGGTGATAGTCATTCTGGTTTCTGCTTCCCTATTGCTTCAGATTCTCTTTACACTGGTTAGCTAGTCCCTTATTGTCCCAAGCCTCTATTAAAATCAGTAATTTTTTATATTAAGCTTTCTTTGTTTATGTAAAGTGCTTCTTTTGCCTTGAACTTGATGTTACTGACCTCTGCTCCCCTCCCCCACCCTTTTCCCTCCTCGCCTGGCTTAAAGACATTGTCCCTTCTGCCAGGAGATTCAAACAAAGCCAGAACATCTAGTTTTAAGGCTCTTGTCCAATTTTCTGACATATAAAATCACCAAAACACACTGCCTCAAGGCAATGTTTCTGAGTGTCTTACCTTCCTCAAGGTTTATAAGCTGAAATAAACTCAAATATCCCAAATTTCAAGCCATGAGGCTGTAAACATACTTAGATCAGTTCTTTGACTTTCCTAGGTTGCCGAAAATCTAGAAAAATAATGTAGGTAGATTAGGAAAGAGGTAGGAAAACAAAACAAAAAGCCAAAGTTTATCTGCCGGGTATATGCTGAGGAACTAGAGAAATGAGGAAGACAGAAGAACAAAGCGTCCTGAATGTTGGAGAAAGTCATGATAGAGAGAGAGAGAGATTTAGAAACTGAGAGATTTGGAGGTTTAGAAGTTTTCAAGGAAATCTTAATAAGTAGTATTCTGAATCATAAATGTAATCTCTCTTTAGTCCTTCAAGAGATACAAGCACAGATTGAAATTACTTTTGCTTATAGTTGCTGAATGAAACACAAGCTGGAATCAAGATAGCCTGGAGAAATATCAATAACCTCAGATACGCAGATGACACCACCCTTATGGCAGAAAGTGAAGAACTAAAGAGCTTCTTGATGAAAGTGAAAAAGGAGACTGAAAAGTTGGCTTAAAACTCAACATTCTGAAAACTAAGATTATGGCATCTGGTCCCATCATTTCATGGCAAATAGATGGGGAAACAATGGAAACGGTGGCTGACTTTATTTTGGGGGGCTCCAAAATCACTGCAGATGGTGACTGCAGCCTTGAAATTAAAAGACACTTGCTCCTTGGAAGAAAATTTATAACCAACCTAGACAGCATATTAAAAAATAGAGACATTACTTTGCCAACAAAGGTCCATCTAGTCAAAGATACGGTTTTTCCAGTAGTCATGAACGGATGTGAGAGCTGGACTATAAAGAAAGCTCAGTGCCGAAGAATCAATGCTTTTGAACTGTGGTGTTGGAGAAGATCCCTTGGACTGCAAGGAGATCCAACCAGTCAATCCTAAAGGAAATCAGTCCTGAATATTCACTGGAAGGGCTGATGCTGAAGCTGAAACTCCAATACTTTAGACACCTGATGCGAAGAACTGATTCATTTGAAAAGACCTTGATGCCGGGAAAGATTGAAGGCAGGAGGAGAAGGGGACGACAGAGGATGAGATGGCTGGATGGCATCACTGACACGATGGACATGAGTTTGAGTAGGCTCCAGGAGTTGGTGATGGACAGGGAAGCCTATTGTGCTGCAGTCCATGGGGTCACAAAGAGTCAGACACGACTTAGTGACTGAAATGACTGATGGCTGCTGGACTGTTTCTTAAAGTACAAAGCAAGTCACCTGGGTTCCTGTCATATTCAGTAGTCTAGCCAATGTTGTTCTAAAACTTCAAAATGCTTATTCTTTCAAATAGCCCTACAAGAGTGCTCTAAAATTCTACTTCTGAAACCAGGAGATTAAATTTCCTAATGGTGATTATAGTCAACCTTCATCATCTAAGCCAAAATACCTATAAATCCCTCCAGAGGAAGGGCCTACTTTCCAACCGTGGTATCTGTGCACACCAGTCAAGGATGGATGGCCACTGTTCTTATATGTCAGCAGGAAAACCTCTCTCTAGAGTTTTGATGGGGTTCCTTCAATAAGACAAATTGCTTTCTCAGCTCATTGGTAAAGGGTCACTTAATAAAAAAAGATCATCCTACATGCCAACACTGGGGAGTCATCCCCACATGCTAGAACTTGCCATGTACCCAGGTTTGCTTCAAACTAGTTCAATAAGCATGTTGGGATAATGATAACAGGATTTGTTCCACTTACTTTGTTTCTAAAGGCAGAGAGAGTGTGAACCATACATCTTCTGATGCTTTTGGCTTTTGGCTTTCCATATTTGCTTCCTGGCCTGGTATTCAAGCAAGTGTTCTCCCCATGACCTAAAAAAAATGTGGCATCTCTCCCTCTTTACTTCTGCTACCCCTCAAGATCTGCATAGTCCCAACTTCAACCCAACATTAGAACTCTTTCAACCTGGTTCACCCAACACTGGGTCCTCTTATCTAAATCACATCTTTCTGGATCGCCCACAACATGTTGTAGTCTTTGAACTACCTCTGCTGTATCGTATATCACAGCCTTAAAAGAAGATGATCCCTCCCTCCAGTCTTCCTGACAGAGTAGCAGTTTGCCTTGTTTCTTATAACCTCATTAATCCACGATCTTCCTCACCTCTAGCATGGAGCCAGGCCATTATAGCCAGGGCTTCCCAGGTGGCACAGTGGTAAAGAATCCACCTGCCAATGCAGGAGACACAAGAGATGTGGCTTCAATTCCTGGGTTTGTAAGATCAACCCACTCCCATATTCTTGCCTGGAAAATCCCATGGACAGAAGAGCCTGGCAGGCTAAGTCCATGGGGTTGCAAAGAGTCAGACAAGACTGAGAGATGGAGCACACACAGGCCATTATTGTCAATTCCCTGCTATGTTAGTCATTTCAACCCAAAAGCTCTCGTTTCATATCATCATTATGATACATCCATTTCCCCAAAACCCCTTCACCACAATAAGTATATAGTTCATCCTCAGGGTGTTGTTACCAAACTGTACCTGCCTTTCTCCATATCAAAAGGTAAGAATGAGCTACAAGGAAAGCAAGAATAAGTCAATGCATTTTTTGGCCCTAACTCAGAGACTTCTGTAGCAACCTCTGCTGACTGGCTGATGCAACATCCATACCCATTTTCTTGATCCTTTGGTCCTTTCCACTATAGAACATACAATGAGTAAGTATCACTTTTCTAGGCTTTTCTACAAGTAGGGCTATCCATCCAATATAGGTCTGCCCAATAAGATGTAGAAGAAGTCTGCCAAGGTGAGAACAGTCCTGGGAAAGTTTCGGGTTCTTGATAAGAAAGGCCAATATTGCTGGCCTTGCCCAATCCCCCATCTTTCTGCTTGAGTACAATAGGCAATGCTGGAGCAGCCATTTCGTGGCTATAAGGCAGCAAGTACAATGGAATGCTTATGGTGACATTATCAAGCTGTTGAAGCAACTCTAGCCGCAGCCTGACTCTCTGAACCTTTGTTATGTGAGCCACTATGAACTGAGTTTACCGTCATGTGCAGGCAAAAGCATTCCTAGTTACCATACAGGGTCACCAAATGTCTTTCCAGAGCTATCTTTACAAGTTTCTCATCCTTTTCCCACTTTGAGAAAGAGCCTTTATTTAATAGTCTTTATTTTCCTGAAGAGTGAATTGTCCTTTTTTCTATTTCAGCATGATACCACAGACAAGCAAATTTTAGATTTTGTGTGCTTATGAATTTATTAATGTCTATCACTACCTGGCACTGTTATTTAACTACTATAATTATATTTATTGTTAATCTGTTAAAGTTGTTGCCAAAATGTCGATTAATTTTACTATATGTCATAAATATATCTTACTCAAAATTAATACCATAATGTATATGTTACATATATTTTATTGATAAAATATCACTATAGCATCATATTATATCATATGTTGTCTACTTATTGCTTTTCTTTTTCACTAGAATAAAAACAGTGCCTAGAATAATGCCTACCACCAAGTAACCATACAGTAAATATTTATTGAATAAATAAATGAATCTTACTCTTAAAATACTTTCTTAAAATTAGTCTGTTTCAGGCAAAAAAAAGAATTTAATGGGTATGTTATTGAGGGGTCAGTTTAAATGAGGGGTTCAGCTTGACATCCTACAGAAGCAGCCTTTTAAACACTGGCAATTAGTTTTTAAAATAAATTACATTTTTTGTTATTTAAATTCCCCATTGGCAATTAGACTTCTGGTTTTAAAATAGGAGTCTGGTAAGATGTCACTTTAGTCACTCCTGTCTCGACCATGGTCCTTCTTAAATCTGCATCCAAGGCACAAAGTCAAAACATGACTTCTCTTCAGCCTCGGGGATCAGGAGCAAGATGCTGACCCACACTTTTGCCAGTTAGTTTCCAAATCCCTTTCAAAGATCCCTTTATGATAAGCATCATTTTAAAATGCATACCCTCTGTTTTCTTCTATGCATGATTTAAATAAACAAAGTCTTCATGAAAAATTTCTAAGTCCTCTCTGTTGAAAAGCAAAAAAAAGACAGCAAGAGAGGGTATCTGATAGCGTGTGGTCTTTCCCAAGTTAAACAATGAATGTTAAAATTACCCCTGTTTCTCTTAAGGGCCCTTCCCACCTCTGGAAACTGAGCAGATCTTCCCGTGTGATTTCTGGCCACCCCAGAGGTCATCCAAAGAGGGCGGATGATGACTCTGTCACCAGAGAGGGACTCTTTGTAGCCAATGCTACATCAGTGAGTGGCTCTGCCTGCCAGTACAGGGCTGAGGTCAGCTCTCACCCTTATCCAGATTTGCCCAGTGAAGCACTGCTGACCACTTTCCAGAAGCCTGAAGGCTTCACTTGGTACATACAGGAAAAGCAGGGTAAAGCATGACAAAATAAGTATACAATTCCCAGAGCTAAGTAGGTAAAGACCTTGAATTTGTTATCTATCGCTGCAGAACAAATTACCACAAACTTAGTAGCTCAGAGCACTCCACAGTTACTATCACATAGTTTGGATGGGTCAGGAATTTGGGCACAGCTTGGTTGGGTCCTCTACCTCAACAGATTGCCATCAGGTGTCGGTCAGAGCTGGAGTCTTATCTGAGGGCTCGACTGGGGAAGGATCCACCCCAAAGCTCACGTGGTTGTGGGCAAGATTTAGCACCTTGCAGGCTAATGGACTGAGGGCCTCAGTTCCTCACTGGCTCATCTGCCAGAAGTCTCCTTCAGTTCCAGGTGGGCCTCTGCATAAGTGGGATCACAATATGGCAACTTGCTTCATCAGACAGCAAGGGAGAGTCACACATACTCAGGCTTCGGTCTTCATCTTCTTTTCCCACACATTCAGTCAGTCACTGTGCCTTACTCATTCTAACACTGAAGAGTCTCTCAAGTCTGTCTTCCTCCACTCTAAATGCTAGAAGTCAGGCACTCAGCATCTCTACAGAAATGTCTCAGTAGCTTTCTAATGGGTCTCTCTGACCCAGTGGGGGGGCTAGTAAAAGTTTAACAACTGACTCTCTAGGGGGCAGGTACAGCCCTGATTTGTAGAATCTGCTGAACTACATGGTATAAATACTCCCACCCTGGCTCATTTCAAGCTACCAAAGTCACATCCCTGATGACAGTGCTGGAGAGAGAAGCTCAGTACACAGTGTTATATACTGTTTACACCATGCAGATATAGTATATACATAGATAACCATGAGAGCTTAGATAACGGCAAAATAAGATAAGATAATTAGGCAGTTATATGCTTTGAGTATTCATTGTCTTTGCTTTCAATATAACTTAATAGTAACTTTATATAATTTAATATCTAACAACATTCATATTCAATAACCTACTCAGAAAATTCCTGAAAACCTAACAACTGGCTCTCACAGCTGATGATACATACCCCCAGAGCAAACCACAGCCCACCCTCTTGTCTCTGGACTCAAGTTGTTCTTCAAAGCACAGCAAACATCTTAACACAAATCTGGGCATGTCACTGTCTCTGTTCTTTTCGGAACAGCTCTGACCATGAATCATCCTTTGACCACACCTATGGCTCCAACTGCATTTTAGGTCACAATTAAACATAATGGTAATAACAGCAGTGACAGAACCTAACAGTTATTGAACATTTACTCTGTACTATTTAGCATGCATGTATTACTTCATTTAATCTGTACAACCATCATAGGAACTAGCTACTCTTAGTGTCCCCATTTTGTAGGTGAGAAAAATGAAGTGTGTTTCAGTGACCTGTAAAAGTTCACACATAGAGTAAGTAATGAAAGAAAGTGAAAGTGAAAGTCACTCAGTCGGGTCCGACTCTTTGTGACCCCACGGACTGTACAACCCATGGAATTCTCCAGGTCAGAATACTGGAGTGGGTAGCCATTCCCTTCTCCAAGAGAGTTTCCCAACCCAGGGATCAAACCCAGGTCTCCCACATTGTAGATGGATTCTTTACCAGCTGACCCACCAGAGAAGTCTAACAATAAAATCCAGATTTTTAGGACTAAGCCTCATCAATCAATTACCACTCTCTGACCTGGAGGGTGACTTGACTAACTAATGGACTATCCCCATCCACAGAGATGCTTGACTGCCATCCGTGGCTATACTAAGAGGGTGCGACTTTTCTTTTCTTTTTTTTAAGAAAAAAATAACTTTCAGAGGAATATTCTTCTGATGGCTTTCATCATTGAACTTAGTAAATCAATCTTAAAATTTCAAGTAAGATCAACAAAGCTCTTCACATGCATTGTGTTCTTCTAATCTTTCTCCCCTTGCATACTTTTTTCCTTCTGTCTAAAACGCCACATCTCCACTGAACCCAGCACCACGTCAGCCCATTCTTCTCACACTGCTTCTGAGTATCTGCTGAGTATCTAGTTCAGTGGTAATCTAAATGGGGAGGCAAGAGACACTGAGAGGCTCAAGAATGTACAGCCAACACTGAGAGTCCAGGAACACTGGGATCAATGCTTATTGGGGGCAATGAGATTTTTTTACCAGCAAAAAAAAAAAAAAAAAAAAAAAATTAAAATCAGAAAAGCATTTTATCCAAATGCCAAGGCACAGAATAAATAGGTAAGGTGTCTTATGGTTGAAACAGTTGAAATGTATTTGTTAAAATGGAGTCTAGCTCACCATTCCTTCTTAAGCTACCATTAAATTAGACAGAATGAAAGTGACAAAGACAGGGAGAAAGAGAGAATAAGAGGGGAAGGGAGGGGAAGAAAAAAGAGGAGGGAAGGAGAAAGCACAGAATGCATAATATCATCCATCACTTCACTTGAAGACAGCTTGTTGCCAAGATCTGTGTGGCATGCAGAAGTCTAGAAAACTACAGTAGTTCCCCCTGTATCTGCAAGGGATACATCCCAAGAACCCCCAGCAGATGCCTGAAATTGCACATAGTACCAATCCCTATATATATAGACTATATATACACTATGTTTTCTTCCTATACATACACACCTATGATAAAGTTTAATTTACAAATTATGCACAGTAACAGATTGACAAGAACTAATAATAAAATAGAATATTATAACAATATACTATAGTAAAAGTGATGCGAATGTGATTTCTCTCTAAACATCTTGGTCTGTACTCACCCTTCTTGTGATATGTGAGATGATAAAAAGCTTGCCTAGTGAGGTGAATGATGTAGGCATCATGATATAACGTTAGGTTACTATTGATCTTCTGACCCTATGTCAGAAGGAGGATCATCTGGCTCCAGTGATCCTGCATCCCTGAGCTACAGTGATGTTGATGCTTGGATGTCAGGAGCAAAAAAATGTCAGTAGTTGGGGATCCCATGCAGGACCCAGGGGGACAGAATGAGATTTCATCATGCTAATTAGAACACACAATTTAGACCTTCTGGACTTTTATGCTTAATATTTTGGAGCCACAGTTGACTTCAACGGAAACAGTGGACAGTGAAACAGAGAAAGACTCTATGGCCCTTTTAAGACCCTATGGCCCTTTGCCTGCCTATTGTCTGTAGAAAAACTTTAGCCAAAGAATAAGTTTAATCAGAGAAATGAGAAAATGCCGAAACAAAGCAATACAGTCAAAGGAGACTAAATAAGAACAGTTTGGTCATGAAGCATAGACCTTTAGTTCCTTCTCAAGGGCTATAGAAAATATTCTGAGCCATATCCTGTGAGCTGTCTCATAGATTCTGAAATGCTCACCAGGTAAGAAGTTAATAACATGACGACCAGACTGTAGCCTTGACATAAGATGCCACGATTCCTCAATTGGCCTCAAAGAAATGGAACCAAACCAAAGTCTCCTGCATTAGCAGGTGGATTATTTGCCACTGAGCCACCAGGGAAGCCCTAGGAAACCCTGTTGCAATGGAAATAATAAACAAATGGCTGTCTATTTTTGAGCCTTTCGAAGGGTCTCTGCTTAGATGCACTTTACCTACATGATTGCACTCAGCCTCCACTCTTCCTGATGAGGAGTAGCAGTTTGTCTTGTTTCTAATAATCCCATTAACACACTATCTTCCTCACCCCTTGCATGGAGCCAGGCCATTATCGTCAGGGCTTCCCAGGTGGCAGGTGACATCAAAGGCTCTTCTGGAGCAAATGGACCAACCAACCAGCCTCTAGGATTGCTATCAGGCATTAGATCCAAGTCACAATTTTTGGTGGCATAATTTGACCACCTGAGTCTATATAATTAGGAATATTGTTTTACACGATTTTGACAGACTCTGTTGACAGGAGAAACTAAACTGGACAACAAAGCAAGCAGAAGGAGGCGCACAGATCCTGGGAACCTCAGCAAGTTTGTCTCAGGCAGACAGGAAGCTAACAAACCATGTATGTGAGTGTGTGTAACCATGAAAACTTTGAATTAGTTGCCAGACAGAGTAAGTGCCCTAAAACCAAGATACATTTTAAAATGCTTTTATTCCGAATATTTATTCATAGGTCAAGCCTCATTTTTCATTTCATTAACACATTCATATTGCACCTGTTTTCCTCTCCCTTAGGTGCTTTACATATCCAAATGAACAAATACCAATTCACTCCAGGTTCCTTTGCTGCCTCTTAACTCTCGGCCTCTGACATTCCCTTTCCCTCCCTCCTTCCTTCTCTGAATCCTGCTTTCTTGGACCTTCTCAATCCCCCATGCATGGTCCCACAATTACCACCCTTGCCTCGCCCACATGTCTCCTTTTGTTTGCCCTGAAAGACACCAGACTAGGAGTAATTTTCCGTTGATTTAAAATCCAAGCATAAGAAAAGCCTTATCAATTCAGTTTCAGCATCCAGTTGCAGGGAGAAGGTAGTAACAAGAATTTGTATTTCCAAGTGTGTGTGTGTGTGTGTGTGTTTTTTTTTTTTTCTCAAAATACTTTAAGCAACACTGTGTTTAAACAACCAGATTCAACTGATCAGTTTGAATAGGTAAATGTATGAGTTCCAGTCCTCTGCATTCTCTACAACACTTAGTACTGTTAATTTGTAAAATTTTAAGCATTCTCCTGATGGTTGGGAATAGCTCATGAAAGTATTATCTTGTATTTCTCTAATGGCTACTGATGAGGAGGATTTTTTTTATGCTTATTGGCTATCGAGATATTCCCTTTTGAAGAGGATTATTTGAACTTTTTATCCATTTTTAATTGGATATTCTTTACCTACTGATTTGGAGAAATTTTAAAAATAAAGTCTAAGGGCTAATCCTTTGTCTAATATTTGTGATGTAATTATCTCTTCCTGTCTAATATAAATATGTCTCTGTTGCTTGTCATTTCACTTTCCTTCATGGTAAGAAAAGACTCCTGATTTTAAAGAAGTCCATTTATCAACATTTCACTTTTAAGTTAGTTCTTTTTGTGTCTTATTTAAAGAATGTTTGCATATTCCTAGGTCTTAAAATATATTCTCCAATGTTATCTTCTAGAATATTTATTTCACATTAAGGAATATGATCCATCAAAACTTGATTTTTGTGTACAGCCTGAGATAAGGGCCAAAGTCTTTTTTCTCATATTTATATCCAATTGATCTAGCACAATTTATCGAAGAAGGAAAACAGCCATTGGCACGGTACTGCCGTGGCACATTTGTCCTAAATCCAGTGGCCAGGGATATATATGAGCCTGTTTTTGGACTTTCTATTCTATTCCTTTAGTCAATTTGTCTGTCCTTGGGCCAACAGTGTTAATTATGATGGCTTTCTAAGAAGTTTTGGTATTTGAAAGTCTACAGCCTCCAATTTCATTCTTCAAGATCGTCTTCACTACATTCAACTCTTGAATTTACATGTAAATTTTAGAATCAATTTGTCAGTTTCCATTTTAAAAAGACTGTTGGAATTTTATTAACATGTCATTAGATCATTAGCTCAGTCTGGGGAGAACTGACACCTTTTTCATATTGAGCCTCTAATCCAGAAATGTTACAGTCCTCCATTTACCTAAGTCTAATTTCTGTCAATAATATTTTATAGTTTTCTGTACAGAGGCCTTGTATTTGTTACATATTGACTATTTAATATATTTGCTGCTGCTACTAAGTCACTTCAGTCCTGTCCGACTCTGTGCGACCCCATAGATGGCAGCCCACCAGGCTCCTCTGTCCCTGGGATTCTCCAGGCAAGAATGCTAGAGTGGGTTGCCATTTCCCTCTCCAGTGCATGCATGCATGCTAAACCGCTTCAGTTGTGTCCAACTCTATGCGACCCTATGGACAGCAGCCCACCAGGCTCCTCTGTCCACAGGATTCTCTAGGCAAGAATACTGGAGTGGGTTGCCATTTAATATATTTGATGCTAGTATAAATGGCACCTTTTTAAAACTTTACTTTCTAATTTGGTGTGGCTGATATAAGTAAATACAATTGATATTCGTATGTTGACTTTATGGTATATAATAGCCTGACTAAACTAACCATTATTAATTCTAATAGTTCATTTGTAAATATTTTGGAAACTCTGTATACACAATCATATCATCTGCAAACAAAAACTTTTATTTCTTCCTGTATAATACTTACATATGTTGTTTCATTGTCTTATCTCATTGCACTGGCTAAGAATCTCAATATAATAATGATTAAAAGTAGTGGTAACAGACATCCTTGTCTCATTCCTGATATCAGGGCAAATACTTTCACTATTTAATCATTAAGAATAAAGTTTGCTGTTGATCTGGCAGGGAAGGAACTTTGATTCCTTCTGTAATTAAGAAGGTTACTTTTTAATCCTAGCTTGCTAAGGACTTTTTTATAAATTGGTATTGAATTTTATCAAATGTGGTTTCTTAAATCATTGAGGTGATCTCTTTTTTTCCCCTTCACTCTGTTAAAATTTCTGCTTAATTCCACTATGATCAGAGAATATACTCTGTATGATTTTGGTTTTTTCAAAGTTGTTGAGACATATTCTATGACCCAGCATATGTTCTGCTTTGATAAATATTCCACATTCACTTGAAAAGAAAGGGTATACCTGCAGGCATTCCATACAATAGTCTATATATGCAGTGAGGTAAATTTTGTGGATCATGCTGTTCACATTTTTTATGCGCTTACCTAAATTTTGTCTGAAAATAAATAGCAGAAAAATAATTATAAAATCACAAAATGTTTGGAAGTTAAGCAATATAATACTAATTAATCCATGAATCAGAAATATTCATAATAAAGCCTAGGTAAAACAGAGCTTAGAGAAAAATTTATAACTTTAATGCTTATCTTGGAAGAAAAGTAAAGCTTAGATTTTATATTGTTTTTATTTCCCTTTTAAGTTGGCTTTTCTAACATTATGAAATGTCTTTTTATTTGTAACAGTACTTCTCAGCTGAGGACATTTGGTAAGGTCTAGAGATAACTTTCGGAGAAAGCAATGGCAACCCACTCCAGTACTCTTGCCTGGAAAGTCCCATGGACAGAGGAGCCTGGTAGGCTGTAGTCCATGGGGTCACTAAGAGTCAGATATGACTGAGCATCTTCATTTTCACTTTTCACTTTCATGCATTGGAAAAGGAAATGGCAACCCACTCCAGTGTTCTTGCCTGGAGAATCCCAGGGACGGGGGAGCCTCATGAGCTGCCATCTATAGGGTCACACAGAGTCAGACACAACTGAAGCAACTTAGCAGCAATAGCAGCAGAGATAACTTTGGTTGCCACAATTTGGGGTGGTGGGTGCTATTGACATCTAATGAGTAGGAACCAGGGATACTTGCTGATAAGCATCCTACAGTGCACAGGACAGCCCTCCCCTGCCTCCAACAAAGAATTATCTAGTCCAAAGTTCAGTAGTGCTGAAGAACTGAGTCACCAAACCCTATTCTATAGTGTGACTTCTTGCCTTAAAATCTACTTTATCTGACATTAATTTAATTAATATCCATGTGGGATCATTTTTTTTTTAGCCTGAAGAATTCTCTTTATTATTCCTTTTGGTATTCATATTCTAGAGATTAATTTCATCAGCTTTTGTTTATCTCAAAATGTCATTTTTTCTTTTACCTTCATTTTAAACAATGTTTTCTTGGTAGAAAATTCGAGGTTGACAGTCACTTTCTTCTGCTGTTTAACAGATGCCATTCTATTTTTATCTAGCTTATCTTAGTTCTCACAAAAGTCAGATGTTACTCATATTTTTGCTCCTGGGCATGTTTCTTTTCTTTCTGACTCCTTTTAAATTTTTATTTTTGATTTTGTCTTTTCTTTAGTTTATTATGATATGTCTAAGTATGGTTTTCTTTGCATTTATCCTAATTATAATACATTGAACTTCTGTATCTGTGGTTTGATGTCACATGGATTTATAAAAAATGTCAACCAATATATATTTTTTTCTATTTATTTTAATTGGAGGCTAATTACTTTACAACATTGTGGTGGTTTTTGCCATACATTTACATGAGTAAACCATGGGTGTACATGTGTTCCCCATCCTGAACCCCCTTCCCACCTGCCTCTCCATCCCATTCCTCAGGGTCATCTCAGTGCACTAGCCCTGAGCACCCTACCGCATGCATTGAACCTGGACTGGCAATCCGCTTCACATATGATAATATACATGTTTCAACACTAACAACCAATATATTTTCAAACATTACTTCAGACCCATTTTCTCTTTTTTTGTTTACTAGGACTTCAAGTACATACATTTAGATACATACATACATACATTTAGGTATATACATTAGCTTTTTGACATTTCTATATATGTATCTTATATTGCATATTTTCTCCCTCTGTGCATCAATCTGGATATTTTCTACTAACCTGTCTTCCAGTTCAATAATCCTCTTTAATATGAGTTCTAATCTGCTATTAAACTCATCTTTGAATTATTAAATTAGGTTATTGTAATTGCAGTTATAAAACTCCTATTTGATTCATTTATATAGGTTCTTGTTCTCTGGTGAAATTTTCCATTGTTTCCTCTATTTTATTAAGCACATTAATCACAGTTGTTTTAAACTATGCCTGTGTCTGAGAACTGCAGTGTCTGAATCACCTGTGAGTCTGGCTCTTCTATAGATTTTCCTTGGGTTTTTTTTTTTCTTGTTTGTTGTTGTTTGGGGGTTTTGTTTGTTTTTTATTTTGTTTTGCTTTCAGTCCTTTGATCCTGTTTCCTAATATGCCTGATAATCTCGTATTTTAATGTGTGAGAAATCTCGTCTGTGAATAATTCCACAGAGCATTTTTTTTTTCCTGGAAGACAGAGAATTGAGAGATCATTCTGATCCAGGCAAGGTGAGTCTATTTCTGGTTTCCCCTTGTCCCAGTGCTTGGTCCTCCAGGAGTCCCAAGTGAAAGCTACAGCTCATTACCAGCTCCCCGCCACACACACACACCATCCTGAATTCCAACTTAAGTCCCCTTAACACTGTGACATCACCCTCTCTGCTTAGCTTTTTAGACTTTTGCATCTACTTTCTGCTTATTTTATCAGCATTTCATTCCAAGCATGTACTTCTTAGGATGTGACAAATGACTCGAGGGAAAACTACAGGCAGGATACTGGGATCAATATCGTACAGTACTCTTTCCTCTAAGATCTCACTCCTCAAGTCTTGGCTGCCTTAGCAATCTTGAACACGAGTATTTGACTCCCAGCCTAATGAACCCACTTGCTACAAGGTTTTTGTCTAGACTTTGTGCCCTGAGCTATAATTGGCAGTGTTCCATACAGAAAAATTGATAATGAATGTAAGACTTGCTTCAGTGCATTTTTCTTCTCATTGGAACTTTGATCTGTCAAGTCCTGCCTGCCTTGATTTCCCTTTGTTGCCTTCAAACATCTGTTTTATAGTTGCACTTAGCAGGAAGGTTAGTCTGATACTAGCTACTCCATCTTAATCGAAAGCACAAGTGGTAATTACTTTTTAATAGGCTATAAGCAATACAAAGTTAAGAACTAATTGGATTCATTAAATTATTTGGCTAATTAGACTAATAACTACCTTGAATTTCCATAGCACTATTCTTCCAAGGATTTGAAAGTACTTCCACACATTAACAAAGGACCATTACTAGTTCCCTCTAGCTCTAATTTGTAAACTTAAAACAGAGTACTGGAAGAAAATAACTTCAGTTCCCAGGTACCTAGGTATCCCGAGAAATTAGATAAAAACTGCACTAACATGCTGACTACCAAAATCACTGAAGTGTTTTAAAATCCTAGGAAGTAGACTCCCCTCAAGTACACCATGATTCATATTAAGCTTGTTACTCTCCATAACCTCTAGTGACCGAAAGGGATATGGAATGTAGGTAGCTGGTACTAAGTGCTGGTTTGGATAGTTCATCAAGCCAAGTAAATGGATTGCATTAAGACTACTCAAATATTTTTTTTAATATAATTACAGGCAAACCTGAGAGATAATGCTGGTTCTATTCCAGACCATCACAATAAAGCAAGTATCACAATAAAGTGGATCACAAAAAAAATTATTTTTGGTGGGGAGGGGTGGTTCCCAGTGCCTAGAAAAGTTGTGTGGGACTTCCCTAGTGGTTCAGTGGCTCAGACTCCAAGCTCCCAAAGCAGGAGGCCCAGGTTTGATCCCTGGTCCAGGAAATAGATCCTCCATGCTACAACTAAGAACTTACACACCACAACTAAGACCCAGTACAGTCAAATAAATAAAAATTTTAGGTTATGTTTACACTATACTGTAGTCTACTGTGTGCAATAACAATGGTGGTTTAGTCACTAAGCTGTGTTCAACTCTTGTGACCCCATGGACTGTAGCCCACCAGGCTCCTCTGTCCATAGGATTTTCCAGGCAAGAGTACTGGAGTGGGTTGTCATTTCCTTCTCCAGGGGATCTTCCCAACCCAGCAATCAAACTCGGGTCTCCTGCATTGCAGACAGATTCTTTATCGACTGAGCTATGTCTTTTTAAAATGTGCACAGCTTAATTTTTTTTTAATACTTTATTGCTAAAAAAAATTCTATCCACCCTCTAACAATGCAGGGTGGCCACAAACCTTCAGTCTGTAAAAGAAACACAATATCTGTGAAGCTTGGTAAAGCAAAGCACAATAAAATGAAATATGCCTGTTAGAGTGAAATAATTTTCCATAAGATCTATAGGACAACAAATACTACAGTTTAATTCAGAATTGGTTTTCTCATGTAAGCAATGCTATGACAATATTACAATCAAGTTCACTGTAGCAGTAGCCTTTCAAGTGATATTTTTTTCCATAAAGTTGCAGTTTTTTCCATGCCTTCTCTCTAGAATTGGCATTATACCTGGACTTCTTACAAATTCTTTCCAGAGAAATATATTCAGCTTATAAAAAAAATCTGAAGATCAAAAATAACCAAAAACCACAATGGGGAGAAAAATTACTAAATAAGCAATAAGAGCCTATGGACCTGAGCTCTATATCATAGCAAATAGTTACAAATGAAACACAAAGCACCCAATAGACACCCAATAAATATTTGATGATATTGATTTCTTGCATCCTACGATGAGTTTTTAGTGGGGCTTTGATAGTAATTGGGTACCTCATCTTAATACCTTGACACAAGGGAATTTGGAATAATCCATCATCACGCTTCCCCAAGATTCCCAATAACAAGCGCCACAAGCTGGGTGAGAATAGGTTGACCTCATAAGGCCCCATGCAGCCCTGTGACTTGAGAATTAATAATAAATGGAGGCTGGCATTTTTATAGCCAATTTCTGCCCAGAATTGAAAGTATCTCATAGAGACTGGCTGGGCTTCTTACCTTTTCTTGAAAGACTAGGAAGAAAGAAATATGGTGATGTCCATTTTATAGCACTGAAATCAAATATTTCAACAAAGGTCACATAACGTGCCCACCTCAGCTAGGGCAAGTACCTGGGTGTCCCCAGTACCTGTCAAATGAGTTATTGACTAGTGTTAATTTTCTGCTTACTGTTACTCCTACTATAGACCAAATCCTAACTACTAGACTATTTCTAACATAGTGATACCGTTCTTATGTCTGCAAATGGACCATACTGGTATAATTCTTTTAATGCACAGCTCACACCTATTTTGTCCCATTTATGAATAAGCAGTAAAGAAAAACTATAAAAGTGGGGAAGAAAGGGTGAATTGGGCACTCATTTCCTTCTTGCATTTACCAAAAAAATTTGCCACCTTATTGTATATTTCTAGTAAGTTATTATCACCTGCAAAATGAAGGTAACAGATAGGATGGGTAAATAGGGCTTTTAGCACAGTAAGGTTAAACAGGGCTTCCCAGGTGGCACTAGTGGTAAAGAACCTGCCTGTCAATGCAGGAAACATAAAAGATGTGGGTTCGATCCCTGGGTCAGGAAGATCCCCTGGAGGAGGGCATGACAACCCACTCCAGTATTCTTGCCTGGAGAATCCCCGTGGACAGAAGCGCCTGGCAGGCTACAATCAATGGGGTCACAAAGAGTCAGACACAACTGAAGCAACTTAACACACAACACACACAAGCTTAAAAAAGAGTAGTTCAGATCCTAAACAACCACATGCTTCACAAAGCTTAAAAAATCCAAATGGAGAAGTTTTAGAAACTATATCAGTATCATTGGAGTTTATGCAATGAATAAATCAAATATTTATCACTTCTTGACTCCTGTATTATAACTATCTATTATTCACAATGAGAAGATCCATGGTTGATGGTGTAAACCAATTCCTACTTTTCAGATAAAGACATATAAGTCTATAAATTCAGTAATGCTGTTTCTACTGGTTAACAGCATGCAATATGCTGAACTTCCATTATAACCTTGAGCCCAACTCACCAGTCTTGGGATAAAAGGAAAATTGTGTTGGGACCCACCAAACTGCCTCTTGAGAAATCTGTATGCAGGCAGGAAGCAACAGTTAGAACTGAACATGGTGACAACAGACTGGTTCCCAATTGGGAAAGGAGTATGTCAAGACTGTATATTGTCACCCTGTTTATTTAACTTATATGCAGAGTGCATCATGAGAAATGCTGGGCTGAATAAAGCACAAGCTGGAATCAAGATTGCTGGAAGAAACATCAATAACCTCAGATATGCAGATGACACCACCCTTATGGCAGAAAGCGAAGAAGAACTAAAGAGCCTCTTGATGAAAGTGAAAGAGGAGAGTGAAAAAGTTGGCTTAAAACTCAACATTCAGGAAACTAAGATCATGGCATCTGGTCCCATCACTTCATGGCAAATAGATGGGGAAACAGTGGAAACAGTGTCAGACTTTATTTGGGGGGCTCCAAAATCACTGCAGATGGTGACTGCAGCCTTGAAATTAAAAGACTCTTACTCCTTGGAAGAAAAGCTATGACCAACCTAGAGAGCACATTAAAAAGCAGACATTACTTTGCCAACAAAGGTCCATCTAGTCAAAGCTATGGTTTTTCCAGTAGTCATGTATGGATATGAGAGTTGGACTATAAAGAAAGCTGCTGCTGCTGCTGCTGCTGCTGCTGCTAAGTTGCTTCAGTCATGTCCGACCCTATGCAACCCATAGATGGCAGCCCACCAGGCTCCCCCGTCCCTGGGATTCTCAAGGCAAGAACACTGGAGTGGGTTACCATTTCCTTCTCAGGGCATGAAACTGAAAAGTGAAAGTGAAGTCACTCAGTCATGTCTGACTCTTAGCGACCCCATGGGCTGCAGCCTACCAGGCTCCTCTGTCCATGGGATTTTCCAGGCAAGAGTACTGGAGTGGGGTGTCATTGCCTTCTCCAATAAAGAAAGCTGAGCCCTGAAGAATTGATGCTTTTGAACTGTGGTGTTGGAGAAGACTCTTGAGAGTTCCTTGGACTGCAAGAAGATCCAACCAATCCATCCTAAAGGAAATCAGTCCTGAATATTCATTGGAAGGACTGATGCTGAAGCTGAAACTCCCAATATTTTGGCCATCTGATGCGAAGAACTGACTCATTTGAAAAGACCCTGATGCTGGGAAAGATTCAGGGCAGGAGGAGAAGGGGACGACAGAGGATGAGATGGTTCGATGGCATCGCCAACTCAATGGACATGAGTTTGAGTAAACTCTGGGAGTTGGTGATGGACATGGAGGCCTGAAATGCTGCAGTCCATGGGGTCACAAAGAGTCAGAGACAACTGAGTGACTGGGCATGCACACACACACACACAAAGTAAGTGTGCCCACTGGGAATAGATGTGGAAAATAGATTAGGGGAACACATATCTGCTATAGGGCTTGCTTTAGTTTGTCTTGCTGATGTGAGTGGACTTCAACCTCCTTGTTCCTACAGCCCTTTCCTATGTGAAGTTCAGCAGAAACTACAGTTATCAACCACCCTCCAAGGGAGACAGAGAGTTAGCAGGGAGGTAGAACACCAGCTCACCCCAGGATTACTGCTTTAGCCTGCTTGTTCCCCCTCTCCCCGAGAGTCTCCAACCCACTATCCTGTCAGGAATCAGACTCCCAGTTACCTCTTCCTCTCTTTGTGATCAGCTCACTCATTCCCTCCAAAAAGGACTTTGCTCTAGATTAAACTCCTCACCTCCTGCTACCATTTCTCAGGTTGCATTCAGAATCAGAAAATCCAAGAAATATATTCACAGATGTTCCCTTGTTTATTTGTTGACTCTGTGTAATTTGTTTGCCCTAATTTGTTTTTGTCTACCTTGGGACTTCCCTTTTTAATTTCCCTTTCTCTGTTTACCCCTCTTTGTGGAGCAGCGGTCTGTTAAGCTGTGAGAGGCACACGCCAAATTAAAAAAAAAAAAATGCACTGCAGATTGTTTTAAGCATGGGCTGCCCCTTTGGGCCTGAAGGCCTTGCTTGAAGCCTGCACCTGCTCCTCCTCCTGAGACACAGGGCTCCTGATCTTTATCCCCTGCCTTTAAGCTGCCTGATTCCTATTATCCAAAGTCAAACAGCGTTCTCTACATTCACGCCTCCAGCACTTGGCATGAAATTAATAAGCCTGGCTGATATATTTCCCTGGAAGCCTGCCACTCTTTAACAGTGGTGTTAGATTAAAAATTTTGGCATGGTTAATGAACAGGGAAAAGCTGAAGCCAAAAGTTTCATGCAGCAATGCAAAGATTTGGGGGTTATGAAAAGAATACCAACTTTCCTCCTATTTTCTGAATGCCATCCTAATTACAGGGTTAGATAACAAACACAACTAGACAGTCAGCGCTAGAAGAAAGAGGGCATTCTCAGGCTCTGCTCACATTTAGATTTTATCATCTGTCCTTTCAATCACATGGCCTTCTGTTAGACTGGGTTATCTGAAATTGTAATAATAGCTATTTGTGCTTGAAACAGGCCTCCCCATCCCAGGTCACTATTTTTCTCATTAAATGAGTGCTGTGAATGGATTTCAGGCCACAAACTGATCTTCCTGAATTGAAAGTCAACCCAGTGAGAGGAGATGATTTGGAGTTTCTTGGAGACCAGTGTCTCATTGTTGGAATTCTAGTCTTCACCATTCACGTCTATAAGCCTACTCCCTAAACCATAAAAACACATCCTGCCCTCCACCACAGAGGAGACCCTTGTTACCAAGGCCCATCACTTGGCCCCCTACCCTCCTCTCAACATAGCACCATCTGTAGAGAATTAGCCTCACTCAGAAGATGTAAAATCCAGTAGGCGCATATGACCCATCCCATTGGATAAGTGTTTCTCAAGAGGTCTCACAAGGGTTTGGCAAAACCAATGCAAAACGCTGTATGCCACACCAGGCCATCTCAGTGCAGATGGAGACAGGAACCTGAGCCACGAGGGCTCAGTTCCCAGATACCCCTCTCTACTTCTGAGCAGGCAGTGCCACGGAGCCAGAAGCTTGAGGACATGAAGGGACCAGGATGCAGTAGGAGGCAGGAAAGAAGGAAAAAAAGGAAAATTCTTGCTGCTTAGCAGAAGCACACAAGAACACACTCTCCAGACTTTTCCATCTCCAGAAGAATGGCAGGGGAGTCACAGCAACGAGTACAAGTGTATGCCACCCCCTTCAGGAACTCTTGGTTCCAAGTCCCAGGGCCCAGCAAAGGTGGGACCTCAGAGCTCCCAATTCTTTGATCCAATTTGGAAAGCCAGGGCAAAGAGCTCAGAAAGGGTTGTTCAGCTGATCAAACACAAGGTTTATGTTTTATGCGCTCTGAAGGGGCAAGTAAAATCAAACTAAACCCATCTATGATCCATGGATAACACAAATCCAAGAGACTGTTATTTTTAGGTTTTGCTTTAGTTTCCCTGATCAATGGAATGGTCATAAGCAAAAGATTCATGTCAAAATCACCAGCTTTGCTCAAAAAGCTCATTTACAACTGAAAAAAAATCACCTAGAGGTGGATGCATGGGAATCACGTCACTTCCAATTGTGATGGCCAGTGTGACAGCCATCTGGCACAGATACCCCATGTAATCAAAGACCTGAAGGAGAAACTTTCCCCACACCATGAGCTGAAAAGAGGAAGTATGACTAACACTCTTCTCTTAGGTTACTGGGAGGCAAAAGGCTTTTACGGCATGTGAGGGATTCATCCGGAGACAGGAGTTGACCCTTGGTAGAGTCAAATCAATTTCATAGCAACCCATTACAACAAGCGTCTACTATATTCATTACTGCAGAATACTTCAAAGCTTTTTTGCAACATAAAGCAAGCATAAAGAGATCAAAGCTCCTGGACCACACAAAATGCAGTTGAAAGTTGTCCCAACATGTTCTCTGCCTGCAAGACAAATAAGTTAAATATATTTGCAAATGTCAACTTTGTCTCTTTTAATGCCTCTTAAATCAGGTCAGTGAGTCTGTTTTGGAAACAGAAGTAGGATGACTCACAGATACTTGCTTGGCTCATTACTCGAGCTTAGACAACAAAGCAACTCTATTGTGAGTGCTCTGGACTTGCCCTCCTACCGTCTGCATCCTTAGGACACTGTTACACTCTGACCGTCTAGATTTAAAGTCCCGATCTTTTGTTCAAGAACAGTACTCTGCTATTATACACATGCATCATTATCATGAAACCTGAAAAAAAGTAAACCCATTTTAAAAATGCACTTAACTCTTCTGGCGCTCAGGGTAAATGCTGGTTTGTTCCTGTGGCTGCGCTGAGACTTTTGTCTCTCAAACCGAACTGGCCCTGAATACTAAATTCCTTTCAGAGTCAGATGAACCTTTGCAATAAGTGATCTGTCCCACTTTAAAGACTGGCTCCAGTGTCCCCACATACCTATTTTGTGTTTGACCATCTGAACATACATCGCCCCTTGCTGATACCTTTCTCGGGGAGTCGTCACAATCTCCTTTATATTGGGAGTCAAGGTGTGTGGTTTTTTTTCAATCTGTCTCAGTTCCTTGACTAGGGGATAAGTATTTCAAGGATAGATCCCATGTCCTTGAGGTGGGCATTCCCACACATTTTCCTTTCCTGAGCAGGAGATACGTATCCTCATGCCAGCTTCTATACCAAAATCTTTAAGTTAATGTACATTGAATAATGAATACATGTTTCTAGTCAGCCCACTGCTTTGAAGACACAAACCTTTTCATGATTCTTCATGTTCTGAACAGCATGGACCTTCTGGAGTAACTGCCCAGGCTGAAGGGAACACAAGGAGGATTTCAAGTGTACAGTAGATTCAAATGACTTAAAACAGGAACCACAGAAGTACTACTGACGAGTGGAAAAATGCTTCAGGTCTCAAAGTATCACCTTGTATCTTTCCCATCTCCTCACTAACCCAGTTTGCACGGTCTAGAAATACTCTGCAGTATCTTCCCAGGTATCCCATTCTTGGACATTATAAGCTTCTACCAAACAATCAACATGTACCAGCCAAGAGACTCAAGACAACTTTAGAAGGGCTATGGCACTGGGGACTCAGTCAATATCCCTACTAGGGTCCCAGGCTATGAATGGACATCTTGGACATTGTATTCATTTCTTGTTGCTCCTATAACAATTACCACAAATTTATTATCTTAAGGTTCTGGATCTCAGAGGTTTAAAATGGGTCTCACAAGGCTAACACCAAGGTATCATTGGGGTACATTCTTTATTGAGAATCTAAGGGATAATCCATTTTTTCACTTTTCCCAGCTCCCAGAAGCCACCTGCATCCCTGGCTGATGGTCCTACTTCTGCATCTTCAAAGCCAACAACATCGGTCTAACCCCTTCTCACTCTTCCTTCACCTTCATCCTCTCTCTTCTGTCTTCCTCTTCCACTAGTTAGAGCTCTTGTGATTATAGTGAGTCTAGCTCACTCAGTGTACTCGTCCCAATTCAAGGTCGGCTGATTAGCAAACTTAATTCCACCTGCAACCTTAATCCTCTTTGCCATGTAACCTAACACAGTGATGGGCTCCAGGGTTCTGGACATGGACAGCTTTACAGCCATCATTCTGTCCACCACAGGCAGGCAGAACAGGGGAGCAAAGTTCCCAATTCTTGGGAACCAGTGGTTTGAGATGGAGAATGGAAGGCCCACACTAGAGAACACTGTCTACAGAGAGCCCTCAACCAAAGGGCTAGTGCTGCCATCCATCCCAGGGAGGTCATGAGAGCACCCTTCCTCTAAGGCAGCTTCTCCTTTGAGGAAAGGGTGAGAAGAGTGCATGTGTCCACGCTAAGGGACTCCTGAAGTCTTCCCATGACACAGGTACTCCTGGGGGAAGGGGCACCACTTGACAGAGGGAGACAAGGCAGACTTCACTTAGGAAATTATTTGGATGACTCTCAAAATACACCATGTACTCACTCCTCTCTCCACCTTCGCTGTTAGTGAAAGTGAAGTCACTCAGTCGTGTCTGATTCTTTGCGATGCCATGGACTGTAGCCTACCAGGCTCCTCCATCCATGGGATTTTCCAGGCAAGAATACTGGAGTGGGGTGCCATGCTGTTAGGCAGCCCTTATACCAAATCAATAATACAAAGACCCAACACACACACACACACACACACACACACACACACACTTTTCTTATGTGCTTTTAGACTCAAATACAAAGTTAAATAGGAAGATAGTTAACTTTCCATTACAGTTTGCTGTTGCCTCCCCCTAGGGGTGCCAGTTTGGGTCGGTTAATGTCCTGTGACAAGCAGGGGTGAGATTCTTTATGGGGTGGCGTTTATCCTCACCATGTGTTTTCTAGTATTGACTGAGAGTGTTAATTGGTGTTTCAGGAGTCAGGAGGGGAAAGATCAAGGGCATCTAGGGAGAACGCACCCTCTAGCGTCCCTCTACCCTCAATTAGTGGGTTAACACGTGTCTAAATGTTCATAATTTGTGCTGATCTACTGCTTAGCCAGCAAATGGGTCCCACTTGGAATGTGCTGTATGTCAGCCTCAGAGTTTTCCTCTCTTCTTATTTACTTAGAAAAAAAATGAAAGAGGTTTTTTTGTTTTTTGTTTTCATATTGTGGCTGCAAAATAAGAGTGTGACCACACTGAGATTCATAAGTAATTGAAGGTCTACGTGGCACCTGGATGTCCTGACTCCACCCCCTCCTCCCTGCTTCTCACCCCACATTCTCACCTGCCTTCCTGGGCACCCGTGGAAATCCCTTTCCAAGTCTATCAATCAAGTGCTTCCCCTCTTCTCTTACAAACCCAAACCCACACTTCTCCAGAAAGCTTCCCAATATTTTTGAATATCAACCTCACTACAGATAAAGACATGCCACTTAAAACTACACAGAAAGATCAAATCTACAAATGGAGATGATTCTAAGAACTGATGACACTCAGTATAATAAGGCTGCTGACAGTGTGAATAAATAGGTGCTGTGGTTTGGAGGGTTTGAAGCCACGTAGCTGGAGGGCAATTTGGACACAGTCATCAAGAGTCCTTCAAATGTTCCTGTGCTTTGACTCTGTAATTCCTCTTTAGGAATCCACATTAAGGAAACAAAGAGAAAAGTA
Source organism: Capricornis sumatraensis (assembly GCF_032405125.1). NCBI lineage: Eukaryota > Metazoa > Chordata > Mammalia > Artiodactyla > Bovidae > Capricornis > Capricornis sumatraensis. Next base: position 38,224,691 of record NC_091081.1, on the reverse strand, counting down.
GCCAAAGTCTTACATGCAATGTTTTCATCACTAAATTACTTGAAATTGAAAAAAAAAAATTTTTTGGAAAAAAAAGTACTATCATCTGAATGTTGTTTCTCCCTAAACTTCATAAGCTGAAATCCTAACCCTATAATATTAGTAGGTGGGCCTTTGGGAAGTGAAAATAGGTCATGAAGGTGGAACCCTCATGAATAAGATTAGTGCTCTTATACAAGAGGCTTCAGAGAGATCCCTGGCCTCCTTCCACCAGGTCAGGATACAAAGTGAAGTTGGAAACCCAGAAGAAGGCTCTTCCCCAACCATACTGGCACCCTTACTTCAGACTTCCAGCCTCCAGAACTGTGAGCAATGCACTTCTGCTATTTACAGGGCACCTTTCTATGGTATTTTGTTAAAGAAGCCTTAACAGACTATGACACAATGAATCCTAACAACGGAAAGGTAGTTAAATAAATAAAGCAGCCATTAAAAAATCATGTTTTAGAGAACTATTTAATGAGATAGGAAAATAACAAAAACACAATTTTCAGTAAAATAGCAGGATATGCTCGCATCACCAAATTTGTTTCATATACTGAATTACTAGTCAGGATTTTTTCCTAGTATTTCTTATTATTCCTGTTCTTCTTCTTGTGGTATTAATTACCTCAAGGACGAGATGAGGTAGCAAAAAGTGGAAAACACAGGAGTCAGGTCTTGATTCAAATGCCTCTGCCCTGGCTTAGGCGAAACAATCGGAAAGAGGTGACGTGAAGAAGCACCAAGCCCCACACTTACCCCACCCCATACGTGCTCTGTCGCTTCAGTTGTGTCTGACTCTTTGTGATCGTATGGACTGTAGCCTGCCAGGCCTCTCTGTCCGTGAGATTTCCCAGGCAACAATACTGGAGGGGGTTGCCATGCCCTCTTCCAGGGGATCTTCTGGACCCAGGGATTGAACTCAGGTCACCTGCATTGGCAGGTGGATTCTTTACCACTGAGCCACTGGGGAAGCGCTACCCTACCCCAGGGTTAAAGAACCTCTTCCGCAGACGAAGGAAGAGCTGAAGGAGATGCAGAGAAGTAAAGAGGTCCTACTGTATTCATATGGTGCGTGTGTGTGTCATGGGAGAGCATGAAGTATGATGACAGGCAGGGAAAAGTGGAGAGCAAAGGGAACCTAGGCCCTTCCTTGAACAGAGCTCCGGAGACAGCAGAGTGAGAGTGCAGCAGAGTGCAGCAGAGTTTCCTGCACCCACAGAGGAAAGAGCCACACACCACGTCTAGGCTAAGTACTTTATCACACACACCCCAGTTCCCAGGAAAGTGTGGAAGCAGCAGGACGAATCAGCATCAGGAGTGGCAGGCAAGTCACAGGCCCTCTGATGGCCTCGTGAAGTCTCCTACCGCCCAGGGCAGCACCAACAGCCGTACGAAGCCAGGTGACTACAACAGCAGGAGAGCGGCCGAGAGACAGAGGCGCCGACCTTCAGGGAACCAGAGCACATCCTTCAAGCTTTACAGCTGAACCAGCCCTTTGGTTCTTTCACCAAAGACTAGACCCAGAGTTCCCTCCCACCCTATATACCACTGTCAGGGACCCTGCAAAAGAGTCACGTCTTAAACTTCTGACTGATACAGTCAGCTCTCAGATCCCATATCTGGCCAAGCCTGTCTGCTCTAATCTCCTAAGATGAAGCCCTCCTCCAGGTGGACTATGGGCCGGGAGAAGGTTTTCCCACTGTCCAGGTTCTTTCCTCCTCTCTCGTTAACACCTTGTTGCCCGCAACCATACTCCTACCAGCTCAGAAGTCCCCAGCAGGTCTTCAGCCCAGAGCCCAAGCTTTACCTGGTCCCCAGACCACATGATAACCACACCTGCCCAATGAATCCATCTACTTCCCTATCTCTGCAACAGAAACACCATTTCAGACTTTCTCTCCTCACCTGGAGGATCTCTGCAATTCAAACTAGCCACTCTTCAAATTCCAAGGCAAGTCCCATTTTCTCTAGCAATATTTCCCTATCCTTTTAGCTCCTAAGGATCTCGCCTTTCTTTGATTTCTATGGCGCTTATTACCTAAAGCATTCCCTTAAATTCTTAACCACTTATGGACTCATATTTTTTTTCATAACTGAAGCCTATGTTGTCTCTATGGCTCAACCACCCAACTTGGCCAAGTTCAGCAGCGGAGGAAGGGGTGTGGGAAGGGATATGTCTTTCGCACAAGTTGCCCAATGACAAGAGCGCAGGAAGTGCTCCTTAATGCATTCACTGCACATCCGTTCCTTTCCTACTCCTTCATTCCCAGCTGCAGGCAGAGCTAAAGAGAAGTGGAGCAGGCTGCAGACAGGGGCAATGGGCAATGCAAGGACCCTGGAAAGGATTCCCAACAGATGGAAGAGTGCTTATTCCAGAACACAGCTTAGGCCTCCCCCGTGAAGAAATTGATTTAAACACTGCCCTTAAGACTACATTGGCAGAGTTTGTTTCCTCCTGCCGCTTAAGTGAGATAAAAATGTCTTGACACTTGCTGGCTATTTCCTATGTTTGGAGACCCCGGCCTTCCTGCCTGTTACCCTCTCAATGGAAGCAGGCTACCAAGTCTCGAGGAAAAGGGCATAGATCTACAAGGAGGAGGTCAATGCTGCCCCCGGACATAAACAGAAAACTCCAGGAATACAGTTAAAGAGCACTCTGCCCTTTGAACATTCAGAAGTGGACTTTACTAACATGAAACCCTGCAGACACCATCGTTATTTACTGGTCACGGTATGTACCTTCTCAGGATGGGTGGAGGCCTTCCCCACCCGAACTGAAAAAGCAAATGAAGTGGCTCGCTGTCTGATTCGAGAAATAATCCCCAGATTCGGGTTCCCAACCAGTATAGGATCAGACAACAGCCCTGCTTTTGTAGCCGATTTAATTCAACACGTATGTAACGCTCTAAAATGTCAAATGCAAATTACAGACCCCATATTGGCCCCAGAGTTCCGGAATGGTGGCCAGAACTAACTGAACCCCTAAAGAAACACTTTCAAAATGTATCATAGAGACTGACTGTTCGTGGATGGACTTACTTCCAGTGGCCTTGCTCAAATTAAGAGTGAACCTGCATTACCACGGTTATTCTCCTTATGAAATTGTCTATGGGAGACGCCCTCCCATAGTAAGACAGGTGTCGGCAAATTTGCCACAAGTAAGGGGAGATGGGATTTCGCAGCAAATGGAACAGTTAGGTAAGGTAATAAGCCAGGGAACTAAGTGTGTCCAAGAAAGGGTGCCATTCCCCCTTGAGGAACAGATTCATGAGTTTGTGCCCGGGGATCAGGTGTGGGTCAAGGACTGGAACCGTGACTCCTTGGCCCCACAGTGGAAAGACCCATACACTGTTGCTCTAACTACGCCTAGGGCAGTTAAAGTTGCAGGTGTCCCTCCCTGGAGGCATCACACAACAGTGAAGAAGACATACCACGCAGGCCCCCGAGGACACCGAGTGGACTACACAAAGGAAGCCTGCTGATCCCTGTGAAACCAAGATCATCTTAAAAAAGAGGAAACAGGAATAAAGCTCTGCAATCAACTTCTGCTGCTTGGGCTTCCCCGCATCATCCTGAGACTCGCCACAGTTTCAGCACAAGACAACGTTTTCATCTCGTGGGCACATTCCTATGCAGGCTTTGATAACACCTCTAACTGTTGGGTTTGTGGAGCCATTCCTTTGTCAGTGATGGACGACTTCCTTGGTGGGTGTCTCCTCTCTGTAAGGGAGATTTTAGCCCCCTCTGTTCCTTTTTGAGACAACAAAGAGAAACGTTTCTTTCTTTGGTTACTCACAACCTGTCGCTTCTTTCTTGGTGTAAACTGGACTCTAATCAGACTGATCAAGGCCATAGGGTGACATTTGAAGTAAATGCAAGCTTTATTACTTAAAAAATAAAAAAGGATGAGAACTCTAGGGCCAGTAAAAAGGGCCAGTCCATCAGGTGCTTTGAACAATTTGACCAGATATGAGACGAATATTTTTGAAGGACTCCAGAACAAAGCCAGCCTATTGTCCCTGCCCTATCTGTTGGGAGCAAAGGGAACAGAAGATTGGATTTGGTGACCACCCTGTAGATCCAAAAGAATTAAAATGTGTGGGATACTTTTCCCCTGAGCAATGTGAACAAATATTAGAGGTCACCTATCGCTGGCCAGGCTCAGACTGGAAGAACAACCCTGGGATCCGATGGGTGGCCCCGAACGGTACCCAGTGGCAGTATGGAATTTGTGCCCTTGGCTTCCAGTCTGTTGGGTTGGCCGCTGCACTTTAGGATTTGCCTTTGCTCATGGAAGTATTAAGCCATCCTTACAACAAGCCCCAGTAGATTTGCCTTATTTACATGTGCAGCGGGCAAGGTCCATGTTTCAATGGTATGATTACATAGCTGCCTTGTTCATACCATCTATAGGAACAACAGATATTATGATTAAAGTAGAAGCTCTAACTAACTTCATGAAACAGGCCCTCCTGGACAACACAAAGGCGATCCAAGCTTTAAATGAAGAACAGACACAAAGGAGGAAGGCAGTAATTCAAAATCAGATGGCTTTAGAAATACTTAACGGCTGCTCAAGGAGGGACCTGTGCTACAGTTAAAGTTGAGTGTTGTGTATATATTCCTGATTTATCTGGCAATGTATCAGCCACTCTAGCGGACATGAAAAGCCAGGTAAAAGCTATATCTAATGATAATAGTCCTTTTTGGATTTCTGTTTTGTCATGGATAAAGAGCGATTGGTGGAAAACTATATTGGCCATTGTTATAGTGGCTCAGTTGGTTTTGTTATGTGGACCTTGTATTCTCCAATGTATCGTCAACTTTGTTTCGCTGAGATTGAATTCATTCACCCAAATATATGCTAGAAGACCCAAGGTACAGTATATCCCTATGAATGATGCTCACACTGGAAGCTGGGAGCATCAAGAGAGGGGAATGAAAGAGGAAAGGAGAGGGTGGCCCTGACTAAACTGACTCTATTTTAAAGGGAAGGAAACTCCTTGCACTCGGCAAACTTTGGACTACGTATCTGGTAACCACGCCTCCCCAATGGATAAACACCAGACCAGGCTGACCTCGCACCTAGACTTGAAGAATCTAAGCTACTCCATTTTGTTAACACAAAAACTCCATTTAGTAAGGTTCCAGGAAAAGAGCCTTTGGAAATGCCCTGACCTCACCCCACTGCCCACAAGCCAATCGGACCCCAGACCAAAATCTCCTGACTTAACGCTCAGGAACTTGTGGTCTACTTAGACAATAGGGACCAGTCAAGAACCAACACACAACCCTTCGAAAGAAAGTGACCAATCAGATGTTCCCCTACCTAGAAATCCTGTTTTTCCATGTATACTCCCTATATAAGCAATGTAATCCAAAACCCGGGGCTCCTCCCTATAGCTGCTGCGTCGGTATCAGTGGGATCCCCAGCCCGAGCTTGGTAATAAAAACTCTCTTGCTTTTGCATCGAAAAAAAAAAAAAAAGACTACATTGGCAATAGAAAATAGACTTGTGGTTGACAGAGAGGGATGGGGAATGGTTGGATGGGGAGTTTGGGATTAGCAGATGCAAACTATTATATATAGGATGGATAAACAACAAGGTCTTACTGTATAGCATAGGAAATCTATATTCAATATCCTGTGATAAACCATAATGGAAAAGAATATGAAAGCACATGTATGTATATATGTGTGTGTGTGTGTGTGTGTGTGTGTGCATAACTGAATCACTCTGCAGTACAGCAGAATTTAACACATGTAAATCAACTGTATTTCAATAAAATAAATTTTAAAAATAAAATAAAAAGTGAAAAGACTTCATTGGTGAGACTTAATTGCCTAGACAATGTTAGTACCACCTATGGCACTTCAGGTCTGGGATGGGGAGAAAAGCAAGGTTTTAAAGAAAAGAATATGAATCTAGGACTTCTTTGGTGAAGCAGCTTAAGCGCAATTTACCAAATGATGGCCCACAGCAGAGGTCACAGAAGAGTGGTGTGTGTGTGTGTGTGTGTGGGTACACATGTATTCATGGCCAAGAGAGCAAATAACTGGCCCATCACATTTTACCAGAAACTGTTTAAACAATATGTGTTGAAACCAAAAAAGAAAAGCCTACCCACCATATCAGAAAAGTAGATGAGGGATACAGAAAATTTACACACAGAGTTCAACAAGCATAGGGAAAGCACCCACTTTAATAGTAATCAGTCAAAAATCTCTCTTTCTCTCCTCCTTCCCTAAGCCCTAACAGTATCATAAATGGGAATCTCAACAAGCAAATTCAACTTGTGTTTTCTTCCTATCTATTGTGTGTCAGACACTGGGTAACAAGCAATTCAAAACCATCAACAAGTTCAAGCAAGAGAGGACATGCTCACCTCTACAAGCCCATCACTGTGGAGGATGCACTGGGGCCGGGGAGACAGCATAAGCTAATCCAAGTGCCCGCATTAGGACCACGCAGTGCAGTGACAATATTTGCTTCCAAACGAGTCATTCTTTTCTTCAGGTCAGCTATTTTCTCTTTTTTCTAATTTAACTTCATTTTGACTACCAATAGTACAAAAGTCCTCCCAAAGGGATTTAAAAAAAAGGGCTACAATGTTTTCACAAAAACTGTATCTGGCTTTCACTTTTCACCAAAGTATTAAATTCTAAAGCACAGAGGTTGTGTACAAAAGTGCTCAAGTTTAGGAGTGAAAATGAGCCATGTGTTTTGGCTGCTTGAGTTAAGTGAACCAGAGCTCAGTAGACACTTACCAGATGAAAAGTCAATTCACTTCAAAGAATTAAACCCCGTTTAATAAATCATAAACATGAGAGTAAGTCCCTTTGCACAAATGTGATGCATAATAATAATAATAATAATAATGGTGGTGGCCATCTGGTCAACAGCAAGTTGCTATTCCTCACACAAAGGAGGAGAAAGACATCCAGGGCAGGAGTCTGACCTCAGGTTTTCAACTACAGAGCTATTCTATTTTAAATGTATTCTGTTTTACCTGGTTTTGCTTTCTCTGTCTCTCCTCATCAAGTAAAAAAAAAAAAAAAAAAGCTAGGTGTTATTTTATCAGAAGCCCTAGGTCCTCTCATAAGGAAATAAGGGGCAGAAGTTCAGCTCCTCGGAGCTCCTCCTCACCTTGCGCACTCCCTTTGGCTGGTGAAGAATGTGACTGGAATCCAAAAGCCAGACGGCTGTCGGTGGAGATAGGCTCCAGCTCCCCGTGACTTCGGAGCATCATCAACCTCCGAGGTGAGACTCGGCTCTGAGAAGAGCACAGTGCTCCGTGAAAGATGTACGTGCTTGCGCTTGGCTGTGACTCTGGGTCTGCTGCTTCTGCCTGGAAAGGGTACCTGGTTACATGGACTAATGCCACAGCCAATTAGCTCAGCTGGGAAATCTCGAAAGGGGCTCAGGCCTCTGTTTCTCTTGTTCCCAAAGGCCAAATCCTTGTGCCCGACGGCACAGTGAGGCCAAACAGTACCAAAATGTTGGTGTTTGGAACAGAGAAAGGCTTACTGCAGGCCATGCAAGGAAAATGGGTGGCTCCCTGGTGGCTCAGAGGTTAAAGCGTAGGCCTCCAATGCAGGAGACCCGGGTTCAATCCTTGGGTCTGGAAGATCCCCTGAAGAAGGAAATGGTAACCCACTCCAGTATTCTCACCTGGAAAATCCCATGGATGGAGAATCCTGATCCACGGGGTTGCAAAGAGTCGGACACGACAGAGCAACTGGACATGACTGAGCAACTTCGCTTTCTTTCTTTCACTTTCTTTCTTCCCCTCAAACCCCCAACTCTCCAGAAGTTTTCAGCAAAGTATTTTGAAAGGCATGGTGAGGGAGGCAGGCTACAGGATAGCAATCCACTCGTGCACAGTTCTCTGATTGGCTGAAGTAACGTGAGCAATCCTTAGGCGTCAGAAGGCCTGGGGGCTAAACGCTCCTGATCATCAAGTAGTTAATTTCTTCCATTTGGTGGTGGTTGTTAGCATCTGAAAAAACTCTGGAAATATACATAAGATACTATTATCTAGTTACTTCAGAGAGGAGCTAAGGCAGAGGATATCGGGGTGGGGTCTGCCCTTGGACAGCCCCAAAGGGCAGTGGCCCCCAATCATTTTGGCACCAGGGACTGGTATTTGGAAGACAATTTTTCCATAGACTTACTCGCCTGCCACTCATCTCCTGCTGTGTGGCCCTGTTCCTAACAGACCCCAGACTAGTACCAGCCTAGAACCTTGGAGTTAGGGACCCCTACCATAGGGCCCTGCTCAGTTTCAGGTTTCCATGACTCTCTCCAAGTGAACAACACGCAACCCACCAATTCAGGGAAAGCCCAAATTAATTGATCCAATCGCTCGGCATCAAGGAGGCATAACCATGGTGTTCAAAAGTAGATACAGTCCAGAATCCTGAGTGGACCAAGACCTTGCCACAGTTGGCTCATTTTCAGCAGCCTAAGCTGTGGAAGCTCCGTTATACTTTTCAAAATTGCTTTTGGAAACTCGTGTTCCAGGGAGCATTCACTCTGATTCCATTTTTACACCAGCTGTTGACTGAGCCCTGACCAGGTGTCTGACATTGTTCTGGGTACACTGGAGACAGTGATGGGGCAGGAACCCTGCCTCTACAGAGCACGGAACCAAGACAGAGCAGTTTTTCTACTGGGGGCCACCTTTCAGTCTAGACATTTATCAATCATTCTTCTATCAGAGAGGAAGAAAAAAATCCTCAATCTCCCCTAGATCCTTTCTTTGGATGATCAATGAAAATATTTTATAATTGAGAGCATCAGATGAAGACTCCTTTTTAAAAACCCTTCTACCTCTAATACAGTGAGGAGGTAAAAGATATGGATAAGATAAGATTACCCAGGGAAAAGTTATTAGAAAATATGTTGAAGGACCATATGTTGGCTGTTGATGACTTTGTCTGGCTGCAGGTACACAGTCTGGGGGCGGGGTAGGGGGGGCGGCTTCTAGAACCTGCTGTGAAGTCTCAGGGGTAGATGTCCTCTGCTCAAATAAGTCCAAGTTTTGTGCCTTTCTGAGTCTTCAGAACTGCACTACCAAATCTTCCTTTCTCTGGACCTTCATTCATGAAAATAAAATCATGAGAAAGAAAATGATTCTGCCAAGAGAACCAGGAGAAGGAAACCACACACAAAGGTCATAAAATGTTCCATGCACACCGTGATCCCTGCACATCCTTCTCTGGCCTCCCAGAGCAACTACTGCCCTGCTTCTAGCACTGGCCACATCAGTTGCTTGGGACTATATATAGTCTTCGCCTTCTAAAATGCGAGCTTCCCCTGAAGAGTTGTTGTTTACTAAGTCATGCCTAACTCTTGGCAACCTCTTGGACTGTAGCCCACCAGGCTCCTTCTGTCCATAGCATTTCCCAGGCAAGAATACTGGAGTGTGCTGCCATTTCCTTCTCTAGGAGCTCTTCCCAACCCAGGGATCAAACCCATGTCTCCTGCACTGGCAAGTGTGTTCTTCACCACTGAGCCACCAGGGAAGCCTCCCCCACCCCCTGCAGAGAGGCAATGCCACATTCACCTTTGTGAATACCCCAGAACAGGGCCAAACAAGCTGGTGGATGAGGGGGTTTTCCTGGCACTGTACCAGAAATGTCCAGAACCCATAGGAAGAGCTGCCTCAGTCCCTCCCCCAGCAAGGATCTCCAGAAGGTGTGTGATCCCACAGTCCTTGAGCAAGAGGGGAGTATAGCACAGAAGCAACAGGCTGCCCTTGAGACAACCCTCCCTGTCAGGAAGACCAGCTACATAATTTGCAGCATCTAAAGCAAAATGAAAAATGCAGTTTCCTCTATTAAAAAATTGTTAAGAATTTCAAGACTGGACAGCAGAAACCAAGTATGGGCCCCTGTGAAGCTACATAGGTCCCACATTCATGAAGCCATCTCAGCTTGGCACCTTCTCTGCTTCCTCTACCCTTCATATTTACTCCTGCTATAACACTGGGCTTCCATGATGACTCAGAGGTAAAAAATCCACCTGTCAATGCAGGAGACCCAAGTTCCATCCCTGGATCGGGAAGATCCCCTGGAGAAGGAAACAGCAACTCACTCCAGTATTTTTGCCTGGAGAATCCCATGGACAGAGGAGCCTCGTGAGCCATAGTCCATGGGATCGCAAAGAGTCAGACACGACTTAGAAACTAAACAACAACAGTTACAACACTAGCCTCTCAACTGAACATTTTTCTGCTGTTTTCCCACTTAACAGTGAGTCCTTTGAGGATAAACATTGTATTTTATTGATTTGTTTTCTCAACTTTTAATACAACACCTGACTGATAATAGGTGCTCAATAAACATGAATTTAATTTAGTAAAATGGAATAAGACAATGGAATGGTACGCCTTTGATATATCTTCTGGTCTAGAGGTTTCAGAAGGTTTTGAGGTAGAAAGAGGTCTAAGGAACCATGACTTGAAAAAAAAATTGTGATTCAGTGACTGTGACCCTCTTACTGTTGAAAAGTAGGAATTTAATTTGTTTTCCTCTTTGGAAAGTAGATGCTTCTGCATCTCTGCACCTTCTCTTCCTTCCTGAGCTGCAAGACAGGGCAGAAAGAACACTCTGGGAAGGAAGAAGATAGACCCATTACCTTTTCAAAATCTTTCAGTCTTTTGACTGTAAATGTTCATTTTAATCCTGAAAACCCATAATTTTATAAACAACAAGAATCTATGTATAGCACAGGGAACTATAGCCAATAGGCAAATAGACTTTGCTGGTAGCTCAGTTGGTAAAGAATCCACCTGTAATGCAGGACACCCCAGTTCAATCCCTGGGTTGGGAAGAACCCCTGGAGAAGGGATAGGCTATCCACTCCAGTATTCTTGGGCTTCCCTAGTGGCTCAGATGGTAAAGAATCTGCCCGTAATGGAGGAGACCTGGGTTCAATCCCTGGGTTGGGAAGATCCCCTGGAGGAGAGTATGGCAACCCACTCTAGTATTCTTGCCTGCTAAATTCCACGGAGAGAGGAGCCTGGTGGGCTATAGTCCATGGGGTCACAAAGAGTCGGACACAACTGAGCAACTAAGCACAGCATATACATATACATACACACATATATATATATATATATATTTCTGAATCACTTTGCATACACCTGAAACTAATACATCATTGTAAATCAACCACACTTCAATTAAAAATTATTTTAGGATGTTTTACCTAATGGCTGCTTTTTAAGGGAGATTCCTTCCTGGAGCAACCCTGGGGTGTCTGCAGCTTAGTGAGACTGGGATCAATACGATGCCCTGCTCTGCAGTCCCTGAGTTCTTTCCTCTCCCTAACTGACTCTCAGAATCAGAGCCGTCCTGAGCACTCTGCAGCCAGGACTGGTTTGCTCTCAGTAGCACATTGGTACGTTTTCATTTAAGCTTTAGTTAAATCGTGTCTGTTAAGGTGTCAGTGACCCATCTTGGCATCTAAAAGGTTAAGTTAATGTAAAAGTTAATTTCCTAAGGTCCTAAAGGACAAAACCCAGGCAATATGTAGGGGATATGCATATGAACTCATTTCTGAAGAAGTATGTTTGGATGGGACTATTCTAAGTGTGCTTGGATGGGATCAGAGTTTCTTTGATGGCTCAATGGGTAAAGAATCCACCTCCAATGCAGGAGACTCAAGAGACACAGGTTTGATCCCTGGTTCAGGAAGAGCCCCTGAAATAGAAAATGGCAACCCACTCCAGTATTCTTGCCTGGAAAAGCCCATGGACAGAGGAGCCTGGTGGGCTATACTCCACAAGGTTGCAAAGAGTCAGACAAGACTGAATACTTAGCACATTCTGAGTGAACAGAATTGGAAAAAAAAAAAAAAAAGACTACATTTGGCCAATGAGAAAATGTTTATAAAATCAAGCCAACTCATTAAGTCTATTTGACTTTATTTTATGCTGTCACATTGTCTAGAAATAGAGGAGGCTAATGAGGAAATTATTCATATAGAAGAGCTCGCTAATAATGGAGGAGTTTTGATTAAGGAATTCCAGAACTGTTCCCACTCTGAGAGGTATGTACTTATTAGTTCTCTACTGGGTAGCTGAAAACAACACAAATTTTTTCTCTTGCAGTGCTATAGGTCAGAAGTCTGACACGAGTCTCACTGGGTTAAAACCAAGATGTCTGCAAGGCTCTATTCCTTTTAGAGACTCTAGAGGATGAATCCATTTCCTTGCCTTTTCCAGCTTCCAAAGGCCACCTGCATTCCTTAGCATGTGGCCCCTTCCTTCATTTTTCACAATGAACACTGTAGCCTCTCTCTGAACATTCTTCTGTAGTCACATTATTCTCTGCCCATCAGTTCAGTCAGTTTAGTCAGTTCAGTCGCTCAGTCGTGTCCGATTCTTTGTGACCCCATGAACCGCAGCATGCCAGGCCTTTAAGTCCATCACCAACTCCCAGACCCACATTCACCGAGTCAGTGATGCCATCCAGCCATCTCATCCTCTGTTGTCCCCTCCTCCTCCTGCCCCCAATCCCTCCCAGCATCAGAGTCTTTTCCAATGAGTCAACTCTTTGCATGAGGTGGCCAAAGTACTGGAGTTTCAGCTTCAGCATCATTCCCTCCAAAGAAATCCCAGGGCTGATCTCCTTCAGAATGGACTGGTTGGATCTCCTTGCAGTCCAAGGGACTCTCAAGAGTCTTCTCCAACACCACAGTTCAAAAGCATCAACTCTTCGGCACTCATCTTTCTTCACAGTCCAACTCTCACATCCATACATGACCAGCCTATAAAAGTTCTCCACTCTTAAGAATCCATATGATTAGACTGGACTAATCTCACATGCTAGTAAAGTAATGCTCAAAATTCTCCAAGCCAGGCTTCAGCAATACATGAACTGTGAACTTTCAGATGTCCAAGCTGGTTTTAGAAAAGGCAGAGGAACCAGAGATCAAATTGCCAACATCCACTGGATCATGGAAAAAGCAAGAGAGTTCCAGAAAAACATCTATTTCTGCTTTATTGACTATGCCAAAGCCTTTGACTGTGTGGATCACAATAAACTGTGGAAGATTCTGAGAGAGATGGGAATACCAGACCACCTGACCTTCCTCTTGAGAAATCTGTATGCAGGTCAGGAAGCAACAGTTAGAACTGGACATGGAACAACAGACTGGTTCCAAATAGGAAAAGGAGTACATCAAGGCTATATATTGTCATCCTGCTTATTTAACTTATATGCAGAGTATATCATGAGAAACTCTGAGCTGGAAGAAGCACAAGCTGGAATCAAGATTGCCGGGAGAAATATCAATAACCTCACATATCCAGATGGCACCATCTTTATGGCAGAAAGTGAAGAGGAACTAAAAAGCCTCTTGATGAAAGTGAAAGAGGAGAGCGAAAAAGTTGGCTTAAAGCTCAACATTCAGACAACTAAGATCATGGCATCTGGTCCCATCACTTCATGGCAAATAGATGGAGAAACAGTGGAAACAGTGTCAGATTTTATTTTGGGGGGCTCCCAAATCACTGCAGATGGTGATTGCAGCCATGAAATTAAAAGACACTTACTCTATGGAAGGAAAGTCATGACCAACCTAGACAGCAGAGACATTACTTTGCCAACAAAGGTCTATCTAGTCAAGACTATGGTTTTTCCAGTAGTCATGTATGGATGTGAGAGTTGGACTGTGAAGAAAGCTGAGCACAGAAGTATTGATGCTTTTGAACTGTGGTGTTGGAGAAGACTCTTGAGAGTCCCTTGGGCTGCAAGGAGATCCAACCCGTCCATTCTGAAGGAGATCAGCCCTGGGATTTCTTTGGAAGGAATGATGCTGAAGCTGAAACTCCAGTACTTTGGCCACCTCATGCAAAGAGTTGACTCATTGGAAAAGACTCTGATGCTGGGAGGGATTGGGGGCAGGGGGAGGAGGGGACGACAGAGGATGAGATGGTTGGATGGCATCACTGACTCGATGGACATGAGCTTGAGTGAACTCTGGGAATTGGTGATGGACAGGGAGGCCTGGTGTGCTGCAATTCATGGGGTCACAAAGAGTCAGACACGACTGAGTGACTGAACTGAACTGAACCTGTCCCCGCTACACCTCCTCCTTCATGAGATTGCATTGATCTTTGGTTCTGTACAGCAATGGAGACGTAAGCTTCCCTCATCTTGGTCTTACCTTCTAATGACCTTCATGGAAACATTACCCCTGCCCCTGCCCATCTGCACACCCACCCCAACCCCTCATGCCCTCCCCCCAAGGACAGTTGGAGCCCCTTCAGCAACCACAGGTACAGACATCCATCTTCAGGCAATTAGCTGTAAGCAGCCACTAAGTTCACATGTGTTAGACTGGAGGAAATGGGACAATTTTTTTTCTGGACACCTCACTTTCCTTTACATAAGCATCTTGAGGTCATTGTTGTTTAGTTGCTAAGTCATGCCCAGCTCTTTGCAACCCTATGGACTACAGCATGCAAGGCTTCTCTGTCCTTCACTTGAGTTCATTCCACTGTCCAAAAGCCAGAGAGTATTTGGAACGTCAACATAACTATTCTCATTGGAACTTGATGACTATGAAATACACAAACCTGGACTTCCCTAATGGCCTAGTGGTAAAGAATCCACCTGCCAACGCAAGGGACACAAGTTCGATCCCTGGTCCGGGAAGATCCCACATGCCAGCGGGTAAATAAGCCCACATGCCACAACTACTAAAGCCCTTGCCCCAGAGCCAGTGGTCTGCAACAAGAGAAGCCACCACAATGAGAAGCTCATGCACTGCACTAGAGAGTAGCCCCGGCGCAGAGCAGCCAGGGAAAAGTCTACTTGCAGCAACAGAGATCCGGCACAGCTGAAAGTGAATAAGTAAGTAAAAATTTTAAAAATACACAAATCTAGCCCATATTGGATTAATAGAAGTGCTCCAAGATAGAGAGCTATAACACTGTCTTTTGGAGAAGGCAATGGCACCCCACTCCAGTACTCTTGCCTGGAAAATCCCATGGACAGAGGAGCCTGGTAGGCTAATCCATGGGGTCGCTAAGAGTTGGACACGACTGAGCGACTTCACTTTCACTTTTCACTTTCATGCATTGGAGAAGGAAATGGCAACCCACTCCAGTGTTCTTGCCTGGAGAATCCCAGGGACAGGAGAGCCTGGTGGGCTGCCGTCTATGGGGTCACACAGAGTTGGACATGACTGAAGCAACTTAGCAGCAGCAGCAGCAGCAACACTATCTTTATACCAAAATGTATTTTACTCGGCATAACTGACAGAGGTGTGTAGAAACATGAAAAGTCTTCTGTCACTCTTTTGAAATATGAATGCTTTAAACAGGATCTAAAGAAATTAACTAATTAATTAATAGAAAGTATAGCTGCCAATGTTAAAAACAAAACTGTAAGAGAAGAGAGTTCTCACTGATCTATAAGAAGAGATATTGAAAAACTTGTTTTCTGTCTGTAACAAAGCAGATTTGGCTGACAAATGTTCCCTTTCCCCACATTGTTCTCCATCTCCCAACAAAAACAGAAATGTTAAAGTTATCTATGCAACATTTCTGTTTCTCAGTCATCATATAGATATTTAAATTATAAGCTTTTTTAATACTGAAAATTATGAAGTCTTTAAGGTCTTTTCTAAGTTGTGTGGGATGCTCCCAGGGGATTTTCTCTCTCTCTCTCTCTCTCTCTCTCTCTCTCTCTCTCTCTCTCTTTAACTAAGCATGTCTCTCTGCTTCCTTTCAGGAGGCGGGAATGTGCAAGACCATTTCCATCAACCAGATTGCTTCCAAATTCTTCCACTCTCAGAAGCTTCCTGCCTTCGGTGACCCAGATGTACCTGAGAGCATCAGCTTCCCAGGACATCTCTCAGGCAGAAGCTTGGGGTCTCAGGTCAGAATCAGCCCAGCCAAGGCATGGGGGTGGGAGGAGAGGTAGCACCCAAAGTGCTGGGCCTTGACTGGCCAAGAGAAGATTTAAATAAGGGGCACCCTGCCTGGGGCTTCTCTTGACAAGTGACTGGAACATATGTGTTCCTGCATGTGTCTCTGAATCATTCAAAAACTACAGCGGTCAATTGACAATTTGTTAGTGATGAGGATAAAATACTAGATGCTTCAAGAATACTTTCCAGGTTATTACTCTTTCAAGGTGTAATGAAAATGAGGAAGAAATAGGGAAAGGGGAAGAGAAAAGAGGAGCACTCAAAAAGAAAGGACATGCACTTTGCGTATCTACTGTGGACCAGATACTTTACATGCCCGTCCGTCACCATCCTCCCAATGGTCCTAGGTCATCGTTATTGTTCCCAGTAACAGGGAAGGCAGCTTGGTCTGAGTGCGTTTATGTGACTTGCACACAGCCCCCTCCTTAAGAGCATCAGAGCTGGGTCTATCTTTTTCCTACCATCCCTCAATGACTTCAGCTCCCAGTGTCCACTCCTGGCAAGGGGTTACGTTGGGTGGTCAGTTAGTCCCTTGGTGAGACCTTGTCCTGTCACACTAAGCAATTCCCTTGACACAGGAAGCAGGTGTCACCTCTCCTACCACCCCGAACCCTGGGTATGAATGCAGTCCACTGGAATGAAAAACTTCACCAGCTGAGAGTCTGAGTCAGAGCCTCTCTGTCTCCTCAACACTCCCACAACCCAAAGAATTGTCTGGGCTCCCCCTCCCATGCACCGCAGTGGAGTCCTGCCAGGCCCCAGCCCCTCCAGGGGTTTCTTGAGGCCGAGATCAGGCCCTGGGGCACTCTCTGAGGGTTTTAAGGTTTCCCCTCAGTGGTTCAGAGTCGTCTGAGTTTTATAGGCTGCCGCTTGAGTTGGTTTCCATGGGCAGCTGACAGCTGTCAGGGAGGCAAGCCTCCCTCTCGCCGACGGCCAGTCCTGAGGTTCATTCAGAGATGGGGACAGAGCCCAGACTGACAGAACATTCTGGCTGTTTCTGTGAGGCCCCAGAAAACTGCCTCTAAAGTCAGCAGAACATGAAGCCTCTTGAATACCACTGGATCCTGCTACCATGAACTGAACACGGGGCTGGTAAAAGAATCTGGCCCCTCCTGAGGATCACTTTGTTTCAGTCAAATATGCTTTCTTTCACACCACTAACATCTTTGAGTTCTTCCCATGTGCAAAGAATGAGGAGGCAGAGGCCCTGGGATGTGTTTTGTCTCCACCTGCACTGAGAAAGCACAAGCTGAGAAAGAGCTTTGTCATTCATTCATTCATCCATCCATCATCATTCACTTACTCACTGATTCAATAGACAGCTATTGAATATCTATTCTGTGATACTGTGTACTGTGTTAGGCAATGTGAAAAATAAAAGAAGAGCTCTCCAGAGTATCCTGCCATCAAAAAGGTTAGTAGGAGAGGTAAGTCATGGATATAATTTCTTTAAGATAAGACAATATATGATTTTTGCAATGAGATAAGAAGAGCGGCATGTGTCCAAGGAATGGAAAGACATTGCTGCCATTTGGAGTGTTTGTTTTTGTTTTTGTTTGTTGGAGGTACGGATAGCACTGTGTCATGTGGGATCTAAGTTGCCCAGCCAGGGATTCAAACCCATGCTCCTGCATTGGAAGTGCAGAACTTAACCATTGGAGCACCAGGGAAGTCCCATTATTAGTACTTGGAATATCAGGGAAGCTGTCTGGGAGTTTGCTTCCCCAAAAGCAGATCCTGAGACAAAGATGTGAGTCCGAGTAGTGTATTTGTGGGGGGAGGGATCCCAGGAAGCACAGGGAGTAGAAGGCAGAAAAACAGAACAGGTACTCTAGTGAGTACGTTACCACCACAAGCATCTGGGCTCACCTCCCTGAGGAGCCCCTGGAAGAGCCATGAACACATCTCCGAATCACCACAGGAAGGGAGGGGGAAGCTGCAGTATTTCTCTCGCAATTCCCATCTCTCAAGCTTGAAGGTAGCTCCTGTGACGGTCACTCTCTTTTCCTGGCAGCGCAAACTCCAACCTGTGACAAGAGG
The DNA here is from genome assembly GCF_032405125.1 of Capricornis sumatraensis. NCBI lineage: Eukaryota > Metazoa > Chordata > Mammalia > Artiodactyla > Bovidae > Capricornis > Capricornis sumatraensis. The sequence continues at coordinate 38,206,678 of NC_091081.1, read as the reverse complement.
ATACTCTCCAGAATAAATTCCATTGTACCCAGGACCAGCCTGCAGGTCTTTCAGATGGGGCAAGAGGATGGGGGTGGGTCACCTAGCCTGCACTCCTGAAGTCTTCACGGAGAATCAGTACTTGACCAGGGTCTACCTTGCTCCATTTGGGCTGCTGTAACAAAAATACCATAAACTGGGTGGCTTAGAAACAACAAACATTTCTTCTCACAGATCTAGAGCCTGAGAAGCCCAAGATCAAGGCTGGTTCTCCACAGATTTGTTGTCTGGTGAGAGCTCACTTCCTGGTTCATAAATAGCCATCTTCTCACTGCAACCTCCATGCGAATGACTAGATCTCTTTTATAAAGGTACTAATTCCATCCACCCTTGTGATCTAATCCCCTCCCAAAGGCCCCACCTCCTAATACCGTCATGTTGCGCATTAAGTTTCAACATACAGATTTAGGGGAGACACAAATATTCAGTCCATTTTAAGGTCTTAAAGGAAAGATAGCATTTGACTTGTGGCGGGGGCAAGGGAATTTCAGGTGAAGATACAGCCTCAACAAAGGCACAGGTGCAAATAACTACAGGCTGTACATAGGAATAGTGAATAACTCAGCAAATCTGGACCTCAGGATCCACAGAGTGGGACAGGGAGAAATGCGATAGAGCAGTATGAGAGAGCTGGATTATACATCAACACACTATAGGACCAATAAGTAATATGGGTAATTTTAAATGATTTTAGAAATACAGGTGACATTTAAATAATTCAATCCCTGCATAAAGAACCTGACTCTATCTCAGTGGCAAGCTATTTGACTTGACCAAGAGGCAGGCTTGAATTGAATCTACTTTGCCTTTGTGGCTAAAGATGTGTCTATAAGTGGCCTCCTATATTGACTGTGAAATGCTCCTGCTGGTGAACTACAGTCGATCTTTATGATCCACAGAAGAGGCTGCAAATATGTCAGTGGTGTGACTCTCATTACTGGTAAACAAATACTTCAGGGCAATGCAGACGAGATGAATCTCATCTCTAGGATATGTTAGGAATCATCTTCTCTGGGTATATCACCTTTACACTGAGATCATGCCTCTGCCCCTGGGCTGCTCTGGAATCAGAATTTCTCCCAACAGTCCAGCACCCACAGGAACAATCAGCTGTCTCAGAGAACTCCCATGCCAAGAGTGACCACTGCTGGGAGGCCAAGGGACTCTAACATACCAGTACTTCCTGTCCAGGGGCTTTCTGTCCCCAGAACTGTTGCTTTACCACACGTTCAAGGACAAGGACACGGATTTGGGGTAGAGGCTTCAACAGGTGAGTTAAAGAAGGGCTTAGAATCTTAGCCTCAGGAATTCAGGGTTTAGGTCCATAGGAGAATTGGGGAGGTTCCTTTTCTTATCAGGGTCAGAGAGCATATATGCTCCAACACCTCAAGGAAAATCTAACTTGTTTTAAAAGATAGTTTTAATAAGAAAAAATAAGTATCTATGTTCCTTAGTTCACAAAACCAAACATGTCCCCAAAAGGGATGTAAAGATGAATTTCTCCAGCTTGAATCTTATTTTTAACTCAACACAGGAACTTTTTTTTTAAGTTGTTTTTGCTATGTATAATAAGAAACCATTTGTTGTATGAATTTTAACTTCCCTCACATTCAAACCAGCATCATCCTCTGTATTTGTTTGGTAAATCTTGATGTGTTTGGGGTTTTCTTTGAGAGGAGCTGCTATGCTGTGCTTACTCACTTGGTCATGTCTGACTCTTTGCAACTTCCTGGACTGTAGCCCACGAGGCTCCTCACATTCAATTAAAAAATGTTGTTTATTAGGAAGCTTTTGAAGGTGAGGAGTATGAGTATTACCTTGATTGTGGTGATGTATCACAGGTGTATACATATGTTCAAACTATCAAACTGAACACTTTACATATATGCAGCTTCTTGTATATCAGTTATACTTCATCAGTTCAGTTCAGTTCAGTCACTCAGTCGTGTCTGACTCTTTGTGACCCCATGAACCACAGCACACCAGGCCTTCCTGTCCATCACCAACTCCTGGAGTTCACCCAAATTCATATCCATTGAGTCAGTGATGCCATCCAACCATCTCATCCTCTGTCGTCCCCTTCTCCTCCTGCCCTCAATCCTTCTCAGCATCAAGGTCTTTTCAAATGAGTTGGCTCTTCTCATCAGGTGGCCAAAGTATTGGAGTTTCAGCTTTAGCATCAGTCCTTCCAATGAACACCCAGGACTGATCTCCTTTAGGATGGACTGGTTAGATCTCCTTGCAGTCCAAGGGACTCTCAAGAGTCTTCTCCAATCCCACAGTTCAAAAGCATCAATTCTTCGGTGCTCAGCTTTCTTTTAAGTCCAACTCTCACATCCATACTTGACTACTGGAAAAACCATAGCCTTGACTAGACGGACCTTTGTTGACAAAGTAATTATACTTCATAAAGCTGTAAAATAAAATAAAGTGCTGTTTCCTCATTCAGCTCAGCTCAACAGCTCTTTACTGAGAGCCCTCAAAGAAGAAGGCAGGAACCATTGTGTTAAAAGTCAGTGAGGCAGAGGTGAATGTGGCACATTTCGGTAGGTTTCAAGGAGTTCGCATCTTTATTTTATTTTCACTGAATGCCATAGTGGGCATTATGTCATGACTATAGAAAAGCTGGAAATTTTTAATGCAGTGCTTAAAGGGTGACAGTGACATTAATTTTAAACTAATAAAAAAATTGACCTCAATAACTCCTTTTAGATTATTTGCAAAGAGTTTAAAACCATAAGACTAGGTCCATACTCATTTCCTATCACTAAAACTGAAAATAAATGTGTCAGATGAACAATGATCTTTACATTGTTATTGTCTCTCTCCACAGACACTCATAATTTTATTTCTTTGCAAGAATTTCTCACTGCATCTTGGATTTCTTTCCATGGGTCCAACTTCAGTGGCTTTTCAGACCACCCCCATTTTTATAATCATCTCAGATGCTGATCATATCAGATCAAAATCCTTAAATTTCCTAAGAGAAGCCGTTAGGAAAGAAAGTAGAAAAGTCCAATGGGAATATTTGCTCAAAATTGACATCAACAGAGATGCAGGCTGGCTTCCAGCCTAGCGCAACAGGTACGCTGGCTGGGACCACTGGTTCTCCATTTGCAAGCCCAGGAGCACTCCCAGGTCTAATCCTGAGCTGGGGCAAGAAGGTTAAGAAGGTCCCTTTGTGCGTTCCCTCTGTTTTGAATGCATTATACAATTTATCCCCACCTATTTAATTCTCCCAGCACTCTCTGCCAGCACTAGGTGGCATGAGCTCAAAGGTAAGACATCTGCGTTTTTACCAATAGTGAGTCAGTAGTGAATCCAGAATTAAATCCAGGTCTGTCTGGCCCTAAAGTCTATGCCCTTTCAGCCATACCACATGGCCAGTGCTGGACCGTACCCCTCTTAGGCTGAGCATTCAGCATCTCTGAACCCTCAGCTGGTGCCTAGATCCCTGCTACCCACTGACTCACGGGTATTCAGATCACTAATGAACTCCTTCTGCTGGGATCTGTTTCTCTTCTGCATGGCTGGCTCTTCCAGGCTATGTCCCTACTCCTTGGAATCTCTCCTGCTCTGGCCAGACCAATCTTCTTCCCTCGGCCCTGCAGGCTGACCAAGGGTCATTCCTCGGTGCCCCTCAATCTGCCCCACCTGCCTGTGAACCACTGATCCAGGGCAGTGTGAAGCCCTCCCAAAAAAGGACAGAAAATATCAGGACACCAGAGATGGCAGGTAATAGATTCTGTGATGACACTATGCCCAAGAGACAGAGCAAAAGCTGACTTCCAAAAAAAAAGAACAGGCTTTGGCCAGAACTTTCTAGATCTCTAGCCTCAGACCCAAAATGAAAGTCACTCAGTCATGTTCGACTCTTTGCAACCCCATGGACTATGAAGTCCATGGAATTCTCCAGGCCAGAATACTGGGGTGGGTAGCCTTTCCATTCTCCAGGGGATCTTCCCAACTCAGGAATCAAACCCAGGTCTCCCGTGTTGCAGGCAGATTCTTTACAAGCTGAGCCACAAGGGAAGCCTAGCCTCAGACCCAAGAAAGGTATTAAACTTTCTCCAAACTTTTTCTTAGAATTTCATTTACCACAGACAACCAGGGCCAGACTAGCAGAAAGGAGACCTTCAGAAGAAAAGCAATTTTCTTCAGGAGCAGATGTCAACCTTTCCAAAGAGAGGCCCCATCAGGCTGCACCCCCTGAGCTCAGGCGGGCTCTGCCCAGGCTGGGTGAGCAGGTGCCCACTCATCTCAGGGGGTGGAAAAGTGTACTGACTCTCGATGAAAACCGCAGGCAGCAAAGTCCTGCCCTAATTTAGAAGAGCGTTTGTGTTCTGAGCTTGATCATTGCATCTCCAAAAGCACTCTGGCTTCTGATTATCTTAGCCATCCCACTCTTGGATTCAACCAGTGTCTCCTGCATTGGTAGATGGATTCTTTACCACTGAGCCACCTGGGAAGTCCTGTCTCAGCCATAGCTGTTGTAATAAAGTGATCTGTTGAGCTGAAGCAATTCTCTAAATATATCAGAACCCTGACCTGCCTCTTGAGAAACCTGTATCCAGGTCAGGAAGCAACAGTTAGAACTGGACATGGAACAACAGACTGGTTCCAAATAGGGAAAGGAGTACATCAAAGCTGTATATTGTCACCCTGTTTATTTAACTTATATGCAGAGTACATCATGAAAAACGCTGGGCTGGATGAAGCACAAGCTGAAGTCAAGATTGCTGGGAGAAATACCAATAACCTCAGATATGCCGATGACACCACCCTTATGGCAGAAAGTGAAGAGGAACTAAAGAGCCTCTTGATGAAAGTGAAAGAGGAAAGTGAATAAGTTGCCTTAAAGCTCAACATTCAGAAAACTAAGATCATGGCATCTGGTCCCATCACTTCATGGCAAATAGATGGGGAAACAATGGAAACAGTGTCAGACTTTATTTTTATGGGCTCCAAAATAACTGTAGATGATGACTGGAGCCATGAAATTAAAAGACACTTACTCCTTGGAAGGAAAGTTATGACCAACCTAGATAGCATATTCAAAAGCAGAGACATTACTTTGCCAACAAAGGTCCGTCTAGTTACGGCTATGGTTTTTCCAGTAGTCATGTATGGATGGGAGAGTTGGACTATAAAGAAAGCTGAGCACCACAGAACTGATGCTTTTGAACTGTGGTGCTGGAGAAGACTCTTGAGAGTCCCTTGGACTGCAAGGAGACCCAACCAGTCCATCCTAAAGGAAACCAGTCCTGAATATTCATTGGGAGGACTGATGCTGAGGCTGAAACTCCAATACTCTGGCCACCTGATGCAAAGAACTGACTCATTGTGAAAGACCCTGATGCTGGGAAAGATTGAAGGCAGGAGGAGAAGGGGACAACAGAGGATGAGATGGTTGGATGGCATCACTGACTCAATGGACATGATTTTGAGTAAACTCTGGGAGTTAGTGATGGACAAGAAGGCCTGGCATGCTGCAGTCCATGGGGTTGCAAAAAGTCAGACATGACTGAGCGACTGAACCAAACTGAACTGATACAAGCAAAATATTTCCTCATTAATACCCAGGTAAAAGAAACTGAGTCAGGCTGTTCCTTTCCCAGCATGATCAACACTCACATGTCTAGTGTATCAAGGAAGACAAAGCTCATGATTCACCCAAAATGTGGTTTCAAAATTATTTATTCCAAGTTGATGAAATAAATGATGATTATATGGTCCTCAATATAATCATGAGAATCCTAGAAATACCAAGCTTCCTCAGGCTAAATAGATTTAATAGGAAGTGTTAGTCGCTGAGTCATGTCCAACTCGTTGTGACCCCATGGACTGTAGCCCACCAGGCTTCTCTGTCCATGGGATCCTCCAGGCAAGAACACTGGAGTGGTTTGCCATGCCCTCCTCCAGGGGATCTTCCCAACCCAGGTATCAAACCCTAGTCTTCCTGCACTCCAGGCAGATTCTTTACAGTCTGAGCCAGCAGGGAAGCCATTTCTCTGATTACCAAGTATATTTCTATGGTAAAAAATTAGAAAAGTACAGAAAAGCACAAAGGTAAAACTTTAAATCAGTCATTATCTACTAACTCAGAGATAACCACTATTAACACTTTGGTGATTATATCCCTTTTTTTTTCTGTGCATATACATTTGTCTCACCTATTTTTGTTTGTTTTTTTAAAAAATGGAAACATTTTGTATAGACTATGTGTATACTGCTTATCTCACTTAATGATATACTTAAATAATTTCCTATGACACTAAGAAGAACTAAAGCACTTCTTGATGAAAGTGCAAGAGAGTGAAAAAGCTAGATTAAAACTCAACATTCAAAAAACAACGATCATGGCACCTGGTCCCATCATTTCATGGCAAATAGATGGGGAAACAATGGAAACAGTGACAGACTCTATTTTGGGAGGGCTCCAAAATCACTGCAGATGGTGACCACAGTCATGAAATTAAAAGACACTTGTGCCTTGGAAAAAAAGCTATGACCAACCTAGATAGCATATTCAAAAGCAGAGACATTACTTTGCCAACAAAGGTTCATCTAGTCAAAGATATGGTTTTTCCAGCAGTCATATATGGATGGGAGAGTTGGACTATAAAGAAAGCTGAGCACCAAAGAATTGATGCTTTTGAACTGTGGTGCTGGAGAAGACTCTTGAGAGTCCCTTAGACTGCAAGGAGATCCAACCAGTCCATCCTAAAGGAGATCAGTCCTGAATATTCATTGGAAGGACTGATGCTGAAGCTGAAACTCCAATACTCTGGCCACCTGATGCAAAGAACTGACTCATTGGATAAGACCCTGATGCTGGGAAAGATTGAAGGCAGGAGGAGAAGGGGAAGAGAGAGGATGAAATGATTGGATGACATCATCAACTCGATGGACATAAGTTTGAGTAAACTCTGGGAGTTGGTGGTGGACAGGGAAGCCTGGGGTGCTACAGTCCATGAGGTTGCAAAGAGTCGGACATGACTGAGCAACTGAACTGAGCTGATGACACTAATTTGTCTTTTATAACACAATATTACTGCTTGAATGGTATTTGCTGTGAGCTATTTAAATTGTTTCTAATTTTCTATATTACAAATAACATCAATAGTAAAAGTTTTATGCATAAAACTCTTTGTGCATCTCTATTACTTGTTCTTTATAAATTCTTTGAAGGAGACAAAGTTAGAAAGTGTGAGTGTTTTTAAGATTTATTTTTATATTAACAAGTTGCCCATCAAAAATTGTACATATTTGTAGAATATGCTCTATTTCTTGTACCTTTACCAATAGAGGGCATTTCCAGTTTTTAGAAATTTAATAGGTGAAATTGAGAGCATGCTATTTTAATCAGCATTTCTTTGTTTACTCACAAGCTTAAACATTTTAGCATATGCTTTTTGGACATTTGCTTAAATATTTATAATTTTTATCCATTGTTTGTATTATGGTATTTATCTTTTTCCTATTTATTTTTAAGAGCTCTTTATGCATCAAAAATATCCATCTTTTGTCTACTGTTATTTGTTTCCAGGATTTTCGATAGCCTAACATTTGCTTTATAATATCACTTGTTTACATTTGTTACAATTTATATGCCATTTTGAAAGTGTTCCAAGTAAGAGATAAGAAACTTTCTGCATATAGACCCTAACTAACATCAACCAGAGTCAGCAAGGCAGCACATCGCACAAGTTCAGGGGCTCCAGTCATGCTGGGAGAGATTTCAATAGCACACACCCGCCACCCCTCACAGTGGGCCTAGATTCCAAACACTTTGTCCACAAAGAGTGTCCAAAGACAGATCAGCTGAGACAGTCTGAACTCCTACCTGACCAAGGTGATTTCTGACCAATGATACAAGACAGGGTGCAACGCAGTTTTCCTGTAAAGAGCCAGACCAATACTTCAGGCTTTGCGAGCCATACAGTCTGCCAGCACTGCTCATGCCTGTCACTGCATCATGACAGCACCCACAGACAATACCCAAATGAGTGGCTTCATCTAAGTAAAACTTCATTTACAAAAACGCTACGATCTTAATTTCACGTAAGGTTCACGTCTCACAAAATATTATGTTTCTTTTGACTTTTTTCAATCTTTTAAACACCTAAACATCATTCTTAGTTCACAAGCCACACAAAAACAAGCAGGGGGCCAGATCCAGCTCATGAACATGAATCAGTGTGCCAACCCCTAATGCAGGATGGATGTCTTGTTCATGTGTGTGTGTTCGTGCATGCTAAGTCACTTTAGTCATGTCTGACTCATTGGGACTCTATGGACTGTAGCCCAGCAGGCTCCTCTGTCCATGCCATTCTCCAGGCAAGAACACAAAGTGGGTTGCCACGCCCTCCTCCAGGGGATCTTCCCAACCCAGGGATTGAACCTGCATCTCTTATGTCTCCTGCACTGGCAGGCAGGTTCTTTACCACTAGCACCACCTGGGAAGTCCTGTCTTTTTCAAACAGATCTATTAATACTAGAGAAACTTGAGGAAAAGGACATGTTTTAATTAGTGAGCAAATGAGATGCGCACCACTTCCAGGTAAGATCTTTAGAAGCCATCACATGGCTGTACCATATTATCTCTTGCCTCATTCCGAGCAATGACCCTGCTTGTCAGCCTGAATTCCAGAGTGAGGATATATGGAACAGGACCACAGTGTATCTGCAATGAACATGAAATCTGATTGAGAAATATTAATAACATTCGTTGATACAAGCCACCACAATTTGGGGATCATTTTGTTACTGTCCATACTTTAGTTTATGCTGACTGATACAAACCTGAACAGATTGCTCTGTATTTATATTTGCTTAGCTCCTATGGGCATTTGAATTTAAAAGTCTTGCTTTGAATCATGTCAGCTTTTGTTTCGTAAGCTATAAATCTGCAATACTGTGTGTATTTACAAGGTTATTATGAGGATAAAAATGAGACAAGTGAAAATGCTTCATAAATTATAAAGCACTACAGAAAGCCTTTTATTATGTTTATCATCAAAAAGCCATAAAATAAGACAGATTTTACAGAGTTTTAAGTTCGACATTCTAGGAATCAGTGAACTAAAATGGACTGGAATGGGTGAATTTAACTCAGATGACCATCATATCTACTACTGCAGGCAGGAATCCCTTAGAAGAAATGGAGTAGTCATCATGGTCAACAAAAGAGTCTGAAATCCGAAATGCAGTACTTGGATGCAATCTCAAAAACAACAGAATGATCTCTGTTTGTTTCCAAGGCAAACCATTCAATATCACAGTAATCCAAGTCTATGCTCCAACCAGTAATGCTGAAGAAGCTGAAGCTGAATGGTTCTATGAAGACCTACAAGACCTTTTAGAACTAATACCCAAAAAAGATGCCCTTTTCATTATAGAGGACTGAAATGTAAAAGTAGGAAGTCAAGAAATACCTGGAGTAACAGGAAAATTTGGCCTTGGAATATGGAATGAAGCAGGGCAAAGGCTCATAGAGTTTTGCCAAGAGAACACACTGGTCATAGCAAACACCCTCTTCCAACAACACAAGAGAAGACTCTACACATGGACATCACCAGATGGTCAACACTGAAATCAGATTGATTATATTCTTTGCAGCCAAAGATGGAGAAGCTCTATACTGTGGCTGACTGTGGCTCAGATCATGAACTCCTTATTGCCAAGTTCAGACTTACATTGAAAAAAGTAGGGAAAACCACTAGACTATTCAGGTATGACCTAAATCAAATCCCTTATGATTATACAGTGGAAGTGAGAAATAGATTTAAGGGACTAAGTCTGATAGATAGAGTGCCTGATGAACTATGGACTGAGGTTCATCACATTGTACAGGAGACAGGGATCAAGACCATCCCCATGGAAAAGAAATGCAAAAAAGCAAAATGGCTGTCTGGGGAGGCCTTACAAATAGCTGTGAAAAGAAGAGAAGCCAAAAGCAAAGGAGAAAAGGAAAGATATAAGCATCTGAATGCAGAGTTCCAAAGAAAAGCAAGAAGAGATAAGAAAGCCTTCCTCAGCAATCAAAGCAAAGAAATAGAGGAAAAGAACAGAATGGGAAAGACTAGAGATCTCTTCAAGAAAATTAGAGATACCAAGGGAACATTTCATGCAAAGATGGGCTCGATAAAGGACAGAAATGGTATGGACCTAACAGAACTAGAAGATATTAAGAAGAAGTGGCAAGAATACACAGAAGGACTGTACAAAAAAGAGCTTCACAACCCATATAATCACGACGGTGTGATCACTCACCTAGAGTCAGACATCCTGGAATGTGAAGTCAAGTGGGCCTTAGGAAGCATTTCTATGAAGAAAGCTAGTGGAGGTGATGGAATTCCAGTTGAGCTATTTCAAATCCTGAAAGATAATTCTGTGAAAGTGCTGCACTCAATATGCCAGCAGATTTGGAAAATTCAGCAGTGGCCACAGGACTGGAAAAGGTCAGTTTTGATTCCAATCCCAAAGAAAGGCAATGCCAAAGAATGCTCAAGTTAGTTCAGTCACTCAGTCGTGTCCAACTCTTTGCAACCCCATAAATCGCCAACTACTGCACAATTGCACTCATCTCACACACTAGTAAACTGATGCTCAAAATTCTCCAAGCCAGGCTTCAGCAATACGTGAACTGTGAACTCCCTGATGTTCAAGCTGGTTTTAGAAAAGGCAGAGGAACCAGAGATCAAATTGCCAACATCCGCTGGATCATCGAAAAAGCAAGAGAGTTCCAGAAAAACATCTATTTCTGCTTTATTGACTATGCCAAAGCCTTTGACTGTGTGGATCACAATAAACATTGGAAAATTCTGAAGAGATGGGAATACCAGACCACCTGACCTGCCTCTTGAGAAATCTATATGCAGGTCAAGAAGCAACAGTTAGAACTGCACATGAAACAACAGACTGGTTCCAAATAGGAAAAGGAGTACATTAAGGCTATATATTGTCACCCTGCTTATTAAACTTCTATGCAGAGTATATCATGAGAAACTCTGAGCTGGAAGAAGCACAAGCTGGAATCAAGATTGCCAACCAATAACCTCAGATATCCAGATGGCACCATCTTTATGGCAGAAAGTGAAGAGGAACTAAAAAGCCTCTTGATGAAAGTGAAAGAGGAGAGTGAAAAAGTTGGCTTAAAGCTCAACATTCAAAAAACTAAGATTATGGCATCCAGTCCCATCACTTCATGGGAAATAGATGGAGAACAGTGGAAACAGTGTCAGACTTTATTGTTTTGGGCTCTAAAATCATTGCAGATGGTGCTTGTAGCCATGAAATTAAAAGACGGTTACTCCTTGGAGGAAAAGTTATGACCAACCTAGATAGTATATTCAAAAGCAGAGACAAACAAAGGCTAGTCAAGGCTAGCCAAGGCTATGGTTTATCCAATAGTCATGTATGGATTTGAGAGTTGGACTGTGAAGAAATTGATGGTTTTGAACTGTGGTGTTGAAGAAGACTCTTGAGAGTCCCTTGGACTGCAAGGAGATCCAACCAGTCTATTCTAAAGGAGCTCAGTCCTGGGTGTTCTTTGGAGGGAATGATGCTGAAGCTGAAACTCCAGTACTTTGGCCACCTCATGCGAAGAGTTGACTCATTGGAAAAGACTCTGATGCTGGGAGGGGTTGGAGGCAGGAGGAGAAGGGGATGACAGAAGATGAGATGGCTAGATGACATCACCAACTCGATGGATGTTAGTTTGAGTGAACTCCGGGAGTTGGTGATGGACAGGGAGGCCTGGTGTGCTGCGATTCATGGGGTCGCAAAGAGTTGGACAGGACTGAGCGACTGAACTGAACTGAACTGAATTCTCCTAAAGAAGTAGGGGGTACAATGATCAGGGAGGAACTCAAGATAATTCAGATAACAGAATTTATTCAAGAGAAGGTGATATTTGAACTAGATGCTGAAATACTGGCAGGCTTCTAACAGAAGCATGGACAAATGCAATGGGGACGGTCCAACCATGGCACAGTCTTGAATTCTCTCTGTCTCTGCACTGGTTGGAAGTCCTAAGACTGAATCTGTTCGGTCTATTAAGCTTTGAGGAAGAAAAAAGAAATTCTATCACAGGTAAACTGTGTAACCGAAGAGGGCTCTGAAATGTTCATTCTGAAAGCTGATGTTCTATTTCAAATTATTTCATTTTAGCTCAAAGTGAAGGCAACACAGAGGAGTTAGCTACATAGTTGCTCTTTTAACAGTCCTGACCACCCTTAGCACATTTAATTATTTTATAATTTCTCCTACTTACAGCCCAATATGGAAATTATATGCAGATTATCAATCTTTATGATGAACACAAGAGAAAAGCAGTCATCACTCTCTGTCCCCAAAAGTTCTCATCCCCTTACCATGAGAACAAACAGGCCTCTCTGGACAGTGAAGAAAGCTGAGGAAAGGTGGAGACCAGAGGACCATGCGTGTAAGCTTGGATACTTCGTCAAGGACATAGCACACAAAATGCTTACACATTTCCAGAGACAGTTCACCTCTGGTTTATCTCACCCACAAAAAAACAAATGCTCCCTAAGACACCCAAGTGTTCAATTAGAAAAAGTCCTGCAAAACTCACCAAGTTTTGTGAAAGTCAAAAACACTTCAGCATAATTTTTTTTTTCCTTTCAATCCCCCATCTTAGCTCACTATTACATCAAAAAATAAGCTCGAACTCAATTTAATGAACCATCCGTGACTGGATACCAGGTCGGTGCTGGCATCGCTAGACTTCAGCCCTACATCTTCAGTCGGACGTCGGGCCTTTCCTGAATCATTGCTTTGCACTTAAGAGGAGGCAATTAGTGGGAACTCATGACAGCTGATGGGACAATGACTCAAATAACACTGACGTACCCCAGGTTAATGCCTCCTGAGTCTGTGGTCACCCAAGTCATGCCAGAAAGAAAGGGAAAGCCCAGTTCAGAGTGGCCTGCTGCTTGTAACCAGTGACTCTGTGTTCCTGTAAGAACATAAACTCTCTGCAATGCTTCAATCTTACCATGGCTTTTATGGAATAATTTCAGGAAAATAGAATTTGAGTGTCTGCTTATGTTCTGTCTTAAATCTCAGACCTCACCTGTTCCAAGAGATACCAGGAGCATCCCAATTGCCAAAGAAGAGAACCACTTACCTCTTTTGTGGTTCTTTGAAGAGCCAGTAAGTATAAAACAAAGCACTTACCCCTTATCCTCCAGTATCTCTGACTGAGGGGCCATTATGTTCATTCAAAGCCTCTTCCCTCCTGAAGTTTATAATCTAGTTTGGGAACAAGACAGAGAAATGAGTCATCAAGAAACAGCATCAAGCTTGAGCAGCCACACAAAGCAATTTCAAGGCTGTCCAGGTTTACCCAACTGAGGAGCAGTTCTCCAATAATTCAGAGGAAGAGAGAAATCTTGACGGTCTGGATTGGCCGCGAGGATGTCTGGGTAGAAGTTAGGACCTGATGGAATTGTGTGGATGGAATTTTTTTTTTCTTTATGAAAAGATGGGCAGACAACATTCACAACATGCCAAGCAGACCCAGGGTCTCAGAGGAGGAATGTGCCTGGTGACTTCAGGGACAGTAGGACCACATCTGAGTTGTATCCAAGGATGAGTTGTGCAAAATAAGACTGAAAAGGCAAGTTGGGGACAAACTGTGAAGGGCCTAGAAGGCCAGACTTTGGGGGTTCAGAAGCTAACCTAACTGTGAGCAGCTAGCGCTACCCTTTACTTGAATCTGCAAGAGAGATTAGTGGTTAAGAGCCAGCCTCAGTTTCTCAGCCTTTAAATGGGGATAGAACAATAACCACCTTCTCACAGTAGCATATATATATATATATATATATATATATATATATATATATATATGGAACTGTTTTATATGTGTGTGTATAAAAATAAATATATACATTTATATAGCTTATATATCTAAGCTGATAAATTACATATTAGTATATACGTACATATACTGCTTATTGGGCTCCCCAAGTGGCTCAGTGGGTAAAGAATCCACCTGCAATGCAAGAGACCCAGGTTCAGTCCCTGGGTCAGGAAGATAACTTGGAGGAGGGTAGGACAGTCCACTCCAGTACTCTTGCCTGGAGAATTCCATGCCAGAGGAGCCTGGCAGGCCATAGTCCATGAGGTAGCAAAGAGTCAGACAAGACTGAAATTACTGAGCACACACAGCACAGACTGCTTATACCTAACACATAGCATGATACACATAAATAATATAATAACATATAGCTTAGAACAGGGGGCCTGGCAAGTAATAAGTTTTCAGTATAAGTTATTATTTCCTTATTACTTGTGACATTCATCCACCCTCCCGAAGAGTTTCACGCCCTTTGGACACGACTGAACAGGAATATTTAATTCATTCTTTGGATTTTATAGACTAAAAATAAGAATGAGTCTCTTGGCCCATGACAGATGGAGACCTGTTTCCTAGCTGCACCCCAAAGAGAAAGAAGGCATGGGGTGGAATAAAAGTCCGGAATCCGAGCCTGGGCAAGCATGCCCTGCAGTGCGGAGTCTCGCGTCTTTCCCCGGCCCTTCCCCTGGCAGCGGGGAACTGAGAAGCCTGCCCATTAGAGCGCTGGAAACAGTGATTAAGATGGACATCCTCTGAAACAAATCGGAAACTTTTTCCAAAGGGGGGAAAAGGCTGAACTTCCACAGTATAAATATTACTAGATGGCCTCGGGCTCAGATGCCATTCACAAACTCCTCAAGCTGCGCTCTTGCAATTTATGACATTTAACAGAGCCCCTGGAGAGAGCGTCAGTCCTGCCTTCGTTCCCGAGTCAAATATTAGCCTCCTCGTGTTAATGAGGCCGAGTCAGGGAAAAGGAAGACAGGAGATCATTTGAGTGATTTTGCTAGTTAACTTTCAGCCTCTTCTCTGCCCCCACCCCGACCCTTTCTCCTCTTTCCCTGCTCCAGAGAGAAGCTGGGCGCTCTCTGCATGAAGACTCCAGCGCGCCCCCTTCAGCCGGCTCCAGGGCTGGACCCTAGGTGGCTCACCACCACCCAAGGTGTCACAGGCTGCTCTGTCCCCAAACGCCAGAGCACACAGTGGAGGGAGGACGGAAAGACACACAGGGAGGAGCCTGGCACGATGGATCCCAGCAGGACCATCGGCCTCCCCCAGGGCTCTGCCTTCGCGAGCCTGCCTCTCTCCAGCACCGAAAGCTGTGTAGCTCTACTGAAAACAAACTTTTAGGCTTCCAGCAAGGGAAGACCTGAACTTTTACACTATATAGTCTGAGCACGGTCCACATCTGGACAAGAGGCTTTTCATCTGCATCAGGAACACACCCTGCTCCTACATTCCAGCCCTGACCCTCTCTAGGGCATGCAAATTATGCTCTATACGCTTAGGATTGTCAGAGTCGGCAAAAATGAATTTTAATGTAAGTTTTCCCATGCAATATTTTTTATATACTTATACTAAAAATTTTGTCTTTGTTCATTTGAAATTCAAATTTGATTGGGCCCCATGCTATTCATCTGGCAACCTGATGAGGAAACCTCAGTTTCCTTATCTCTAGATGGAATATTAAAACTAGATCAGTGATTTTCAGATTTTTTGAAGGATGAAGTTCTCTTATCAAAAAAAAAAAATTCTTGGAGACTTCCCTGGCAGTCCGGTGGTTAAGACTCCATACTTCCCCTGCAGGGGGCACGAGTTTGAGTCATGGTCAGGGAACTGAGACCCCATCTGCTCCATGGTATAGGCAAAAAAAAAGAAAAATCTTAACCAGATGCACAATATATGGAATAGGCAGAACAAAGCAGCTATGGCAGAGGTAAAGGAGGGCCACCAGAGCCCTCCCCCCATCTTCTGCTGAACCCAATCTGCACTGAGTTCTGTTTAAAAACCAAGGGACCACACCATCTATCCCACCCTTTTCATCCCTGCGATCTCCACCAGCCTTCCTGTGGCCTTAGCAAATTAAGATCCTACAAAAATTCAGGTCATTTGTGTCTGTTTCTCTGACACAGGAATTTTTCACAGGTGCACTGTCCTGGAGGTAAGGGGCTCATCTTCAGATTCTGCAGGTCCTGATTCCAACCTCCAAACCCATGAGATGTAGGCTAAGCACCCCCTTAGACTCATGCCATGAAGACAAAGCATCTCAGAGACTATGCTTAGTGCAGGAGTTGCCCTAGCCAGGCTGTGGTTGGCAATGGAGAATGCCTGGCCTCCAAGACCAAGGACTACCACTGTTCAACTGGGTGAACTTGGGATTTAGCCTCTCTGAATATCAGTTCCTTAGATAAAGGGTTATTTTTTAAATTATCAGATAAGGCATATAAAAGAGTTTCATGGGTAAAAGATGCCAGAGCTTTTCCCTCAAAAGAGTACAATATTATATGATTTCATTTATATGAAACTCTAAAAAATCCAAACTAATCTACAGTAAGCAAAGATCAGTGTTTGCCTAGGGATGGGTGGCACTGGGAGATATTTTGGGGTGATGGTTATATTTACTATCTTGATTGCGATGATGGTGTCTTATGTCAAAACTTATCAAATTGTAGTCTTTAAATATGTGTAGTTTACTGAATGTCATTTATCTGTTAATAAAGCTATTTAGAAGAAAATAAATAAGCCTAAAATATTAAAAAAATATTATCATTCATATGCTTATTTTTATCCTGGCTTTGAGAATTCCTCCTGGCATTTAAAGATTGTCCTTTTCTCCCAAGAGCCAAGTGTGCTTCTTAAAAAAAAAAAATTCTAATTGTTGTGACCTTGGCCCCAGCTCACCGAATATCACCTCAGAGGTGCAAAACATTCTAAATGGCCCTTTAGCAGAGGCATTCTTTTCTCCTCCCTCTCCCCTGCATCCAAATCCTATTAATTCTGTCTCCTGCTGTCTCCAACACCTCTTCTCCTTCTTCTACCTTCACCATACTGGTCTAGACACTACTCTGCCTTGCCTGGATCTCTGTAGTAGCTCCTGGTGGCTCCAGGCTCCCCAGTCTTGCTCATCTCCATTAGCCACACTTCAGCTAGAGTGATCCAAATGCTCCACCACAGCCTCTAAGACCCTCATGATCTGGCCCTTACTCACCTGTCCAGTCACAGCCTGCACCACTCTTGTTTTCTGTGTCCCAGCCAATTTGGGCTTCTTTAAATGGACCACTCTCTTTCTCAACCCCAGCCCTTCCTATGTTCCCCATAAGCTAGTCCCTCTGCCTGAAAGATTCTCTGCCATCATTCATATAGCCAACGCATTCTTTGGGTTTCAGTAGAAATATCACTTTCCTGGAGAAGCTTAATTAATTCTCTAGACAAAGTCTGCCCCCACCTAATTTAAGTCTCCAATATATCTCCAGTGGGTTACCTCCCCATTGTATCAGTTCCCATCCTGATAGCTGTTCCACCGTGCTGATCACCGTCACAAGGGCAGGACTTGTACTTACTCTTGTACTTTCCTATGACGAGAAAAGAATATGTTGATTAGTGTTCTTTTTGATAATTACCTTTTTCATTGTAAATGAATACCTTCCCTCTCTAATTTTACTGTTCATGCTAACTCACTGTCTTCACTGAGGAAACACATCCTAAGGAAAGATCTAAGTTGTGAAACAAAAATTTATAGAGAAAAGTGTTTATTCAAAACAAAAAAAAATTAAGATGGCCAAAGTATGATGATGGTGAAATAAATTATGGTGTATCCATAGACTAGAATGTGCTTTCCAGGTAGCTCAGTGGTAAAGAATCTGCCTGCAATGCAGGAGACTTCAATCCCTGGGTCAGGAAGATACCCTGGAGAAGGATATGGCAACCCACTCCATTATTCTCGCCCGGGAAATCCCATGGACAGGGGAACCTGGCAGGCTACAGTCCATGGGGTCACAAAAGAGTCGGACATGCTTAGGCAACTAAACAACAACAACAAATAAATCAGAATATTAAACAATAATTTTGAAAAGCAGTTGCATATTTATGGGTTTTAATAATAGGAAAAAATACTTATGATGAAGTGAAAAGGTAGGTTTATTTTACCTATTCCATTTTATTACATCTAATATATCTTAGAAATGTCCCATTAAAACCATCTCTAATTTGGGAGAGAAACTGACACAAGATAGCCAAAAATTAGATCTGTGGAAGAGAACTACGGTGGCAGATCATTATTATTATTTAGTCGAAATAATATTCGTACATACAATATACATGGCTGAGCACATTTTCAGTCATATCAAATATCCCTCACATGCTAGCTTCTAGAATCCCTGTGAATTGCTTACACAAAATCTTCGAACAAGTAGCCCCAGAATGATGCCCTTGAGGCAAACAAAGGAGCGAGATGACAAGAATGTATGTCGAATTCCGTGAAGCTGCCCCACAGGCAATTTTGGTTCCTCCAGACCTGCTACCCGAAGTCTGGCACACTAGAGCCCCAACATAACTAAATGAGGATATTTCATCCGTAAAATGAATATTCAGCGTGTCCCCTGGGACTCCCTCATAACCAGAGGGGAATATTTCTGTCCCTGCCTTCTGCCTTCTGCATTGGGGCCTAACAAACAACGCACCACCTTACCGCTTCCCTGCCAGGAATTACATGTTCCACCAGGTGATCTCACCTTTATTTCAGCTCCTGATAAACAGATTAAAGATGCTATTAATATAGATTTAGGAAGTTTCTATTATTTGAGTTACTGTAAAAAAATATCCAAGAACTATACTTAGAAGCTGCTTGGTACTGAGAAGAACACTATGTTTTAGAGTAACAGAGGCCAGGATTCAAATTCTGGCTGAGTGTCTTCTGAGATACTTAATCTGGCCAAGCCTCAATTTCCTTATAAAATAGTGCTCAAGAACCACTTTCCCACTGATGAATTTAAGCCTTGTCCAGTGCCTAGTATATTGTGGCAACATAATAAATTATTTGCAAATGAATGGCCTTAAAATACTTAGCAGAGTGCCCTTCTGTGTCCATCAGTGCTACCCAAATATTAAAGTGCGTAAGGAAGCATCTTCAGATCCTGACAAAATATAGATGAGATTCACTAAGTCTGAGGAGAGATTTCTAACAAGCTCTCCAGTGACACCAGTGCTGTGGGTATACAGACCAAGCTTTGAGGAGCAAGGTTTTACATCACTGGTTCTCAAACCTGGCTACACCTTGTCAAGAAAGTTTTAAAAATACTGATGACTAGGTCCTACATTTAGTTGATCTGGAGGTGTGACCTGAGCTTTGAGATTTTTAAGGGCTCCCTAGGTGATCCTAGGTACACCCTAGAATAGGAATACTCATGTTTGAAAACCACTACTCCCTATAGGAAGTGCTTAATAAGTAAGGCCTATCATAATTATAAATTTGATGAGGGCCCAGATGATTATAATCACAATTAATAACATACTATAATACTATTCTATAATAAATAATATGAACCATGCTGTAATAAAGAGCAGAGAGAACCAAATAACTCGGCAGGTAGGTCTCAATTTGCCGAAGATGCAAGAGAAAATGAACCAATCAGAGTTTGGTTGGTTTGGTTGGAATTTAGAGTTTGCTAAACTTTTAACTACTTTAAGTGAATTCTATGCAATGCTTTAAAAAAAAAAAAAGAGTGTTTTTTTTTTAAGGTGTTCTCATCGGATGTACTCAAGTGCATGGTATACATCAGCAGGTTTTCATCCTATCTTGTTAACCGAAATGTTTGGGCTTCTTTAACTGTGCATTCTCATTTCCAACAGAGAGTGGGAGCGCGAGGCACATGATACAATAGGGAAAATGTCGAGGCAGCGTTTTCAAACATGATCATCCAAATGTGAAGGGACATGCAGCTCAGAAGCAACGGAGTAAGACGATACAGCAGTGAGGGAAGGGAGCAGGTGACGCAATCTGATGTGACGCTGACACGCCAGATCAAAGACAGACGGGCGAGCAACATTTCATTTGGGAATCGAGTGAATTGTTATAAAGTTAAGAGTGAGGAGGACTGTGGAAATAATAGGACTGGCTTTCAGCCATCACATCTAAGGACTTTGCCCAGAGGTAGTATTCAAGTGCTCGTTCAGAACACACGGTCTGGAAGTGTAAATGAAAGTGCCCAGGATTCCAGTGGGCTCTGCTTGTCTTTAAATATCTCCACCCAACCCTGGAGCCTCTGACCTTCCTGAGAATGTCACTCAGATTCCAACAGTCTTCCTCCAAAAGGACCAATCTCCTCTCCCTGGGATATTTAAGTATTCTACCCACTCACTGAGTTTAGTGCTTAATTTGCATTTAGCACCTGCTTTTGGACTCACTTATGATCTATGCGACTAACTTTTAAGCTAAAAAGTATTTTCCTGCACCATATTTTCAAACTATTAAATGTCTTTTCATATTCCCTTAAACCTAATAATTTTATAATGTCCTCTTAATTTTTTGACTCATTTCTACCACTTTACTGTTTTGCAGAACAAATCTGTCACTTCAAAGGAAACAGCTTTAAACAATACATTTGCAAACCTGACTCCATCGAGGAATCTGAAAAAAGCTTGGGATGGCTTTCTCCCTAGCCTTTTCTCTCTCTGAGGTTGCCTGAGTTGTACAAGATATTTATTCTTTTTCACCTTGTTTTTTCTGTGTTTTCCATTAGTGTATTAAAAATGAGAGATTTTAACAAAACGATGCAAAATTTCTCAAAAGGGCACATTAAAATTTATCCTGATAAAAGTAGCAGTGGAATTAATATGAACAAATTGTGCAACTTACAAAGAAGGTGACCATATCTAAAACACTAGAATTATATTTACTCTGACCAGACCCTGAGTCTTAATAAATAAAGTTCAAGGAATACTATGGAGTTAATAGTAATTGGATTAAAAATGTGAAACTATGTATTTTCATAACGGTAATCAGAATCATAAAAGAAAGAATAAAAACTGATTTGAAATCTCTGTCATATGAGGGCAAATGAGAATTTCAGTAAAGTACAACTGGACAGAGTAGCTGGAAGGGCCTGATAACAAGGAAGATGACCACACCTGGATCCACTCAGTGGAGTCAAATGAGAGATCTAGTCATAAGCACTGGGAGGAAACACAGCCTGACAGGTGCAATATCATCTCTAAAGGGTATAGTCAGAGAACACGATGGCTGACACACAGTAGGTACACCTGGATGGATAGATGGATAGATGGATGGATGGGTGGGTGGCTGAATGGGTAGATGGGTTGGTGAGCAAATAGATGAGTTCATGAAAGGGTGGACAGTAGGGTGGATGGGTGGATGAATGGGCATTCAGACTCAGAGTCCAAAAAGAGATAGCATGCTACCTAAAAAGGCAGTTCATCAGGGAATATAAGGGACCCAGGAGAACCCCAGCAGCCTTGACAGGCAGGCAGCATCAGAGAGATCCTTCTACAGATAGAAGGTATTCAGGAAGAGAGAATGGAGAGGAATCTAATAAGGGCAGACTCTCCATCCTGGAGAAAGCAAAATATATGGAAGACCGTTGTCATTTGTAACAGGCAAATAATACAAAAACTGAACTCTCCAGTGGAAGCAAGAACAATCGGGTCCTGAGAGCTAGACAGAGCTCAGTTCTCAGACGTAAGGCATAGGGTGAGATGATGTCTCAGGCACAGGCATGAGATGAAGGCTGTACCAGTACCAAAAACCACTTGATGTTCAAATCTGAAACTCCTTAAATCCTTCTTGCCTGCAAGTGGAATTAGTCCTTGAGCCCAGGGCTGAGACTACAAATGTGTTTAAGAAGATCCAGCCTTGGGGAGAGGAGACAGTGGGTGGAAATCAGACAGCCTAGGAAGCAAACAGAACCCTAACAAACAAAAACAAAAAAAAAAAAGGAAAGAACTGAGATGGAGCTCCAGAAAAAAACACAAACATCAAATCCCAGGGGCCTTTCCAACAGTCATCTGAAAGCACATCCACCCTGCAGACAAACAGCACTGTGGCTGAGAGCTTGAAAGCTCATGCAGTCCCACTTCTACATGCCCCCGTTACACTAGTAACCTGGTAATACCAGCACCACCAGCCACCAACATTCCCTGCCTTCCTTTCTGTGCAAAGAGCCCTGTCCCAGGTTCCCACCAGGAAATGGAATTCCTTCGATTTAGAATAAACTGATGACAGGAATGGTAAGACTGAGCACTGATGATGTGAAAAATAGCCAAGGATTTTCTCTTTCAAAATCAAAAAGAAGACCATTCATTCAAGTAGCAGGGACTTCTGCCACTTAATAACATGGATGGGAAATGGTCTATTTGGACTCATAGGAATGCCACTTGCTGCAATCAAACAGCCAAAGTGCGCAGAAGGCACTTCACATTCCAGCCCAGGTCCAGTCCTGTGATGCCCTCATCCAGGTCGGCCTCAGTGGCTGAGCCTCTCTCCAGCCAGAAGGACAAAGCAGAGGAGCTGAGGTCATGGACCCAGTGCCCTAGGATACAGCCGTTTGCTCATGTGGAGAGAAGCCCCTTCTCCCACTCCCTCCGCCTGCGGTTCCGAGGTGCCTTCTCCACATCTGTATTCTGAAGGGGTCCTCTGCTGAAGCGGCATTGAGACTGAACAGTTGTTTGGGTCTGAGTCCATTCCGTATACTTAGCCCCCAGCATTGCCTCCAGCCATGCGCACTTGCTTAAGAGGATCATTTGCTACTGATGTTTGCTGGGAGCGTCAGCGAGATGTGATTGTGCTGCCTTTGCTTAGCAAATCACCCCGGTTTCAAAGAAGAGAGACAAGCTGCCCTGTAAACCAGAGCCACAATGGAGGATTCCACTGTGGAGACTCGGCTTTCGAGAACCAGGGTCTGGGGGACCTCATCCCACAGCTCTGTGCAGCACCATGTGGCAGCATCCTCACCCCTGGGGGCCGTGTGGCTCTAACAGAGGAAAGGAAGTACTTCTGCAAAAAGTCTGGCTTCCAGTGCTGAGAAAAGTGGGAAAAAAAATCTGAAATCTGAATGTTAAGAAGAAGACAGCCACCAGGCTGATTTTAAAGAACAGGAGAGCACCCCTCACACTAATGAAAGACTCCTGGATCTTCACACCCCAGCTTCCTTAGTGCCAGCAATGATTCGAGGAGATCTCACCCCAAAGACCCACTCCTCCACGCAGACCCTCCATGATATTTCAAAGAATTTGGCTGGACCGCTCTTGTCTTCTTCCCATGAGGGGAAAAAGTGCTCATGTGTGTCAGAGCCTAGAGACTCAAAACAGAGCGGCTTTACTCCATTCACCTCCACTTCCCTTTGAGAGCTTGTCCTAGCTTGAACCACTAATACAGTCCTCCTTTCCTTGTCCTTCCTGAATTCCCTAAAGGGTAAAGCAGAGTTGGGGAGGCAGGACTCTTCCGTGTCATCCTGGCAGAAAGTTGAAAATCTCTCTTCCCCAAACTGTGGTTTCCTCCACAGGGAAAAGGGGATGACAATACCTACCTCACAGGGCTGCTGAGACAATTAGATGATACAGTGAATGCGCAGAGCCCAGCATGCAGCAGGCATACAATACATGTCGGCAGGTATCACACTGTTCTCTCCTCTGACAAGCCATGCACACTAGCAACCTGCACACCATTGCTTTGTTCTCTCCCCTGACAAGCCAGGCACACCAGCAACCTGCACACCATCGTTACCTCCTCTGTCACTGGCTACAAGTACCACACACAGCTCAACCTCACCAGACAAGGCAGTTGCAGCATCGCTCCAATCTGGCTGCCATCAGCTCGCACCCCTGGAGAGCAGGCAAACCGTTCTCATCAAAGTGAGGTGAGCCCCAGAGGACAAGCTTTGCCATTGGAGAGGACTGAACTTTAAGCTAAACTGGAAATAAAACAGAAGTTCTCTTCAGAGTGCAAAACATCTGGTTACCTCTCTTTTCCCGTTCATAACACTGCCCATTATTGCAGTTACAGGCTGGCTTCAGACAGCCATGCTGTAGTCCTCAGGGCAGAGTGCATCCATTTTTGATCCACCTGAAACCACATAAGTGTCCGAGAAAATCCCAAGCCCTGTTAAGATTTACAGACCAATTTTCTAAACTGAAATGGTTTGCATAGGCTTTGGATAAGAATCTGAAACACGTTTCCTTCTCTAAATTGGACCACTTGAAAAGAAGAAAATACAATAGCAGCTTTCTAGGGAGTGGTTTGCAGCAGCAGAAGACCAAAGGAAACAATTATCTGGAAAATGAGTGTTACAAATCAACAGTTCTTCTACAGGAAAGACATGAGCCTGCATCTCATAGAACTTGGGAGTATACACCTGAAATCGCTACTCTGATGCAAAAAATCACCAACTGAACTCTAGTTGGTCCCTGACCGCTATCTCCCAAGTTATGATAGAAGGGATGTCATATGACAGAAGGGATAACAGGAGATATTGTCTATCCAAATAGTCACTGGGAGGTGGTTGGGAATCATAAATCTGCAGTAGTGTCCACTTCTCATTACAGTTTAAAACAGCTCTCACCATGGAAGGAATGGGGGTTCTGGACTTGTCTGTCTCGGAGGGAACAGAGACGCTGAACCCCATGAAGCTACAGTAGAAGCCAGTGCTTTCCTGGGTGTAATCTCCCCTTTAATCAGTCAGTACTCTTAGGACGAACAGGACTTTATTGGGAGCCTAGAAGCATATTCTTAAAAGTAGAAGTAACCCCACATGACTTAAAACGTTTACCATATTGAACTGGCAAAATGAGTCTTACTGGGTAAGAAAAATGAAAATAAATAATATCCTTAAATAGCAAATGGTCTTTAGATATGTTTTTCAACTATTTCTCATCTTTGTTGACCATCTGAGGTCTTCAAACATCATTTTCATCTTCAAATGAATTTGGGGCTCTCATGGCATCTGTCCACAATATCAAAGCAGTTTCAAAATTAGCAAATTCCCTATTTCCCCAGAAAGGAATCTCTGAAACCATTTTACAGGAAATGCTAGAAAAATGGAATCCCAGTACACCTGGGGGGGTGGTGGGCAGTGTGAAGCGAGAAATGTTT
Source organism: Capricornis sumatraensis (assembly GCF_032405125.1). Classification (NCBI taxonomy): domain Eukaryota; kingdom Metazoa; phylum Chordata; class Mammalia; order Artiodactyla; family Bovidae; genus Capricornis; species Capricornis sumatraensis. Next base: position 38,181,653 of record NC_091081.1, on the reverse strand, counting down.
AAGAAAATATCTGAACTCAACTTGCTGAAATTCCACAAAATAAATAGACAAAAAACCCGAGACAGTTGCCTCCATTCCTTCCCACACACTTGCCTTCTGGAAGGTCACTGTCTTTACTAGTCCTGCTAGAGAAATATTCCTGGGGTAAGAGCTGTCCGGAGAAAAGGACTCCTTTAGCAGTGCCCTTCGGCATCACCTCCAAGCTTTACCTACTTTTGTTCATCCTGAAAACTTTTCTCATTTTTCTCCTTTCCACTTGATCTTCCTTAGACAGACAACATCAGCACTACCTGGGCTGTTGTTAAGAACACAGACTCTCGGAGTCCATCCAGCCTACTAATTAAGAATTTGCCTCTTATCAAGACTTCCCTCCACGTGATTTCCTCACACATAAACGTCTGAAAATCCTGTTCTGCATTACATTCTTTCCATTCCTCAGCCCACTTGGACCTTCTGAGTCCTCCCTCTTTTGCCTGTCATCGCTAACGCTTTTCTCCTGATTTCAGCCTCAAGTCTCTCCCTTATTGTTCTCTGCCCCACCCCTCACCAAATACGAGGCCGAATGCAGGAAGACAGTCCTTTCATTTTGTCTCCCGTGCTTCCATTGTCTGACCTGGCCTAGGTGAGCCCAGTCTCCTTTATTACATCTGCAGCTCAACTGAAACAAGTCTATTGTTTGCGTGCCCCGTGCCAGGCACTAGAGCTACGAACGGAGCCGAGACACTGGGCTGTCCTCCAGGAGAGACAGTCCACACGGGGAGAGCTCGACTCTCTCTCGGCATTCAGCTCCACCGCGAGCTCTTCAAAGGCACGAACGACTGGCCGAGACACGAGCAAACGTGAGGACAAACCTTCCTCCAGAGTCCAGAGAGGAGGACCAATCAGACGCCAGCAAATGAAGCCAGCCAATCCGCGACCCAATCGGCTGAAAACCAGAAAGTTCTACAGGAAGCCCGCAATGTCCCAGCATCTATCTCACACAAGTGGGGACAATTTAACGGAATTATCAGCTGTAAAATAGTACCCAAAGCAGGGTTAAGCAAGCCCTGGGAAAAGACATATAAAAACTTACATTGAGATATGATCCACTAAAATTAGAGGTGTACTTAAAGTAATTAGGGTTTATTTATATGAAACTCACTGTCGCCATTAAAAATCATGTCTAGGAAGAGACAGCCCTTGCAGTCCAGTGGTCAGGACTCTGAGCTTCCACTACTTGGGGCACCAGTTCGCTCCCTAGTCAGGGAGCTAGGATCCCACTTGCTATGCAGTGTGGCCAAAATGACAGAAATTATGTCTAGGAAGAAGACTGATGACGTGGTAAATGCTCATAGTGCTTTCTACCCGAGCAACCTTGGACACCTTCCTGAAGATGTCTGTGCCTCTGTTTCCTCAACCATAAGTGAAAATACACTTTAAAAAAACACAATCCATTAATTTTAAGATGCATGTTTTCTCACATTTTAACACCTCTGAAAAAAACGATCCGTCATTTATGGTGACTTACAATAAACTGGTGGTGTTTTTCTTTATTTCTTAGTGCACATACGATGATGATGCCATCTTGGAACCCTCTTAGACCTGATGAAAAGGTGGTACTTCCTGAATAGGTTTTCGTGAGAATTAAAAGAGTTAATAAAGGTAAAAAATTTTTTAACTGCTTCAAAAGGAACAAGTACTGAAAGCAATGTTAGTTATCACAGCTGTTATTAGCCAGGAGCTCCTTTTAGACACAGGTACCCATCTTTGCAGGAACACAGACAGGCAATCTCAACAAAAACAAATATACTCTGTTCTTCATTTTGGTCCCTGGTCTTTATATCACCCATCCTTTCCCCTCCACAAGAGGAGGGCTTCTCAAATCTGGTTGCACAGGGAAATCACCTGGGGGAGATTTTTTAAGTGCTGGCACTACACCCTCTCCCAGAGACACATACACACAGACACACACACACACACAGACACACACACACACACACAGCTTTAACTGGCCTGGGATAAGACCCTGGCTTTGAGATTTTTAAAAGTTCCCTGAGTGATTTCTGATGTAGACCCAAGTCTATAAAACCACAGCAATAAATTGTAAGGTCTTTGAGTGTGCAGGTCTTTCTAAGAAGAAAACCAATGTAACAGTGTACTTAGGGTCCTGGAGTCAGCCAAGCCTGGATTCAAATTTCTGTTCCTCCCCTTGACCAGCTAAGTGACAAACTGCTTCACTTCTCCAAGCCTCAATTTCTTTATCTGCAAACTGGGAATAATACTTGCCTCCTAGGGTTTTTTAGGACATTCATGAAGTGAGCTGGGCATACATACTTAATAAATACGTTGTTATTATTAGTGCCATTTGATAGCCATTTCAGCATCTACTCAGTGACTCAGCAGTAGAGGTGCTTAATAAATATTTGTTGACTTGAATTTGGAGAGTATAAAAAGCTCCTCCCATGAGAGAAGGACATAGAGGAGGAGCTAATCAAATGATGCCAGGTTAGGGCCACTCTCACGAGTCAGCCTAGGCCTGGTCTGCGCCTCACAGACACAGAGGTGGGAACACAAGAATGATCACACTTCATGACCCACAAAGCAGCGCCCCTTTCTGTGACCAGTGAGGCAAAGATCTCTGCCCTCCAGACATCACCTCTGCCTTCAGTCTCCTGTGCAGGTAAATTGGCAACTGAGCAGCATCTAATAACTTGGTCCACAAATTATCCAAATCTGAGAGATCTTTCACAAGAAGGGAAGTTGAAACAAGACAATGTATAAATACTCTACTAAATGCAGGGCTGTGATGTTCCTTTCCCCAGGGATAAACCCTGACCTCGAGAGCTGAGCGGGGAGAAGGCCCTGTCCCACAGGCTTCCCATCCTGCATGCCTGGGCCGGGGGACTGCCAGCCACAACTTGCCACACTCCAGCGATAAGCTGCACTAACAAGGATACCCGGGAAAATGTGCAAAAGCTGCGAAGGGAAATGAGCCCCAGGTCCCATTCCTCTCATCAACATCAAATTTTTATTTCTTGACTAAATAGCAGCTCTGTGGAAAAGAAACAAATCTAGAACAGAAATCATTTGCTGCCCTCTTGTGGCCGACTTCGTATCCTGTCCCTCTGGTTTTCAAGATGAGACACAAGCAAAAGGAGGAACACAGAGTTGGTGTCCAAAAGATCCGCTGCCTTCTGCAAAGGACCTGGAGACATTGCGCCTCTGCTTGTTCCTGACCATCCCATGCATGTCTGGAAATCGGTCTAGTTCTGGCCAAGGCTCAGTGTACTTAAGGGAAGTCTGAGTATGGCTTTAGCCTTGGAGGAAAAGGGCAAGGAAGACAAAGAATAAAAGGTCTGGCTTATAATTTTTATCATTTTCCTGTGCTACAGTCTGGATCAGGGCTCTTGGCCTAACCCTGGCCAGCAGGGTGATGGGAGGTGGGGAAGAACCAAGAAGGTGAGCGATTCTAGGACTGGTCTTGAGAGCAGATGAGGTCAGCAGTTGAGGCCCATTACAAAATCCTGGACTAAATCAACAGTGAAACCAAACCCAGCTCCAGGGAGCTGGAAGCGAGGTCAATCCACACCAAAGGCAGCCTGGTTGGGGAGCAAGTGTTGTACCCATCACAGCCCCCTAGTCCCAGCCCCACTGGGCCAAAGGAGGCCTTAGCCCATCAGAAGCTTAAAAAATTATTTGTGTTTTTAGAATTGTTGAAAGATATCCTCCCTAATTTGGAATACATCCAAAATATGTGTTGAAGTCGTTGTCTCTCTGGGGAGTACCCTGTGCTAACGAAAGACTAACGATGTCCCTGTTAGCCAACTCATCATCTGTAACTTAACTAGTGACAGATAAATGAACCAGAATGGATTTTTTTTAATTATTGCATTCTTAATACATACATGAAAGTTCAGAAACCTTATAGAAATGCAGCAGCACTGTCTAATAATCTAAGGAAAGAGGAGAGACTTAATAAAACAATATTTTATTTGCTATCATCTCTTTATTGGTGTCTCACAATACAAAGGCTACTGATAGCACTCCTGGAGTTGTGGTTTTAAAGCAGCATGCATTCTGATCCCAGGAGAATTCATGTTAGAAAAGCCTATTTCATGAGCCTTCTCCATCCCAGGATAGCTGTTGTTTTCATTCTGAGGCTGGTCTGTGCAAAAATTGATCAATGAATTTATTTTTTCCTACTTGACTGACTCTCGTAGTATTACATAGATTCAGCTTCATAGTCACGATTCTTCAAAAGGAGGAATCGCTAGACATACATTGACTGCACTACTCACTTATCTGGCATCTCTGAAGCCCACACATGTTGAAGAGTTGAACTGCTCAATATGGTAGCCACTGACCACATGTATCTGTTTAAATTTACATTTTAATACATTAAAATTAAATACCTCCATTATATCAACCACATTTCAAGTGTTCAGTAGCCACATGTGGCTACCCAACTGGACAATAGAAATGTCAAACATTTCCAAGACCACAAAAGGGGCCCTTGAACAGTACTTTCCTGTTGAAAATCTTTGGCAAAGGAAATAAGGCCCTTTACAACCTGGTCCCGTCCACCTTCTTACCATTTTCTCTGGCCTCTCCTCCAAATATACCATTATTTGGCCCTCTAACCCACCACTTCTGCTGATCTCCCTGGAATGTCTTCCCTGTACTTTCCACCCCCACTACCTGTGAATTGCTTCTAATTCTTCAAATCCAGGTTAAATATCACCTCCTCCCTGCAGTTCTCCAAGATATACTTTCCCCTATCCCACAACTAGGAGGTTCATTGGCCTCTTATAAGTAATTCCATAGCTGCTTATTTATTTATTAAATATGTGTGATATTAGTTATGCTTAATATATTTTTACTAAGATATAATATTTTATTATTTAGTAATAGTCATTATTATTACAGAATAGTCATTGTATCTTTGGAAATTTTATGAAATAATTATTTTAAAAAATAAATGACAGCTCTGATCCCACCCTAGTTGGAAACACAGTTCTCAAAAAAAAAAAAACAGCTTCTCTATATTCAGGGTTAGGATGATCTGGAGAAAAAAGAATTGAACTGGGAAACAGGAAACTCAGAGTCAAATCCTTGGTTCCATCCTCACTAGCTGTGTAATCTTAGGCAAGGGTCTAAAACTCTCTGCTTTCTCATTTATCAAATAAAGCTTTGGGTCTGGTTATTCCTAAGAACTGAGTTCATCCAGGCCTACATCTAAGCAGGTAGCCAATGGGAAATGGTAGAAATACAGGGTGGTGAAACTGGGAGATCAGAATGCCCCCTTCTTCATTATGAAGCTTCTGGAAACTAAATCTAACTAAACCTCTCCTTATTCTCCCTTCATTCACACCAAGCTGGATAACTCCAAGGACTATTACCTCAGTCAAGTCACCAGATTCTTATAGACAAGTCAGGAGTCAGTCTACGTAGGGCTGAGATTTTGGTCTTGTGTTTGTAATTAACTTTCAAATACTAGAATTATTCAGGATAGCTTAAAGTGCTAGAAAAAAAAAAAAAAAACAACTCAAAACAACACAAAGCAAGTCAGATATGGTTAGCTCTCCCAAATTAACGTGCACAGTCTCCTGAGATGTTCAGGGCTCAGCTCAAGCATCAGCTTAGAAAGCCTTTCCCTGACTGTGTACCTGGCCCACCCCTGACATTCTCCTTCACACTACGCCCTTCTGTGTTCTTTATAACACTTATCATTTTCTGAAGTTGTCTTTCTTGTTTATTTGTTTCCTTATTGATTGTGTGCCCAAATATTCACTAAAACATAAGCCCCATCGGGGAAGACTAGCCAGCTTATTTATTGTGGTTTAAGCCCCTATGGGGAGAAGGCAATGGCAGCTCACTCCAGTATTCTTGCCTGGAGAATCCCAGGGATGGCGGAGCCTGATGGGCTGCATCTATGGGGTCTCACAGAGTCGGACACGACTGAAGCGACTTAGCAGCAAGCCCCTATGATGATGGCTTGCATGTGGTAAGCACCTAATAAGTATTTGAGGACTATCTGACGAGCAAATGAGGTAGCAAAACTATAGCAGAATCACTCCTTACAGTATAGCTACATTTTGCAGTGTCTTTAAACCCCTCACTGTCTCTGTGGTTACTCTTCAGCATTGTGCAGCTATTTAAGAAGATCTCTTTACTGTCTTGACCTTGCTATCTTATACAGTAATAAGGCTACATTCTCCTGTCCCAGTAAGCACACTCTCTTCCTTTGGCACTGTCTTTATACTTTGCTATGCCTCTAGCAGGCATCATTGGGAGAATAACATAATATTTCCCCTTCACTAGGAAGTCAGGACACAGGAGTTGGCTCGTGCTGGCTCTGCATATATGTAACAAGATTTTGTACCTCTGACTTCGTGACACAGAGCAGAATGAGACAATGGGGCTGGGGGAGGGCGTTAGAAACCAAGGCTGCTCCAGGGACCTCAGTGGCACCCCAGCTGGAGCAATCAGATTTTTTTCACCCTGAATTTTGAAAGGTAGCATGGAAGACCCAGAGACTGAGAGTCACCACTTCTGGAAAACATCCTGAACACTTACTGCAGAACTGCCTATTCTGAGGTTGAGCTGTCCCATTCTTCCTTTAGCTTTGTGAGATACAAGGGTTCTTCCAATCGATTTCTATTGCTTGTAATCAAATGAACTTTAACCAATACAAGCCAAGGTGTCCTCCACTCCATCCTGTAACAGAACTCTGTCACTTAATGTTCTATCTGGCAGGTATCACTATAACTTATGGACATTTTATTCCGGTATAGTTAAAGTGAATTTACACATTGATCAAAGTTGTTCACACTTGGAAGCTGTCGGTGCACTGTAGGGTGCAAGAATATGAGTGACAGCTACCAACCTAGAAAGAGTCTGTACTAGAAAATGGTACAAAACCAAAATGACCGAATTGTATAGGAATAGAAATTAAGACCTAAAGTCACATTATACTCATCTACATAATCAGAAAAGAGGAGCTGGAAAGATCTGATTTCTCAGCAGTGTAAATGGAAGAGACCTGAGGGTTTCAGCTGAATCTAATCTCAGACTTACCTAAGACTACATGAGCCCAGCATGATGAGCACTAATAAAGTTCCCAGATCATGATAATAATGATTGTTATTACTACATGTAATAATGACTCTGTAGTCTGAGACATGGATTAAATACTAGCTGAAGTACTGTGTCTAAATCTGTTGTCATCCTAGCAGGATGGTCAAGGAGAGGGCTCTAAAATGACAAGAAATGTGTAAGCCATGTGACACCAGGAACCGTTAACAGAATTGGGGATGTTTGGTTTTGGGAAGGACAGGATTAAGAAAGTCCAGTTGCTTCATCATATATCTGAAGAGCAAACACATGAAAGAAAGCCTCCATGTAATTCTAGTAGACAGAAGTAGGAATAGGAAAAGAAAATTAAAGAGAGGCAGACCACCAGTGACTACCCATTGCTTGCTGGATATAGTCTAAGCTCCCCATGTGGCACATACAATTTGGCATTTGTTGATTTCCCAGCTTTATTTCCTGCCTCTCCCTCACACCTATATCCTCAGTCATAGCAAGATACCTACCAGTTCGTGAAACTATGGTATTTCATGCTTCTATGTCGTTTCCATCTTCCTTTGCCTAGACTTTCTTCACTTCATCTTGCTGGTAAACAATTCTCCCTTGCTGAACTTCTACTTACTGGATAAAACTTGCTAAAATATAATAAATTCCTCTGCGAGTCTTTATTTCTCTCCCTTCTGAGTTTCTTCTGTCCCTTTTATTTTATTAAATCACTTATTGAATTGGATTGAAGTTGCTTTTAAAAGTGGGTTATTTCTTTCCTTTTAAACTTGAGCTCCCTGAGGAAAGAGCCTGTGTTTTAATAATCATTGTTCTCTTAACCTTTAGTACATCCTTTGTCGCATTGGCTCCTGAAATTAAGCTGTGCTATCTTTAAAGGTAATGGATAAAAGGGAAAAACTTTACCTAAAATAAAAATTTACTTTTCAAAAAAAATAAATGAATAAAGAGAGGCAGAATTTAATCTAAAACAAAGGCTTTCTATCAGAATTTCCCAACATTATAATAAGGTACCTAACAAGAAGTAAGCTACTCTTCCTGGAAATATTCGCAAACAGGCTAAATATGTCCACACATTTCAGAAAAGGCTTCTGCACTGGATAGAAAGATGGCATAGATGACACTCCAGTCCCTTTCAGCACTCAGATGTGGAATCTCTTGTGCAGACCCTATCACTCGCTATCGGGGTGCCTTGAGCAAGTAACTTCACTTCCCTTGAGCTCTGCAGCCTCACCTGTAAGAAGAGAAAACTAAATTAGATGGTATCAAGGTCCCTCTCATTGCAAACCTCTATCATTTACAACAGAGGGGCAACAGGTCATCTGAGGTAGAGGGAGGGTGGACTCCCAGAGAGTAGGAAAGAAGTGGGAGTGGGGAAAGGACCCTGCAGTTAGGGAAAAGAGGAGAGGCTGATGAAAGAGGAAGAGAAATAAAAACTTTCAGGAGGGGAGGGAAAGCATGGAGAGTCAAGTAACAGGAGAGAAAAGAAAAAATCATAAAAGAGGAAAGAGAAAGACGCAATGACAATGGAGAGTCTCTGCCTTACCCAGCCCCTCCCAGCTCTATTTAATAGTCCCATCTCCACCTTCTTTATTGTTCAGCTATCTTGATAAATTTCAACTGGCATTAACATAAACCATGTGGTTAATACTATAGTTTTAACACCCAATTCAATTTTATTACTAAAGGCGTCTTTTTTTCCCAAACAAGGATCTCTCTGAGACCCAATGCATTTTCCTTTTATATTCATCACATTTTAAAGGTTTCCAGGAGCCCCTAAATTTCCAATTTATGCTGAGACTCCCATTTGGTATGCTGAAGGTATTTCATCACCATTCGTTATGAATGAGCTACAACCGTATTGCAACAGCACTCAGCAAACAGCTCCTGACTTTCAGGTGTCGTTACATGCAAGTTAAACTAAATGGATGAATTTTTAGCAGGAATAATGTAGTTCATGTTGACATTATTCAGAGCTTTCCCAAGAAGACAGGTATTAATCAGACAACACTCCTGTAGGTCTCCGTATATAAATATTTGGGTGTCTGGCTAAACAGTGCCCTAACCTTTAAAAGGCATATAGACCCTTATGCTTTAAATAGGATCATCAGTATAAAGGGCAATTTAGGACAAACAAAAGGAAGAATTTCTTTGCACAGGAGTATGGATGTATATGGAACATATGATAATAGGTTCCAAGAGTTTGAACAGCACACAAATAAAAATAAGTTCCCACGAAAGATTTAGATAAGTCAGTAATCACAAAATTCTGTGAATTCTTCTTTCAAAATCATTCATGTTTCTGTCTCTTCCTCTCTATTTCCACTATCCCCATATTGGACAACATACATTTACTGAAACCTCAAAGGAATTCTTACAAAACACAAGAACTCAGGTGTCATTTCTGAAAGTTTATAATCTAGAAAGGGGGATATGGTATACAGCAAGAGGCATCTAGGAGAGCATGTAAGCACATGGTAGGTGATCAGTGAACAGATGAACAAAGATTGCTTCAGAAATTAAGAAGAAAGGGCCATTTCCGAAGGCAGGAAGACTTGCAGAGAAGGATGGATGTGACATGGGCATTATGCATCGAATCATGGCATGGATAAGCAAACAAGAAAATCCCAAGGCATGGAAGTAGCCAAGGGTTTGACACAATTTTGAACGAATCATCTGTCTGGGTAAAGGATGGAGTTCATGGGAGGAACGTCACATAGAAGAGGAAAATGAAGCTGTTAGGAACAAAATACAGGTATCCCCCACTTTTTGAAAGTTTGCTTTGTGTGATTTCACTTTTAAGAAAGACCTACATTAGTACCTGTTTCCACTAACCAAAAGAAATCCAAAAAGGGTTTTCACTTTACAAAAAAAGGGAGAAAAGAAAAGAAAAGTGGTTGTTTCTCAGTAAGCTGTTAGAGAGGCAGGGAGTGTGGTTCCCCCAGGTTCCTCTCTGGGAACCACACTCATTATCACAGCCTCAAGCCAGCATCACTTTGAACTGTGTCTGTGAGTATCTGGGCTTTATCTCAGTTTACTTTGTGCATCCATTATCAAGATGTGTCCTAGAGTAATTGCTTCTTCACTTTACATCATTTCAGCTCATGAGAGTTTTCATACTTTCTGATAGCCGGGGACATCTGTGTTGGAAGTGCTTGGCAAGCAGGCTAAAAGTTGAGACTCTTCTGCAAAAGGGGAGAGTCACCAGAGATGTTTGAGCAAGAGCAGAAAAGACTTCAGTTGAGAACAAGAATGTGAACAGAAAGGAAGGAACACACGTACAGGATGTCCTGCTCCTCCCTTCTAGTGCCCACTGCTGCTGGATCCATCTTCTGTATCATCTTATGAGCCTTCCATTCAGAAGTCCTCGCTGCATCCCACTCAAAGTCCAAGGTCCACTTCTTGGCACCTGCCATGTGTTATGGAGTTTCACAGATCTATCATTTGCTGCTTACTGAAAACAGAGCCTTTCCACTTTTAACCAGTCTGCTTACTATTTCCAACGTGCACCCTGTTCATTATTAGCAAACATTTATGGTTACACATGCTGTGCCCAGTTCTGTACCAGATGTGAGAGTGAAAGGGTCATAAAATAGAGCACTGCTTTGGAAGACCCACAGTCTAGTGGAACGCCCCTCCCACTGTTTTGTGCCTGAATCCTACCTATTCATCCAGAAGAAGCTCAAGTCCACATTTTCCTCACAGCCATCCATGATCACTTTTGCCCAGGCTGACTTCACTTACTAGGAATTCATCTGTGCTTATAACATTTTCCATTCATTCTATTATTATAATTCATCATTCATAATTTTAACATGTCAAAAAGTTTTCACTTTAAAAAAAATCAGCACTTAAGATGGGTTTTTATTCTTGATTACTTACTGTGCCTGCAACTTGCACACGCTGACACCAGGGGGCAATAGTGTACTGAGGGGAACAACAGCACCTAACACCTGGACTTGAAAAGCATGGATTTCTATTTTTCATACTCTTCAGAGTAACCCTAAATCTTATACATATGCATAACAAAAACAAAAATCATTATAGCTTCCCTGAATCATTATTTGGGAATAATCCCCTACATAACCAATTTACCCTTCAGTTTTGGCTTTAGATGAGAAACTTTATTAACTAATCTTTCCCGCAAAAGTCCACTTACTTTCCATAAGGCCAAGGCTCTTATGAGTCCGTCTCCAGGCCCCTTGACAGTCCGCTTACCCACTTGCCAGATGACTTTTCACAGTCATATAATTTTATATTCCCATATTTAAAATCAGTCTTATTTAGTCCCTCCAAATCACCAGCAGAAAACAGAGCACAGATGAGCAATGAATGTAGATTAATTATATGCTTGATTTTTCATATGTGTGTGTCAGCTTCATTCTAGGTTACTAAAAAAGGTGTGTGTGGGGAGTGGGGAGTACATTTGGAAATATCCCTACATACCAAGGGGACAACTTCAGAGTTTCTCAGAATCTCACTTCAGAGACAAAATGAAGGGGGAGATAGCCAGTTTAGTGGAACTAAGGGAGCATTTTTCATTCTCTTATTTTGCAATGATAAAGGAAGAAGGAGTAGCCCAGCAGAAGGAACAGAAAAGCTGAGGATGCTTGGAGCAAAGTCCTTGTAATAAGGGCCTCCCATAACCAGCCTGAGAAACTCACTCTTCAAACTCACCTTAAAATATCCTTTGGTTCCCAAGCACAGGTATATGCTACATTTTACGGGATTGCTTCCTCACCTTCCACTGAGGCCCCGAGACAGTCGGCATCAACTAAACCCACTCTGTAGTGGGGTCTTAGACACAAAAGGAGAAGTGAGAGATAAGGGAAATTTCCAGTCGCCTCAGGCTTAGTGAGCCAGCAGGGCTTGGTGGAGAGCTGGACATTTTGCTGGAGAGGTCTACATTTTAGCACAAAGACACAGATAACATACCATCTAAAAGAGCCTTTGCTGGGTCTTCCCTGGCAGACCCAAGTTCAATCCCTGAACAGGGAACTAGATCCCCCATGCTGCAACTAAAGATCCCCAAGTGCTGCAACCAAGACTCAGCACAGCCAAATAAATAAATATTTTTTAAAATAAATAAATAAGAAAATTTGCTTGCGAGGACTTTTGGAAGAGTGCTAGAAGTCCAATCAGGGGACAACAGAATCATAAGGAATCAGCCAGAGAAGCGTTCACCTGTATCCTGGGAACTTCCAGGTAGAAGATTTCCTGGTACTAGGGAGGTCTCCAAATGGCCCTGGAAAGTACGCACGAGAATCATCTTCAAACATCTGCAAATATCTGCAACCATTTTGGCAGCAGCTAAGTTAGACACGTCCCCCTAAACTCCTCCGCCTTTCTCTGATTCATCCCCAGTAGCCTCAGAAGCTGAGGCTAGCCAATACATGTGGAGTGGGAAAGAAGGAGGCAGGGAGAGGAAGCTGACAGAAGAAAGATAATAAAAGAAACTTGCCCTTCTTCTGATGGAGACAAATGCAAAGCAGAGGAGCAGCTTCAGTGTTGAGTGCAATTCAGAATTTGTATTATTGCCCTTAACACTACATATTAATATCAGAACCATAACTGGACAGAAAACTGGACAAGCAGGACAGAAGAGCCTGGTGTGCTGCAGTCTATGTGGTTTCAAAGAGTCAGACACGACTGAGCAACTGAACAACAACTGGTTTTTGTTTGCTTGTGGTTTTTCACTTTTATTTTTTACTTCCTGTTTTATATGGGAGTAAAGATGACCAACAAAGTTGTATTAGTTTCAGATGTACAACAAAGTGATTCTGTTATACATATACACGTATCCATTCTTTTTCAAATTCTTTACCCAATTAGGTTGTTACAAAATGTTGAGCCGAGTTCCCTGTGCTATATAGTAGGTCCTTGTTGGTCATCCGTTTTAAATATAGCAGTGTGTACCTGTCAATCCCAAACTCCCCAACTATCCCTCCTCCAACCCTTCCCCTTGGTAACCATAATTTCAGCACTGCAACTGTTTTGAGGGACTAAAGGGATCCCTATCTTTCAATCATCTAAGAGTGAGCAGATAAATGGTGAGACATGCCTAAAATTTCATCCAACATGAGGGAGAAAACTAGCCCTACAGAGCAGCTTTGCAGGGGAAGTTATAATAATAATAATAATAATAAAAGGTAATTTATGACTGTACCTGACATGTCTACTTTCAAGCTACTAGTTGCGTATTCACAAGATGATACAGGAAATAGGGCTAAGAACAATTCCATATTACTACGAATTCAAATTCCTAATACAGAGAAAGAGTTAGAGCATGAGGAGAAAAAAAAAGAGGAAGACATCTCCTCCCTACTAGGAACTTCTCGCTCTATCTTTAGGCACAGAGTTCAGGCTGAATCCAAAGAAAGCATCTCCAACTGCACTCTAGCTCCTATAGGATGCAAAACCAGAGCGAAAAGGAATAAACTTCCAAAACCCCCAAATAAAGCCATGCTACTGCTAAGCTGCTAGGTCGCTTCAGTCGTGTCCGACTCTACGACCCCAGAGATGGCAGCCCACCACGCTCCCCGATCCTTGGGATTCTCCAGGCAAGAACACTGGAGTGGGTTGCCATTTCCTTCTCCCATACACAGAGTTTTAATGTATGCAGTCTGCTTAGTTAGTTAAATATCCTATACTACATAGAAACAGTACAGGACAAGTAGTAGGCGAACGTACCTAACACCAGAGGCTCTAACAAGAGAATTTATTGGGCAACATAAGAGTGCAAGGGTGGAGATGAAGACAGCGCCAACCAAGGGCAGGATTTGGGATTCAGATGTGTGGGGGTGTGTGTGTGTCAACGAAATGGGAGCTGTTTGAATTATGGGGCTATAATTCCATCAAGGGATCCTGAGGACTGCATAAGCCACTTGAGCCTCCAGAAATGACTACCCTGTATTTCAGTCATGTGCGGTTTGTTCTATGAGTAATTTATGGGCTGCCTTGGCACGGTCTGTCTTGTCAAATCTTAAACTTTGGATATTTCCTTGCAATTTGATTTGTCTTTTACCTGAGAATCTGTCCATTCCTGTAACCAACCTTTACTGATCATTTACCACATGCAGCGTACCATGCGGAGAGCTGCCTTGTGCCTCTCCCCTGGGGACCTCCAGTTGCTGCAGGCTTTAAACCCTTAAAGTTATCCAACACCAGAAACCAGACATCCCATGGCCAAGACCCCTGCCTGGGGAGTCAACAGCAATGAAAAAGTGACACAAGTGTTTAAGGAAGATACAACCACAAGCTTTTTAGGGGCAGGGTTCCCTGAGTACTCCATCCTTGGGGCTCTGTCTAAGCAGTTTCCCAGGCTTTGCTTACAGGGAAAAGCTCCTTTTAGGGGAAAGGTGGTTTATTTTCCTGATGCTAAGACATAGGTGCAAACACCCAATCAGCCCCCACCACCTGGCTCCAAGCAGCTGGCATGACGCCTCTGAGCAACACAAATACACTTGTTCCATTTCAGCCTATCTACGATCCCTCTTCCTCCTTTATCTCTTCAGTGGTATGAAAGGAGTGGTAGACAGTAGTGTAAAAGCTGAACTCTCAGACTGGATTTAAAATGCAGCTCTGCTGATCATCTGACAGAGACTGGAGTAAGTTACTTAACTTCTCTCTCAGTTTCCTGATCTGTAAACCAATGATGCTGATGGCAAGGATCAAGGTGGGGTGATGAGGGTGATTATGAGGAATGATAAAACCTCACAGGGCTAAGGTGAGGATTAAATGATAAACAGGAGGTTGCTAAGAACACAGTGCTTGGCACAGAGTAATATGGTGTGTATGTTCTCAGTCATGTCTGACTCTTTGCAGCCCCATGGACTGTAGCCCACCAGGCTCCTCCATCCATGGAATTTTCCAGTCAAGAATACTGGAGTGGGTTGCCATTGCCTTCTCCAGGGGATCTTCCCGACCCAGGGATCAAACCCATGTCTCTTGTGTCTCCTGCATTACAGGTGGACTCTTTACCACTAGTGCCACCTGGGAAGTCCAATTAATATGGTACAAATAATTAATTAGCTATCAGTAATATTAAAATATCATATATAACACAATAATTGTGTATAATACTTCATGATTATACCACTATGGTTAATATTAATATTAATTATTTAGCTATTACTAGTTGATTTGATCAATTAACTCCTCCTTTCAGCACAGTAAGAATCAGCAGAGCAGGAGGTGGTGTTGCCGGAGTGGCGTTCAGCCTCAGGGAAGGATAAAAGGAAGTTTGAGCCAGAAGCTATCTTAAAGATCAACCTGTAAGAAGCCTCATTTTGTAAATGAAGACACTAAGTGATGTGGTCTCAGTGTTACTGACTCTTAACAGTACCTTAAAGACATACATTATGCAAATACAAGGTGCCAATAAAGTTTTATGATCTCTCCAGCCGATTTGCTTCAGCAATCCCTTCAGGGAGGTGGCTTCACTTCCACCCCTTCACAAGCTCCAGTCCAGTAGAGACTGGCTCCTCAAATTCAGAGCAGCTAAAACCAAGCACTGCTCTTGCCCCAAATCAGCTCCCCCTCCTCCCCTTTCTCTGCACTGGCAGCAGCAGTCCATGGTCTCCAGCATTACCTTGCCGCCTGCACCATCTCCGCACCCCCCATCCCAGCCCCACCCCCTCCCGGGCTCCCCACTTCCTGGAGGCTCAGGTTCTCCTTGTGCACGGCGGCTGCTCTCCTTTCTCCCCATGTCCCATCCCTGTCCTCATCTCCGACCTCTGACTTCACTCCAGACCACTGAGATCAGATCCGGCCACTCTCTGACTAGTGCTACATACAGGCTGTCATCAGTGAATCTTGTTTAAAAACTCATTTCTCACCTTAGTCCCCAGCTCAGAAACTCTCCTCACCCGCAAAGGGATGACTTTCCCAACAGTTAGCTCCAGGGTCCTTTCTCCCCACGTACCCACCTTCCCGTTTTGGTGCCACTAGCAAATCAAGACTATTGACACCCCTGAGTAGTCTTTGGAATTTCTGCTATTTTCCTTGCAATGCACCAGCTAAGGCTGGAGGAGGCTTGTGAGTGTGGAAAAGCAGCACCAGGCTTCCCCACAATAAACCCTTGGCACAGTAGGGTAGGGAAGAGACCTGGAGCTGCTCCCTCCCACACTCAGCCCTTCCTTCAAGTCCCCTCCCTTCCAAGGCTGCCTGGGATGCTGTTTTAATCAGGGTTTTCTGATCTGTGTGGAGCACAAGTGACCCAGTGAGCTCGCCCCAGACCAAACAGTCCAGGGAGGGGAACTCCAATCCTGCCCATCCCTCACCTGGAGATGACCCCCAAGTCTTCACAAGAACACTGTCAGGCAAACAGACCAGGTACCACTAGGCACACAGGGCAGCAACGCAGACGTTACCATGATGAAGGAAGTGAGTTCTCTTTCCTCTTTGTTTTCCAAAGTTCCCTTTCATCCAAAGGACAAGCTACTTTAACCTTGCCTGTGCCTATGCAAGCTCAGTCACTCAGTCGTGTCCAACACATTGCGACCCCATGGACTGTAGCCCACCAGGCTTCTCTGTCCATGGAATTTCCCAGGTAAGAATATTAGAGTAGGTTGCCATGCCCTCCTCCAGGAGATCTTCCTGACTCGGGGATCGATCAAACACACATCTCCTGCATTGGCAGGAAAATTCTTTACCGCTAAAAGGAAATCCTGTTGCCAGTGAGCACCAACCCGGCTGGGCAGTGTTTAAAAGGAGCTGACAGCGGCACCATCTGTAAACCACACAGGCAGCCCCTGAGAGAACAAGGAGACTGACTGTGCCATCTCCCCCGTGAAGGAAAAAGACAAAAATGTGAAAAGTGGCATCATGGAATACTCGGTACAACTGGTTGCAAAATATTTCTCTTCACACTTCTGGGAGCAGTGTTTTGGAAAGGCAAACCACCCTCTTCATTCTAAAAAGCAAGGAGCACAAAGGTTCTAGAAGGGTTTGAACCCACTTAAGTTGAAATAGTTGCAGATTTGCCCCAGAGCATTTCCAGTAAATAAAAAGGCTGAATAGTCAGTCTTTACAGGTTACCAGAGGAAGGGGATCTAAATGATAAAAAGCAAATTATTATCTCTGAATGTGGAAAGCGGGGGTTCTCTCGTTAGTGACCTAATAGATAGTCCCACAGTTTGAAGAATTTGGGATTTTGTGGGGTTTGGGTTTTTTCCTGTTTTGTTTGGTGTGGGGTGCGGGTGATTTTAGCCATGCTGCATGACTTTGGGATCTCAGTTCCCTGACCATTGTTGAACTGGGGCCACAGCAATGAAAGCCCCAAATCCTAACCACCTGACCACCAGGGAACTCCCAAGTTTGAGATTTTGAATGCTACCTTGTTGTAATTCGCTCTAACAGGTAAAAAGCTAACATTTGAATAATAGTTGCTCAAATTTGTAGAACAGATTTTAAACATTCCGAATGCCTCCACCCATTCTGAAATGTCCACAGGCCCACCTCTCCTTCGCGGTTCCTTGCCAGGCATGTGTGTGAAACACTTAGTAAGATTCATGTTTCCAAAACCTCACTGTGAATCTCTGACCCCAATATATGACTTGAGCATCTCTTAGCCACATTACCCTAATCTACCACCTCAAGCCTCTTTTCTCATCTATAAAATGGGAATCAGAATTACTTCCCTGAACAGCTGGGAAAACTAACTGAGGCATATTTACTTATACAGAGGGGACTTGGTCTACCCACCAGGCCCAGCAGCCACAGGGACGGTCTTTACACGTGTTCCACTCTCTGCATCTCCTTTTCTCCTCTCTGCCAGTGGACATCAGTCCTGACAGAGCTTTGATGGGCACACTGGGCATGAAACAAGGGCAAGAGAGGAAAGACTGCATAATCCAGAGACCTGTTTTTCTACTTAAAAAACATTCATTTAAAATTCTATCAGAAAGTCATACGCCTAAAAAATTCATTACCTCCCTTCTAATTATACATGAACCTTAAAACTAAAATATTCTCCCAATCACCTAAGAGGCCACCACTTAACAGTATATTAGATGCAAAAAAGATATCAGATTTTCCCCATGGGTGTAAAGTTTAAACATTCAGATTTGCAAAAGAGAAGCAAACTGGAATAAAGACATTCACAGCCAGCTATTTCATATCCATTAGTTATCATTTACACATCAAATACATACAGCAATGAGACCAAATATACAGAATCTCCACATTTATATACAGTAATCAACATAGTGCACAATTCAAATCTATCTTACAATCAAGTGTACAAGTTTAAATATGGCTTTATAAACTACTAACAATAACTGTGCTAAAGGAACTCATAGGTCCGGAAGTAAACACTGGAATGCCGCCTCCATATCGAGGCCATCGTTCAGCAAGATGCTATCCATTGTCTTTGCGGAACAGAGGGTGCAAGTGATTGTTTCCGGGCAGTGTCCACCCATCAGCCCCCAAGCAGCTGAAATGTAGGTTCAAATTATACCAACATTGGTCCCTCCTATCTCAAATATCTGAAAATAAATCTGTACATCTTCCACACATTTGGAGACACGGGGTAACAAACAAATAATCAGTGAGATGATGATTACCAGGAATTATCAAAACGTGCTTTTCAGATTCAGAAATTCTCAGGCATTAGAGTCAGCATTTGCATTATTGAGGATTTTCCCTCCCTCCTTTCTTTGCTTGTTTTGCTTAAATCAGGGTACTGAGAAAACATTCAGGAATTTAAGAGATGTACTATATCAAGTGGTCCCCAAAATAGAATTTAAAAGAGTTCTTATAAAGGTAATATCTAATTATTCACTCTTTTCTTCTAGCCAAAAATGGCTCTTTAGAATAAATGAATGAATAACCTTGATCTAAAATCATGCTTCCATGCCTATTTTACATCTACTTGCCCACCAACAACTGCTAACCAACTGCTGCCTTCTAGGTGCTCTCCTTAAGTCCTTCTTACCCCATACTCTAAACTCTATCGAGTAGACTATTCCCTGTAAATTTCTATGTTTGCTATGGTTTTTAATGTACATAACAAATCATTGGAGCAGTGTGTGTGTGTGTGTATTTAAATAAATACCTTTCGGGGCATGCTTAGAAAGTCTTACTGATGAGGTCAATGAGCGCAGAGGTTTGCAGACCACTGCCTACAGAGAGATGAGGTGGGTGTCTCCAAACATTTTGGGGTCTTCTATAAAACAAATATATAAATATACTCTGTACATTTTTTATATTAGAAAATGGAAACTATATGTCACAAACACTTTTGAGAGACGAGAAGGAAGTTCCAGAATCAAAGGAGTGAACACACCAGGACCACTCCTCCAGTTCCCAAGCTCAGACTCAGGTGGGACAAACCGGGAGAAAAAGCCAGAAACTAGGACAAAGATCCGGGTTCCTCCAGGGCTTGCTGCACTGGCCACTAGAATAACCACAACAGTCCTTCCCTACAGACTGCATTTGTCTTTCACTTAAACCCGAAGTCCTTCGGATTGCTTTAGTAAGATGCCACCACTCAGAACACTCTCAACGTGCCTGGCACTTCTCTAACACAGCCACACCACATGATTGCTTGATCTGTTCCTCTTTCCTTCTCTCTTGCCACTCAGTGAAATTCAACCACCACCAGAGGAAGGACTCGGATCCTCATCTTTTTAACCACCACCACTGGGGGAACGTCACCCTCCTCAAGGGTGGAGTTCAGTCACTCAGCAGGATACAGATCGCTGGGAAAAACACATGTTTCTGATAAGCATGATCCCATAAGACTGCTTACTTGAGGTAAAGTCATTTTGACAGGAGTCACACAAACATGTTGCTCCTACTGAAGCAGAGTTTCCCTCCAAAATTTGAACATTATCTCTAGTCTTATTGCTGCAAAAAAAAAAAATCAGATATAATTTGTTAAAGAGAAAAATACAATCATCTGGACATGTTTGATGTTTTAATAAGCCACACATGATCTCTTATTGGGGTATAGAAACAAGTATGAGAGAAGATTTCCAATCCTGAACAACTATTAAAGAGTCTATAGATTGTCGTATTTTTTAAGGGAAGTGAAGTGAAGTGAAGTCGCTCAGTGGTGTCCGACTCTTTGTGACTCCATGGACTGTAGCCTACCAGGCTCCTCCCTTCATGGGATTCTCCAGGCAAGAGTACTGGAGTGGGTTGCCATTTCCTTCTCCAGGGGATCTTCCCAATCCAGGGATCGAACCCGGGTTTCCCACATTCCAGGCAGCCGCTTTAGCCTCTGAGCCACCAGGGAAGTCCCCTTTTTTAAGGGAGGGAGGTAGTAAATACCCAAAGCATTACTTCTTTCTAGCCTCGAATTACATCACATTCCCTCTGCTATCTTTTTAGCCACTGCTGATTAACTTGACAATTTAGGATCTAAATCCTACTGTTTTCAAACCCATGGGGTAACTTTTTTTTAATACTAAAGAAGGTCTAAATTATACTAATAAATCAAAGTTACTCTATTCTAGAGCTAAAAGTAAAAAATAAAAAAGGGAGGGGAAAGATGCTTGCCAATGGGGGATGGGAGGTGAATTAGTCACTTTTAGTAATACTACTTTTCATAAAATGAAATAGCATCATAAATATGTATCACTCTATAGCTAGTGAATTGTTTCAAAATATTTAAAGCTGTAATTAGGGACAACAGCAGCTGAAAAATATTTAAGAGCATTATAACACTAATCAAGTTAATTGCTGAAATTATTTGTGTATGGAACACCTAAGTACTGTACCAATGTTTGGCTCTAGATAACTTGTTTCCCCATGGAAATGGTCAAGAGTGTTTGTGCTGGCTGGACCATATTCATAAGCTGTTTTATTATTGCAATGGTCCCCTTTATTTGTCTACAAATTTGATAATTAGGGGCAATAATCCGCTTGACATTTGAGCATCCAAATAGTCTAGCCAGCAGCAGAAGTTTCAGAGAGCTTTGGTCTGGGGACAAAGTCCCTGTTTGGCCAGAGCCCGAATGGTTAAGGAGGTCATACTGTCAGCCCCCAAACAGTGAGTTGTTTCCTTTTACTGTTTTCAGAATTCTCTGTAACCTTTAAGGGGCAAGGCCAATGTGTTGCTGGTTCCAGTCATCTTAAAGATTAAGGTGCCTTAATTACCTTTAAGATATTCCTTAAAGTCAAGGACTAAAAACCTAAAAAAATGAAGAAAATTCCACATCCATTTGCATTTACTCCTGGCACTAGCAAGGGTTCTGCCATCCAGAGGAGCCTCCTGCTCACACACCAAGGGGTCCTTTTGAACTTTGCAAATTGCATCCAGACCATTAAAAGTAAATGAATAAAGGTCAAGCATGCCACAGTCACAGGCAATCGATCCTGGACCTGTTAGAAATGGATTGCCAGAGTTCCACATCTAGACTCAAGAAATATTTGCCATTGAATGTACTTTCATCAGTCCTTGTTCTTCTTAAACAGCACTGCATAGACAGGAGAACAAAGGATCCTGGATAATAGCCAGGAGCAATGAAAATAGTCTCACCCTGTTTAAAAAAAAAAAAACAAGAAGAGGAAGAGGAGGAGAGGAAAGAGGGAGTGGAGAGGGGAGATGAAGAAGAAGAGAAAGGAAAAGAAGAGGAGGAAGAGCCTGAGTTGTTTCCTATCAACAAAAGGCACCATCCTTTTATTGAAAATACACTCAACAATTGTTCAATTAATTGACTAATTAATGCAGAAAAACCTGATTGTGCAGAACTTATTCCTGTAAGGAAAAATCCAGCTTCTTCTCTCCCACCTTAAGCCACACACCAGTCAGCTTATCCATGCAGAAGTGGTGCTTTTCAGGGCTGAAGTGAAGCCCCTGTCCCTGAACTGATTTTGCAAAATCAACATTTCGGGTGGTCAGAGGTAGATGACAATGATGATGACAACAAAATCCTTTCACTTTCAAAATGCCAAACTTGTCAAAAGAAGGATATTTTCTCAATCAGTGTGAGGCGCCTCTTCTTCCTTCCCTGTCACAGAGCACTCTCCATGTGGATGATGATACAGATTACTTGTGCTTGCACCTCCCAGTCTAATTTGTCTCCTGTCTGGCTGGGATAAAAGCAAGCAAGAATGAACACTAAGAGCAGGAACTTTTAAAGACTGTTTTTCAAACAAGTTTTCTTCACCTGTGGTCCATGAACCCCCTAAGGAATCCACAGGTAATTTCAAGACATTTCTAGATCTCCTGAACTTACATGCAAAATTTCACATATCTCCATATTTTTCTGGGACTAGGGCATAGGACTTGCATTAGATTATCAATGGTGACACAAAAATTAAAAACCACTGTGTGTGTGCTCAGTCACGTCCAACTCTTTGCAAACTCATAGACTCTAGCCCGCCAGGTTCCTCTGTCCATGGGACTTTCCCATAAGAATACTGGAGTGGGCTGCCATTTCCTCCTCCAGGGGATTTTCCCAAGCCAGGGATTGAATCCACCTTTCCTGAGTCTCCTGCATTGCAGGCAGACTCTTTACTGCTGAGCCACCAAGGAAGCACAATAACTTTCTAGGGTATGCCCCTCTTTCTGGGAATCCCTTCCCCCATGCAGCCTTCAGGGAAGGAAGTGATGGGAGCTGTGTTTCTAGAGGAAGCGAGGGTTACGATAAGCTGAGACCTCTTCCTGCAGAACTGACAAGCTTGGGCCGTGTGAGATGTGTGAGCCAAAGGAGAGGAAGGGCAGGCATTTCAGGAGAGGGGCTGGCGTGAACGGACGCACAGAGCAGAGCACGTGAGGTACGTCTAGGCAACAGCAAATGGATCAGCCTGGATGCACTGGATGGCTTACATGGAGGAGCCCTGGCAAACAAGATAAATGAAAATGTGAGGACACCAGGCCCAAAGGAATACCTCATCCTAGAGCAACACAGTGCCCTATGGGAGTTTCGAGAACTATTGATCTAAGACGGTGGGTAGAACGGATCAGGGAAGTGGAGACGCATGTAAAAGAGATTATCACAGAAGCTTAGGCAAAAGAGAATACCTAAAACCAGGGCGCCACATCTGTTCAGCACTCTATATCCAGTGTGGATTCCAGGGCCAGGCTTAAGGTAAGGGGCTATCAACTCATCAGTGAGTAACTACATACCCAGTGAGAGATCATATGGGGACGGATTCCTTAAAAGACCTAATCCAAGAACAAGGGTCTTGGGAACTTAAATACCCGTCTTGGTGACATTCACAGAGCACAAGCAGCACCTTGTACAGAGAAGATACCGAACAAAGATCCCTTGAACTGACCCGGGTGAAGAGATACAGGGGACAAGACTGAAGGATTTCGAGCACTCTCTGAGAGGCTGGGATGCGCTGGTTCTACAAACATGGAGTGAATTCTCGGGGAGGTGGTTTTAAAAATAATCCAAGTCAAGCTGATGTAATGGCAAGAACTCTGAAAGGCAAGGTGAAAGACCTCAGTTCTGGGCCTACCCTTCAAATAAATATGGCTTTCCAGAGCAAATCCACCACCCAGGTATCCATGTCTGTGGGTCTGAACTTTCTCTCAAGTAATCTGGGCAAGACTCCCACAGCTATAATCCTGAACACCTCCTTTCCTTGAACCCTAGTTGTTTCACAAACACATATCCTCATACCTCAGTACACACAAGCAGGGCTCATGTGAGGACGAGACTCAAGTTCTGGTTCGAGTCCATTTGTTCTAACTCTGTGATCAGTCAGCTGGGCAGCCCATCACCTTGACAACATTAATATTCACAAATCATGATGTTATAAAAGAAAGGGGAACCTCTGGCAATACGGTTTACCTCTGCATAAATTTAAATCATCCTTGTGTCTACTCTGACATATGCAAGGCAAAGTATAATTCGGCTGCTCCTTCATCCAGACAAGTGGAGATGAGGGTGGGGTGGGGCAAAGGGAAGTGGAAAAAAAGATAGAGTTTAATTTTACAATGAGAGGTAAAAAAGAACAGGTAGCCCACAGGTCTTCTGGCCATCCAAAAGCATCTCTTGGCATTAAAGATCACACTTCCTTAAGTTATCTTCCAATAAAAAAGAAATACAGAACTTGAACAAGAGAGTCAGATAACCAAAACATCCCCTAATTTCTTGTTATTTTTCTTATAAGTAGCACCTGTTCATCAAATAGGAGAACAGTTCAATCTGGGCAACCTAAGAATGAAACATATAAAATTAAAGCCCACCTAATCAAGACTGCATAAGTCGCCCACACCACTGTGGGTTTTCTCTTCGTCATTATTTTTCCATAACCCACGTTGGGAAAGTAAAACCTGGGTATATTCTAGGGTTCCTAATCAAGTCATACCTACAAAATGCTGAGTACCCAAACATGAGTTGTTGGGCAGTACCCAGGACTCAGTCCCCGTGGGAGGCACCTGGAGAAAATGAATGAAGGTTTCACATACTTAATGTTGGTTCTCCATGGATGTGCCCTCCAAGTAATACACAATAAAAAATATCTGTGACCCCATACTCATAACTTAAACCTTCTTAGCATGAAGATACAGTATACTTTGTGCTATACAGAAAGAATAAATTATAGACAAAATTTCAAACACAACTCTTTCCCGCTGAAGGCGGGGAAAGGGCAACTCAGTCTTAGCAGAGCTAGGTCCACAGTCTGTCGATTCCATTCACATTTTTAGGCCAGGACTTTCCCTGTCACATAGAACTACCACCAGTTGGTCTTGGAACGCATTTGCTAGAGAGATAAGAGGTGGGTAATCCTGGAAATGATACTGGAAACAAAATAGGCTTATCCATTCATATATCTTCCAACACATTCTCATTAGGCATCAAACAGTCCCTTCAAAGATGAAGGGTTTGATAAGATACTAACAATTGAGTTTTATGTGGAATAAAAATCTCTAGCTTAGAGTGTTTCAGCACTTTTTCCCAGTTATACATTGCTTAAACGGTAAATCACCTCAAAAACTCTCTCTCATTACATCTTTGTGAATCCACAGCATTCTAGGACTGTTTTGCCAAAACTATATTCAGAGTCTTTTTCAAATAAAGTATATGAACTTCTCAGAAGTTGGTGTCTTTTAAGAAGCTCCTTTTTAACTCCATTAGGAATAGCCCTTCCCCAGGCAGTTGTGGTCAGAAGCCCAAATCCACAGCCATCACCCCAGGATCTACACCCCATATTTCACCGGAAAATATTCTAACTCAACCAAAACTATGTCTTCAGAGATAGAGTGCCTTAGTCAACACTGTAACCGCAAGAGTTCAGGTGCTCTATGGGGAGGAAAAGAGAGGACAGGAAGGGGAGGGGAAATCTTTAAGAAACATTAAGATTCTCCTCAGCATCGCCTTCCCCTCACTGGACAAGGGCTTGAGAAGACCAGAAAAGCTGCATTAATAGAAACTGCATAGAGTCTACACAGCACAAAGTGCTTTGCTACCATTTACAACAATCCTCTTCCTGCTTCATCTTTTCAGTACATCTTGCAAAGTTTGTTTTCAAAAAAGACATTACAAGTTGGCAAGCTTCTGCTTTAAAAAAAAATCAATCAAATCCTTTCCCTTTCACCTCTATTAAATAGATCTTATTCCTGAGCTTTATACCCTCCAAGTAAATCAAATGTAGGCAACTTAACACTCCGGAATCAACGAAGGCCAGCTCTCCAGTGTGAGTTCAGGCAACAAAAGAGACTTCTCTGCAAATATACAGTAGAGGTGAAGACCGTTTGCGGCTGTTGATGATCTGTAAAAATATTTCCAAGGTTCTTTCAGCGAAAGGTTTCAATTCAAGCAAGATCACAAAGAGGATGATGAGCGCGTCCTAACTGTGCCTTGGTGTGTCTTCCATAGGCTCGGCTTGGGCGAGTGACCGTGGCTGCTGTTGCCTGAATGTGGAATTCCTCCCCCCGCCGATCTTCACACGCACGAAGCACATTAAAGAATAAAATGTGTTTATGTCACACCTCTTCCTAGAGGTTTAAAGCGCCAAATGTTACCACATGAATCCTCACAACACCCCTGTGAGGTAGGTAGGTGGAGACTATTGTCACCCCCACTTTACAGGTGGGGGAAATGAGGCACACAAGAATTAAGGGACTTGCCCAGAATCACACAGCTAGTCACTGGCAGGGCTTAGGATAAAACCAATACTGGCTAGCACCTAGCACAGTGCTTTGCACATAGTAGGTGTTCACTGAATATCTATGGATTTTATTTGACTTATATTTCAACATACATTATACACACAGAAAATACAAGAGGCCACCAAAGAACATTTATCTCCTGCATTCCTTCTGATGACATCACTCATGACTTTGAATCCTACTGGATGAAGGATGTTCAAGGATCCAACTCACACCTAAGCCCTCAGGTTGCAGGGGATCAGCGTATAAGCAGTCTGTGGACAACCCGCTCTTGCACTGCTCTACCACACAATGTTAGTTTTCTAATGAAAACAAAAATGGATTTCAGGAACCATGCTGACTTTTTAATTTTTTTGCCTCTTTGCTTTAAATGGAGCCATAGGAATGGTTCTGAGTCTTGTTTGTACAAAAAAGAAATAAGGCTGCTCTACTCCAGTTAGCTTGTGAGAACTGTGCCAAGCACGAAGATCTCCTCCCAGCTTGATGGATTTCTGCCTGGGAAACTGGACTGGCCCCAGGGAGTGGCAGCTCCAACAGAAGGGTCAGCGAGGCTGGCCGTCACTTGCACTGTTCATGGTCTGTGTAGTCATCCATGTCCACATCAGAGTCAAAGAGCGAGTGTCCGGTGAAATCTGTGTCTGGGGTTCTGGAAAAACTGTTCTCTGCTCCCTCGTCTTCAAAGGTCTCTGTCCTTGAGTAAAAGCTGAAGTCCAGCAGGGGCGTATGTGTTTTGCTGCCGTCACTGCTCTCCTCAGACTCATAGATGGTGTTGTCATCATCATGGTGCCACTCAGGCCAGAATTTTCTCCTTATCCTCTCACAGTACATAGCAAGATTGATCAGCTCACCTGCGGGGGGGAAGGAAAGCAAGGGTTAGTTCTCAAAAGCAACCCTCTACCAGCCACTTGGCTTTCTGGGCAACTCAGAAGAACAGTGTAGGGTAGGCATGAACAATGCTTTTCCACAGAGGCACTGTTCAACTGTTCAGATTTTATACACAGAAGAAGAAAGGTGAGTAAGGAAAGTTAAATTCAGTGAGTGGGCTGGATGAAATTCAGGAGTGAGTCCTCGGATGGTGAGGAGTGAGCAGGGTAGCTGATTCAAAATGGCAGCTAAACTACCCATTGTTTGGCTTTGTGAAGCATTTTATTATTTTATGTTCGCATGTCAAGAAAACTAGTGCTTCAGCTGGTTCATCTCTAAATTAATTTATAGTCCATGAAAACACACCAACTGTTAGTTGGATTAAGTCAGCCAGAAGTGATCATTCATTCCACAAATATTTGTAGCGTTGTTACAGGCTGCTATGCCAAGTAGTTGAAAAAAAAAAATAGGTTAGGAAGGAAATTTTGCCCTGAATCATCCATAAAATAGATAACTCAGAACTGTCTTTATGGATGAACATGCCTGCAAACACATTTAGTAAAACAGAGATTGTTTAATTTTTTAAGTAAAATTCAACACTACACCCATGATCGGGTTCTTGCTTGGCCACCAGGTTACTTCTGTTTCCTGTGAATCAAAGGAACACTTTCATTAACTTGCTAGAATTGTCCAGGCATTCGTCTGAAACATGACACAGTATTTGGCTTTCATCTCCTAATTCCAAATGCAAACTGCAGAAAGAGGGTGAGTTTTTGCTTTTGAGCCGCCAGATGGCAACACTGCTCAAGAAGCATATAATTTGTCACCAACTCTTACAGGATTTTATTGCTCTAAGAATAGTCTTTGGATGTTTATTTTTTTTATTATATAAACACTCACTTACTGTGTAGGTAATCCATGTTTTATTCCAGAAAATTAGAAAATATAGGTAAGCAAAAAATAAAAGAATTACCAATAATCCCATTTGTCATAACATTTTCATTTATGCTGTTCCTGAAATTTATGCTTATTTATATATACATTTGGGCGTCCCTTGTGGCTTAGCTGGTAAAGAATTTGCCCGCAGTGCAGGAGACCTGGGTTGGGAAGATCCCCTGGAGAAGGGAAAGGCTACCCACTCCAGTATTCTGGCCTGGAGAATTCCATGGACTCTATAGTCCATGGGGTCACAAAAAGTCAGACATGAGTCAGTGACTTTCACTTTCACTTTTCACATATATACATTTACATATATTTACATTTGCAATGTAGCATTTGCAAATGTAATATATTGTACATTTGCAATGTAGTATATTGTTTCCTATGCTACTTTTTTAAAATTTTTATTTATTTATTTTTGTCTGTGCTGGGTCTTCCCTGGGGCTTCCCTGATGGCTCAGAGGTTAACTGCCCATGAGCTTTTCCTAGTTTCCCATGCTACTTTTTTCACTTAACAACATTTAATGAAAACATTTAATTTTACTCTATGACCACCTTGATAATTGTATTGTACTTTATTATACAGATGTACCACAGTTTCATTTTATTTCAGCTCCCTATTATAGCCATTTAGGCTGTTTCTATATTAAGAGCTTTATTGGTTACAGTCTGTAACTACTCTATCTCATTTTCTATCAAAGAAAATAGTATATATTCATTTTGGAAAATCTTAAGTCTGTATATAGGAATGGTATAAATATATATAATACATATACACACACACACATATATAAAGAAGAAAACAAAAGCACCAATAATCACACCAATCCAAGGTAAAGACAATTAACATTTTGGCGTGTTTCTTTCAGTATTTTTTCAATTTATGTATTGTCATTATTATCATTAGTTGTCACTTCCAGTAACATTGTAAACATTTTCCCACTAAAGTTGTTCAAAACTTGATTGCTGTTCTGCTTAAATAAACCCATCCCCTACAAAACATAAGGCAAATCCTCCTGCCTCATGGATCCTGTAAACTATTGGATTTGTACATGGTTCACCATGTTCAGTCATCTCAGATCAAAATAGTTCGACTCACGCTTCTGTGAGTCCATTCTGATTGCCCCCAACTTGAAGATCTATGAGCTCAGGAGCCAGAAGCTGAGAAGCCCACATTACTGCTCCTTTTGGGAAGTCACATGCAAATTTTTCACCTATTTTCTCCCCCAGGGAAGCAGTTATGAAAATGCTTTAGCCGGTATCGCTGGTGACCAAAAATTAGACAAAGATCCAGAAGTGGCAGCAAAGGGCCAGTGGGGTAGAGGATATCGAAGATGAACTGGGGGTCACTTCACAGCTGGGGACCACCCTCTTTGCCTCAGTCAAGTCCACTCCCAGAAAGCCAGAACCTAGGTACAAAGTGCACGGGATCTACATGATAAATGACCGTGTGCACGCCTTCTGTGGCTGTCCTCTCTACAGCCGTTTTCTTTACCTTTCATCCAAGAGAGTTGCCCCCCTTCATGACTATGTGTCATTAGAACTTTTCAATCAGGAACAATAAAAATTAATAATAATAACAATAGCAAACCTGTATATAGGCCTTACTGTGTACTGGGCACTACTTGAAGTGCTTTATTTATTATTGAATTCATATGAACTCCCATCCCTAGTCCTGGCACCAATCCCATGAGACAGGAGCTATTACTATCTGCATTTATGATAGGAAAACTGAATCAGCAGAGAAGTTAATTAACTTGCCTAAAGTCACACAGCTAGACAGTGACAGAGCCAGGATTCAAACAAAAGCAGTCCCCAGACTCCATGCCCTTCACCAAGACTTGACCTTGCCTTTCTCCTGATGAGCTGACAGCCTGATCTGGGAATTCATAGCTTCCAGCTACCTGTCACAGAATATTTTTCAGTAATTCCTTCTAGAGTCTCAGGAATTATGAGAGGACAGGTGTTATCATTCAAAGACAATGGGCTGTCATGAAGAAGAGATCATTCTTAAGAAACGGTCTGCTTTGATAAGCAAGGACTGGGAGCTCACATGCCCATCCTCATATCCTGGCCCTGATAAAAAGAGTGAAGCAAAGAGTGAAAATTTACACTTCAATTCTCCCTTTATCTGGATTTGCCAGTCCCTTCTTATGCATAGATCCTCCACCAGCAGATCCACTCAACATGCTACCAGCCAAAAAGAATGAAAAAAGTCAGCAGTAGAAACAGGGTATATGTGTACTGTGTGTGTGATATGCTCATGTTAACATAAATGCCTATACTGAAGATGTAAACTTCGTGAAATAATTTTTTAAAACAGGAGGTTTTTTTTTCTCAAAGGGTACTCAACAAACAGATAATATCACCTATCAGGCTGGTAAGAACTGAAGCCTGATACCATCCAGTGTGGACAGTCAGACATTGTACAACATGGTTGGTGGAAGTATAAATTGTTAAAAGCTTTTCAGGAAAGTAATCTGATGTTACCTACTGAAATTTTAAATGCACTTATATGGTGGCTCAGGACTCTACTTTTAGTACTCTATTCTACTAAAATAAAAGCATCGGTATGTAAAGATAGATGCACATGGATGTTGAATGTAGTATTATATCAATGAAAAAAAGAGAAAGAAAACAAAGATGGAAACAGCCTGAATATCCAATAAGGATTGACTGATATTTGTTATATCAACCCTATAGAATATTGTGCAGCTATTAAAAAAATATTCTATTTAGCAAAAAAAAAATTATAAAGTAATGTATATGATGTAATTCCATTTGGTTTTAAAATAATACAAAAACAGTTATATATATGTATGTAAATTTGTATATGAAAAATAAAAAGCATAGAAGGGTTCACTTCAGATTGCTAATCTTGGTTTTCTATGAGAGTGATTTTGGACATCTGTGCCTTTATTTTTCATATACAAATCTACATACATGTATCTAACTGTCTTTTTTGTTTTATTATTTTAAAAATAAACAGTGGGATTGCACTATATACATTATAATTTTTTCACTAAATAGAATACTATATCTTTTTAATAGCTGCACAATATTCTACAGGAAGGTGGTGCTAATGGTTGAGAATCTGCCTGCCAATGCAGGAGCCTAAGAGACATGGGTTCGATCCCTGGGTGGTGAAAATGCCCTGAAGGAGGGCATGGGCTACAGTCCATGGGGTCACACAGAGTCAGACATGACTGAAGCAGTCTTAGCACACATACATAATATAGGTGAGGAGATGATAAATCTTTTAAAACACACCTGCCTAATTCAACTTATTGTGACAATTGTGTATTACATTTTAATTTAAAAGTCCAATAAAATAAATTAGTAAAATGACTAATGAGAGGTTATTAATATTTTCAGACAGGAGAGGTTATTATCAGAAAACCAAATGGCCCTTAACCCCGAGGACACTCCCAGACAGAATAAAGAACTTTTCTCTTGAAGTTTCGCTAATGGAAATATTCCCCACTCTTTGGAAAAAGTGACTCATTTCATTTTCCTGTATCACTCCAGCTCCTCCCAGCACTGCTGCAGCCTTGGACCCTTAACCAGCCAATATCTAGAAAATGGGGCCACACACACTGTTTTCAAGGTGTTCACTCAGCACCTCCCTGCTCCATTCTTGTGCTGGGTGCCAGCTATGCCCGTGGTTGCTTCCTTTAACCCTGTATCATACGAGCAGCAAGGACGCTGAACATTTCCTCTTTAGAAGAGTTCTTATCAAACTTGAATGTGGCAATGAGGACACCCTGCCCCCTTTCCCAGTCTCCCTGAAGCTAATTCACAGATCTAAAAATACAAACACCAGCAAAGGTCACTCAAGCCAACCCTTTCCCAAGACCCAGATTCCCCCATGACCTCTTCCTAAACACCTCCAAATAGAGAACAGTAAGATATGGGGTGAGTATATACATGCATGTTTTTCAAGGATTCCAGCATTCTTTCTATCTTATAATCTGTCAAAAAAATAAGCAAAGAATACATCCAAGTACAATAAATAATTATTGATAGAAAATCTGCTGAACAGGGTTTTTCTTAAAACACAAAGGTCCATCTAGTCAAAGCTATGATTTTTCCAGTAGTCATGTATGGATGTGAGAGCTGGACAATAAAAAAGGCTGAGCACAGAAGAATTGATGCCTTCAAACTGTGGTGTTGGAGAAGATTCTTGAGAGCCCCACCTTGGACAGCAAGGAAATCAAACCAGTCAATTCCTAAAGGAAATCAGCCCTGACTATTCACTGGAAGGACTGATGGTGAAGCTGAAGTTCTAACACTTTGACCACCTGATTCAAAGAACTGACTCACTGGAAAAGACCCTGATGCTGGGCGAGATTGAAGGGAGGAGGAGAAGGGAACGACAGAGGATGAGATGGTTGGATGGCATCACCAACTCAATGAACATGAGTTTGAGCAAACTCCAGGAGATGGTAAGGGACAGGGAGGCCTGGCATGCTGCAGCCCACGGGGTCACAACCAAATAACAAAAACAATGGAGGGCTGTGTTTCTTACAAATTCAGAAAAATAGCATTAGGTTCTTTGACTTTGATCTGGCTCCCCAGGGCGAGCAGCAGAGTGGCAAAACCCTTTCCCTTTTGCTGTTTTACTTTCCAGGCTCTACATGTTCCACGCCTGTGTTCAAGCGGGCCAAATCCACATGCAATTCTTTAGTAAGGATACTCCGATCAAAATATCAAATGTGACTCCATATTAAAAGAGTTGCTGAAAAAGACAAGAAATAACAAGTATAGGTGAGCATGTGGAGAAAAGGGAACCCTCATTCACTGTTGCTGGGAATGTAAATCAGTGCCGCCACTATGAAAAACAACGTGGAGGTTACTCAAAAATTAAAAATAAAACTACCATATGATACAGCAATTCCATTCCATCTGAGGTACTTCCAGACACTGCTGGTGAGAATATAAATTGAAACAGTCCTTCTAGAAAGCAATTTAGCTGTGTAGACCAAGAGTTTGCACCCTTTGAGACAGTGATTCCCCAACTAGAAATTTAGCTAGAAATTTATATATATATATATAATAAATATACAATATTCACTATAGAATGTTAGTAAAAATTATTTAAAATCACCAGCAAGAGACCTTCCCAGTAGTCCAGTGGTAAAGAATCCACTTGCCCGTGCAGGGGACATGGGTTCAGTCCCTGGCCCAGGAAAATTCCACATGCCCTGGGGCACCTAAGCCTGTGTGCCACAGCTACTGAGACTGTGCTCTGGAGCCCTTGAGCCACAACTAATAAAGCCTGCACACTCTAGAGTCCGTGCTCTGCAACAGGAGAAACCACTGCAATGAGAAGCCTGACCACTGAAAGCAGAGAAGCTGGCATGTAGCAATGAAGACTTAGTGCAGCCAAAACTAAAGAAAAGTAAAACAAACCACCCACAAGTCCAGAAAAAGATTAATCACATAAATTACAGTGCAGCTGTAGGATAGGATATCTTGCAACTACTAACTACACTGTTTTAAAGAATATTTAATGACAAAGGAAATGCCCATAATACAGTTAATCAAAAACTGCAAACTGCAGGATATAACTATTTCAATATAATGATCTCAATTTTGAAACATATATACACACATGTACTTGATAAAAGATGAAGAAACATACTACAATGTTAACAGAAGCTTTCCGTGGGTGTTAGGGTCACAAGTTATTAATAATCTTTTTTAAAAATTCTTTATCTTTTCTAAATTTTTCCAGTCAGGAAATATTTCATATCATGCACAGACATACTATATATATTTTAAGAACTGTCAAATGTTCAAAGTCTGTCCTCCTACTCACCGAAATTAAGGAAAATTTCTCACTATTCTGGATGTTTCCTGGAGTAGTTTGTGTAACTAGATATTGTAAATAATATCTAGGATCAAAAAGCTAATTTTTTTAAACTTTTTGATTGCACCATGAGGTATGCAAAATCTTAATTCCCTGACTAGGGATCCAACCCTTGCCCCCTGAAATGGAAGCATGGAGTCTTAACCACTGGACTGCCAGGGAACTCCCAAAAAGCTAATATTTATACACACGCCCTCACACAGGGGGCAAGGACAGTGTCGCCCTGGCTGTCCCAAAGCTACAGCAGAAAATCGCCAGATGCAAGCCACTTGCATCCCTGGGTGTGAGCCAGTTCTCCGTTATCCAGGCGCCTGGTGGTTTGTTTCTACTTCTCCTTCCTCTTGTTACTTCTTGGGAAAGTCTCCACCACAGAAAAAGCAAAGGCAGAAAAAAAAGCTGAGACCAGATTAGTAGCTGGCCTGCACTAGCAGCTCTGATCAAAGGCTTAGAAGCGGCTTGGAATAATGACTGAAATGAGTTTTAAAGAGTCACTGTGAACTTGAACGACTTGTGCTCCTCCAGTCCCCAAGGAGAGCTGGAAGCTACTAACTTGTTTTAAGAATCAAAGTGCCTGCAACTATGAGCCAACTATGCTCTGCAGATGATGGCATCAGATTCTCCCAGTGTGTGCATCTCCAAGTGAGACTCAAAATCAATTCTCCAAAAGCACCAATCATTTCTTTAAAAAGAATACTAAATGCCTCAAGTCCCTCCAGGAAGTAACAGAGGAAACCGCCAAGTCATAAATAAATCAGTAAAAGATGCCTCATTTCTTTAAGAAGGGATTCTGTACAATCTAAGGGTTCTACTGATATTAGATGCCTAAATACTTCTAAAATAACAGATGACCTCATACACTTGACCCTTGAACAAAGTGGGGGTTAATTCACGTAGAACTTATAGTCAGTCCTCTATATCCAAGGTTCCTCCACATTCGTGGATTCAACCAACCATGGATTGTGTAGCACCATAGTCATCACTATTGAAAAATACCCACATATAAGTGACCTGTGCAATTCAAACTTGTGTTGTTCAGGCGCCAAATGTAGTGCCTGTGTGCATAGGGCATGTGACTGTATGTGTACAGGGTATGTGTACGCACGTGGGTAAAAGTATAAGTGTGTGAATAAGTCAGTATGTATACAACTATGTGAGTACATGCCGGGAGCCAGCACGAGGAGTCCCGCCCGTGGCAAAGGTCATGAGGTTAAGGGGCCCGACAGGCAAAGGCGAGTCGAGCCTTAAGGGAGCCTCGCTGAATCTGCTCGTACATCTGCCCCCAAAACCAGAGTTAGCCTGCCTTGCTGCATTATGCCTTTCACCTATACTTCTGACATTACAGGGGGGCTACCCCCCACCACCTCTCTCTGTAAAGGAGTTAACTTAGGACCCCAGTTAACAAATCTCCTGGGCATGTTTCAGTCCAAAAACTCCTCTGATGGTTCTCTAGCCTGCCTGACAGGATTATCCGGCCACATGTGATTGTTTACAGCCTCCCAACCGTGAGAGGCACGAGATGCTTTAAACTTTCTAAAAACAGATTCTCTTGAGAAGTTAGAAAATTATTAGTATAGTATTAGCGAGTTAGTTAGAAATTATGTTGGTGAGGGGTTTCATTGCTGAGTTAATGATTGCTGCCAGGCCTCCATATCCTTAGGCACTGGGGAGTATGATAATCAATGTAACTGGAATGTAGAAAAAGAAATATAGTAGTTTTGATGTTAGCAACACTAGACTTTTTGAGTTAATGAATTTTCTCTTTTGTTATAGATCACTGTACTCCTCTTTCTTTGTTATAAATCACTGTGTCCCTGCTATGTAAAAATATAACTTTATCACTATCTTAAGAAAATGCACTGGTCATAGCAAACACTCGCTTCCAACAACACAAGAGAAGACTCTACACATGGACATCACCAGATGGTCAACACCGAAATCAGATTGATTATATTCTTTGGAGCCAAAGATGGAGAAGATCTATACAGTCAACAAAAACAAGACCAGGAGCTGACCGTGGCTCAGATCATGAACTCCTTATTACCAAATTCAGACTCAAATTGAAGAAAGTAGAGAAAACCGCTAGACCATTCAGGTATGACCTAAATCAAATCCCTTATGATTATACACTGGAAGTGAGAAATAGATTTAAGGGCCTAGATCTGATAGATAGAGTGCCTGATGGACTATGGAATGATGTTCGTGACATTGTACAGGAGACAGGGATCAAGACCATCCCCATGGAAAAGAAATGCAAAAAAAGCAAAATGGCTGTCTGGGGAGGCTTTACAAATAGCTATAAAAAGAAGAGAGGCAAAAAGCAAAGGAGAAAAGGAAAGATACAAGCATCTGAATGCAGAGTTCCAAAGAATAGCAAGAAGAGATAAGAAAGCCTTCTTCAGGGATCAGTGCAAAGAAATAGAGGAAAACAACAGAATGGGAAAGACTAGAGATCTCTTCAAGAAAATTAGAGATACCAAGGGAACATTTCATGCAAAGATGGGTTCGATAAAGGACAGAAATTGTATGGACCTCACAGAAGCAGAAGATATTAAAAAGAGGTGGGAAGAATACACAGAAGAACTGTACAAAAAAGATCTTCATGACCCAGATAATCATGATGATGTGATCACTAATCTAGAGCCAGACATCTTGGAATCTGAAGTCAAGTGGGCCTTAGAAAGCATCACTACGAACAAAGCTAGTGGAGGTGATGGAATTACAGTTGAGCTGTTTCAGATCCTGAAAGAAGATGCTGTGAAAGTGCTGCACTCAATATGCCAGCAAATTTGGAAAACTCAGCAGTGGCCACGGGACTGGAAAAGGTCAGTTTTCATTCCAATTCCAAAGAAAGGCAATGCCAAAGAATGCTCAAACTATCGCACAATTGCACTCATCTCACATACTAGTAAACTGATGCTCAAAATTCTCCAAGCCAGACTTCAGCAACATGTGAACCGTGAACTCCCTGATGTTCAAGCTGGTTTTAGAAAAGGCAGAGGAACCAGAGATCAAATTGCCAACATCCGCTGGATCATGGAAAAAGCAAGAGAGTTCCAGAAAAACATCTATTTCTGCTTTATTGACTATGCCAAAGCCTTTGACTGTGTGGATCACAATAAACCGTGGAAAATTCTGAAAGAGATGGGAATACCAGACCACCTAACCTGCCTCTTGAGAAATATGTATGCTCGTCAAGAAGCAACAGTTAGAACTGGACATGGAACAACAGACTGCTTCCAAATAGGAAAAGGAGTATGTCAAGGCTGTATATTGTCACCCTGCTTATTTAACTTATATGCAGAGTACATCATGAGAAACGCTGGACTAGAAGAAACACAAGCTGGAATCAAGATTGCCAGGCGAAATAGCAATAATCTCAGATATGCAGATGACACCACCCTTATGGCAGAAAGTGAAGAGGAACTAAAAAGCCTCTTGATGAAAGTGAAAGAGGAGAGCGAAAAAGTTGGCTTAAAGCTCAACATTCAGAAAACAAAGATCATGTCATCCAGTCCCATCACTTCATGGGAAATAGATGGGGAAACAGTAGAAACAGTGTCAGACTTTATTTTTGGGGGCTCCAAAATCACTGCAGATGGTGATTGCAGCCATGAGATTAAAAGATGCTTACTCCTTGGAAGAAAAGTTATGACCAACCTAGATAGTATCTTCAAAAGCAGAGACATTACTTTGCCAACTAAGGTCCATCTAGTCAAGGCTATGGTTTTTCCAGTAGTCATGTATGGATGTGAGAGTTGGACTGTGAAGAAGGCTGAGCGCTGAAGAATTGATGCTTTTGAACTGTGGTGTTTGAGAAGACTCTTGAGAGTCCCTTGGACTGCAAGGAGATCCAACCAGTCCATTCTGAAGGAGATCAACCCTGGGATTTCTTTGGAAGGAATGATGCTAAAGCTGAAACTCCAGTACTTTGGCCACCTCATGCAAAGTGTTGACTCATTGGAAAAGACTCTGATGCTGGGAGGGATTGGGGGCAGGAGGAGAAGGGGACGACCGAGGATGAGATGGCTGCATGGCATCACGGACTCGATGGACGTGAGTCTGAGTGAACTCCAGGAGATGGTGATGGACAGGGAGGCCTGGTGTGCTGCGATTCATGGGGTCGCAAAGAGTCGGACACGACTGAGCGACTGAACTGAACTGAACTGAAGACTAAATAGATCTTAAGGGGAGACAAGTTTTCTGATCGATTAACCTTTATCAATAGAAAGAAAGGTGGGGCCATAAAATGTTAATCAGTCTCCAGACCAGAAGATATTGTAAAACAAATGTGAGACCCTTGTAAGAACAAAGATATGCTGAGAACACATTTATCTCTATGTACAACTGAAAGTATAAAAGTGGACCTGGAAAATAAAGAAACGGACCAGTTCCTGGAAAGACTGGTCTCCCCCGTGTGGTCTCCTCTCATTCTCTTCTTTTCTGGCTGAATTCCCACCTGGAGCGTGGAGGCTCACCATGTATACTTACTTGCCCTGGCTTCTAAGACCCACGCAAGAGGGAGCCCAAGGCAGGGCACCCTCCGCTATTCAAGTGGGCACCAGTGGCCTACATAGGTGGTGCAAACTCCTTGTCTTGGAGTTTTATTGGTTTTCCAAGTAAACCAAGTTATTCAGCCTCTTTTTCCCCACTAATTTTCCTACTACACTATTTCTTTCTAATCTCCCTCCATATCTTTAATTAAGCAATTAATCCTCAGACGCCAACGCCATCTCCGCTTCGAATTCCCTGGATCCACTGGGGCTGGACCCCAGCAAGTAAATGTGTGTTTGTATTCACAGGTGTGTAGGGAAATGGAAGGACCGAGTAGGAAGTAACAGGAAGAGAGAGTATATACAAAACACACTCCTAAATGAACTAAAAGGAATCAGTATCTTTTAGACCACCATGGAAAACGTGATTACATTAAAGAGAAACTATTTTAAGTGCTACAAGCATCACCAATCTGATAGTCAACTTATGAATTGAATATTCAATTCAGATAATTCCCAACATATCACAAGACAAGGAATATCTTCATGCTGATTATCTAGGAAATTAAATATAAGCCCATACTATCCTCACCCCCACTTAGTGGTAGTTTCAGAAGACCTTCAACAAATGCCTGATTCCCTCCAACTAAGCCTGGTAATGTGTTATCTGAAGTCCTATCCCCACCAGTCTGGAGCATACTCCTGCTGCCATTAGCCTGGTCTGAACCTCTGGGCATACACGTGAGTACACACACACACACAGTTACAGCCTTCACCATCCTCCCTACCCACCCACCCGTGACTACCACACATGACTGCTCACCTGCCTCAGTTTCTTGTATGCTTTTGCCTTGCTTGGTCCCATCCATCCATCCAACATTAATTATGAGTATTACATATGTTATTCACTGGTGATCTCATGTATACCCCCAGTCTCTCAGTCAGGGTATGTAAAGTGAAAAGCCTTAGTTTCTCAGTCATGTCCAACTCTTTGCAGCCCCATGGACTGTTGCCCATCAGGCTCCTCTGCCCATGGAACTGAAAGAGGTAAAGCTTAGGCAGGCAGTCCAAGGCCCTATAAGGAGGAGCTGAACATCCTCTGCTCCTGCTTTCCTTGAGCCTTGTGCAACAATGTATCTTACCTGAAAACTGGCCTTTCTTTAGGTCCCAACTAATGATCACAGCACAGTGTCTTACTCATGGAAATGCTTTTCTTAGACTCTGTGTTAATGATTATAATTATAACAAATCTTGCCTGGAAACCTGTTTCTCAAGACTTGTACCTCTGATGACACAGCAATAGTATATCTCACCCAGAGACTTTGCCAGAACCGTTCTCTCTGGCTAATCTTGTGCCAAAGTTATCTCAGGATGTATGCCTTGAGAAAGGGTCTCGTGGAACTCTTACAACCTTGAGGTATTCTTTTTATCTATTCTTAGCGGCTAGTTGAGAAGTATATAGGACCCTGCTTAAGCTAGTGAGGCGGGTACTCTCCTACCCCCTTCCAATGCCTCTTGCTGGAAGCTTTCTCTATCCCCATTACCTTAACAAAATCTACACAAAGCTCTGAGTGACTGAAACTGTCTTTGGTCCCAGACTTAAATCTTCTCCTTCGGAGACCATGAATCTGGCAACACTGTTCACTGTAAGCTATCATCCTGGGGTCTCGTCCGGGATCTTCAACACAAGGTAAGAATGTTCAGAGCTGGGACTCTTTTGCTCTTTTAATGTAAAGTCTCTACTTTGCTAACTCAGTGTGCCTGTCTGTGTGAATGTGCAAGAAGCAAGAGCTGTGTCCTGCTCCATGGTTCCATGGTGATCCTCATATGGCAGTATGCCTGTCGGGGGGTTATACTGAGGCAGTGTCAAGAGGCACCCAATGTCCTCATGAGGGGAACGGCCAAAAGTGGATGAAGAGTGTGGACCGAACTTCTTTTCCCTGGTCAGCCTTTCCTGGTCTCTCTGACTGCTTTCATAACTGCTTGAGGAATTCAAGGTACTAACCTAGCGTGCCAGACTGCAGACTGTCAGGAGACTTACAACCCATGCTGTTACTGAGTTTTTCTAGCCAGACCACCATTCCAAGTTTTACAGGACACTGCAGGCGGGAACACACTAGGGAGCTAAGTGGAGCTCTAGCTCCAGGGACATCTCTCAGACTGAAAATCACCCTCCTGACCCCAGAGACCCAGAGGTGAGTTCTTGTTATGGCCATGCCTCCGGACTGCATGGATGGATGCCTTACTGGTGAACATGAGATTTCTGAGGACTCAGATCAGGGAACCCCAGATCTGGGCAGATTGGAAATGCAATGGGCTTCTTCCCTTAGTAATGCAAGCTCTTAGTGGACCAAAGAAAGCCCTCCAGTGAGCCTTGTCTCAACTCTTTAGATATTCTTTTCATACAATCACTGGACAGGAATAGAAAGGTTGACCCTGACACTCCATGAACATGAAAGATTATTCTTTTCCTAGCAGGCCAGCCCTCCATCACCTCCTTTTTTATCACACAGGCTGATATGGAAGCTCTCAGAAGGGACATCTTGGCTTTTCCGTTCAGCCCTTTATAACTTACTGCTTCTACTGTGGTCAGGAATATGCTCAGGAATGTACACAGGCACACGGAAGATGGGTGTTTCCCCTAGCGGTCTTAGCTTGGGAGGCGTTCTGGAAGGCTACTCTGCTCTACCCCGGTGGCCTCAGAGGAGGAGCAGAAATCAGGCAGAGGTTTTAACGGCGAGGAACTCGACATCAATCTGGGATGCCATCAGGTCTACCCCTGGTGCATCTCCACCCCTCCTCGGTGGTAGAAGCGGGAGGGACGACAGTGGGACACCTGCGCTGGTAAGGACAGGTTAACTCCAGCCAGGGAAGGAAGCTTAGGTGGAAGACCTGGCTCCACTCCCATCTAGAGCAGGGAGGGATGCCTCTGGTAGGAAAAAGCCACGACACTGGGTGCTGCTTTTTCTCTCTTACAGATGGTAGCTAACAGTTCCAGAACCACCCCTTTGAATTGTATCTTGAAAAACTGGGATAAGTTTGATCCCCAGAGCCTAAA
Organism: Capricornis sumatraensis; assembly: GCF_032405125.1. NCBI lineage: Eukaryota > Metazoa > Chordata > Mammalia > Artiodactyla > Bovidae > Capricornis > Capricornis sumatraensis. The sequence goes on along the minus strand of NC_091081.1, from coordinate 38,140,284 downwards.
AAGCCCCTTCTAAACAGGCTTTCTTTAAGAAAACCCCTCACCTACCCGGAGAGACAATCCCTGCTGGGACAACACCTTATCAGTCAGGCTAGCCCTGTCATTAGAGCCAATTTGAACACTCTCTGGTTTAAATTTTAGCTATGGAACTATGACTACAAGAAAGAGAGATGACATTTTTGATACTGAATGGCCACGATATTCTTTAGATTCTGGAGGAAACTGGTTAAAATGAAATCTTTTTGAAAATGCAAAACCGGTTCTTTTTGTTTGTGCAATTAGGAAAAAGCTGGTTTATTAAAATTCTTTTTTTTTGAAGCTCCAACCCTGCCTGAGAAATAAAAACATGCCTGGGAAAAACCTCTGAAGTTATCTCTTATCATGTCCTTGAGATACACAGCCTATTCTTTCTGGGACTCCAGCCATGAGCAAACTGGTAGAATTTCGGGCCAAAGGAAAAAAAGGCAAACAGACATTTTAACTTTCAAGCAGAAAACTGTGAGGTTTCTGTGTGTCCCAGTGTGTGTCTCCATCCTTGGACAACATTGCTAAAGGCTAATTGGTCAATAAGCTCTATTTAATTGGCCTAAAGGGAAGTAAGTGCTTACAAATCAATCAATTCTAAATTCAAAAAAAATTAAACTAAAACGAATTTCAGGCTTGTGTGAACTGGTAAATATTCACTATTGAGTTGATACCTGGTATTGATGTTTGTTTATTGATCTAATTAACACAGACATTGTGAAGATACTTTTCCAAATGATATAGCTTTGGGTGATTTATATTTACTATGCTACAAAATGATGATATAAAGTACAGGTCATGGTTGCTGAAAGAAAGTAGGATGTGTGTTTTCAATAAAAAGGCATAAGGAAGGGAATTACATTCTATCAAGGGAAAGGAAGTAAATCTAAACTTACAGGTGGCTGTTCTCTGAATGGGCAAATAAAATAACCCAGAAGTATAAAAAAGCTTTGTGGCAAGGGGAAGAGAGTTTTGTGCATGATACAAGCTTCTTAAGACATTAAACTGTCTTTGAAACCTTTTATTGTTACTTTGACTAAGTGAATAACTATTGTTTCACAGTGAATAAAAGCTGGTACCAATCTGGAATTTGGTTTTCTCTTCCTGTTAAAAGAACAAAGTTTTCTTTAAATGTGGCTTTTGATGACAGACTATGGCACACATAGACAAAGCTCATTCTGCTTCTACAAAAATTAACCCCTCATCAGGGAACTTATGGAGAAGGAAATGGCAACCCACTCCAGTGTTCTTGCCTGGAGAATCCCAGGAACGGGGGAGCCTGGTGGGCTGCCGTCTATGGGGTCGCACAGAGTCGGACACGACTGAAGCGACTTAGCAGCAGCAGCGGGGAACTTAAAACAGATAAACAATGGCTATAAACTAAATAGTTGGGGTTATGGGAAATCCAAGACAGCCACTTGGCTTTTCTTAGCTCCCCGACAAACTTCACTTTTATTTGATATGATAAAGCCTTTCCTGGCTTCAGGGTTAGTATCTCACAATGGAGAAAAAATGTCTAAAATATGTTTTCTACAGTCTCCAGTGACTGGGGCACCCACTTTGCTGGACAGGTAGTACAGACATTGGCAAGAAACTTCACAAGCTTCTTGGAGACTATCGTTTTCACTGATGTCCTCGGTCGTAGGGCAAGGATGACAGAACAAAGGCTAGGTTACATGAGATTGAATAGACTGCTAAATATGACTACAATTTTCATGACTTTCTGTCTGACATATTACTGGCTTCTAATCTTTGTTTTCAGAGATAAAGAAGCTCTCTCCTTAAGTTACTGATGCTTTAAAACAATTTAGTGATTTACATCTGTGGGTAAAATTAAAACATTTTTCTTTTTTCTCTGCCTCGTCCCTCGAGAAACTGGAGACATTTGGGTTCTCAACAGCCTCATCAAGGTAAAAAAGACTGTTTCTGGATACATACAGAAATCTCAAAGTATACTGGGGAGCTCTAAAAGAAAAATCCACCAAACTGATGTCAGGCCTACGGCATCTATTATGTCTCCCTAAATATTAAGTTGTAGTTGTTAATTAAGGTCTATATTTACTAAAAGTCACTTCTGACATAGTTCCTTGCAGTTATGTTACACTGCCAAGAGGTTTAATTAAGTTATTAAAAAGAACACTCTGAGCTGTCTCTAAAGCTTATCTCAGTAACCAGTCTTTGAATAAAGATCAAATGCTCCAGGATATGCAACCAGGAGATTAACAACAGGCTGTAGTCATTTAACAAACTAGGTCAGATGACCTGGAGATGTCACTGGGCTATACCTAATGGAAGTTCTTGACTTAAGTTATGATTTTACTATTACTGCTAACTATATTGCTTTCTATGTTGCCTGTTTCAAGAAGTACTGTCCCTTACATTATCAAGTGTGTGACCAAGTCACAGTTCCATATGAAACCCGTAGTTATAATGGTGTGACTCTGTATATGAGAAGAAGCAACAAGAAGGAATGTTTTCCTGGACCAAGAGACTAGTGAGACAGGTGAGGTCTAGAGACTTTTGCTACTCACAGGGCCTAGTCCAATAACAGCACGTTGAGTGGCCCATCGGTGAAATCTTTGACAGATCTGGGAATGAGCCTTCCCAGCACTGTGGGACAAGGTGGTCATGAAATGCCCCCCAAACTAGGGTCAAACTCATGGCCATAAAGGGGTCCTGAAACTGGAAACTGGCACTTGCCATTGGCATCTACAAAGATTAACTCATGAACACACAGCTGTTGACCGTCAACATGTCCTGAATGGAATTCAGGGTGGAAATCAGAATTTAGGCACTCACTCTGTGCTCTGGAAAAATGGACAAAACAGGCCTTCAGACAGTTAGATATTTTCAGGTAAAGATTTTCTTGAACCCAAATTCTTGCATCTTCTCATACCTAAAAAAATGCTAAAATTGTCAGTGGTGACAACTACTTTGGCTTATATGTTAATACCACAATAAGAGGCTAAAGCCTACTTGGACAAACTTAGACAACTGGCTACCTGGCTATGCTGCTGCTAAGTCGCTTCAGTCATGTCTGACTCTGTGTGACCTCATAGATGGCAGCCCACCAGGCTCCCCCGTCCCTGGGATTCTCCAGGCAAGAACACCGGAGTGGGTTGCCATTTCCCTCTCCAATGCGTGAAAGTGAAAAGTGAAAGTGAAGTCGCTCAGCCATGTCCGACTCAGCAACCCCATGGACTGCAGCCTACCAGGCTCCTCCGTCCATGTGATTTTCCAGGCAAGAGTACTGGAGTGGGGTGCCATTGCCTTCTCCGCTACCTGGCTATAAGTCTCCCTAAAATAGCTGTCTACACTGGGATTCAGACTCATTCTTCTAAAAAGAAATGGTAATATTTATTTTGTCTGTTAAGATTCAGGTTGTCATTCTTTCAACTACTTCTAACTGGGTCTGTGATACCTACACTGAAAATGTATATGAACATGCCAAATGGCTCCACAAGTGTTGACTCTATCTGGACCAGGATCAAAGTTACTACCAAATGTAACCTGATTCTTTGACTCTTCCTTGGACTGCTGATTACAATAATTCTTTTACTGATATTTACTCTCTGCTTTTTAATCTACTTATCTAGTTTATTCTTTCTAAAGGATACAATGGCTTCCCAGACAAAGTAACCGTGATGCAGAGATTCTGGTCACTCTTCAAAATGGACTCTCCTGATGTTCCACTCTTCTCACAGATACAATCTTGACTTAGAAGCTCTCCTTAGTGGTAAACTATCGTGACTGTAATAATCGTAATCATCTTATTCTTGTAATAATCGTAATCATCGTGACTGTAATAATCGTAATCATCGTTCGCTCCTTATATCTGTAACTGTATAATTAACTTTGTACCTAAGCAGCTTGAGACATTTAAGTTACTAATGATTGTTCATGCTTCTATAGTTTTTACTGCCTCCTCTAGCTATTACTCAGGACCCCTGGGTCAGAGACCCTCAATATGAGGGTAAGGAGAGTATGTTGCCTCAACAATTTAGAGTCTGTGCCCCTTACCAGCAGGAAGAAGTTACGGAACGATTTCTCCACCCCTTTCCCTGGCAACCATATTCTCCTACAAGAAAAAGGGAGGAATGAAAGAATTAAAGCTTGGGCAGGCAGTCCAAAGCCCTTTCAGGAAGATGGGAATAACAGACCACCTGACCTGCCTCTTGAGAAACCTATATTCAGGTCAGGAAACAACAGTTAGAACTGGACATGGAACAACAGACTGGTTCCAAATAGGAAAAGGAGTACATCAAGGCTGTATATTGTCACCCTGCTTATTTAACTTATATGCAGAGTACATCATGAGAAATGCTGGGCTGGGGGAAGCACAAGCTGGAATCAAGATTGCCAGGAGAAATATCAATAACCTTAGATATGCAGATGACTCCACCCTTATGGCAGAAAGTGAAGAGGAACTCAAAAGCCTCTTGATGAAAGTGAAAGAGGAGTGAAAAAGTTAGCTTAAAGCTCAACATTCAGAAAACTAAGATCATGGCATCTGGTCCCATCACTTCATAAACAATGTCAGACTTTATTTGGGGGGGTCCAAAATCACTGGAAATGGTGATTGCAGCCATGAAATTAAAAGATGCTTACTCCTTGGAAGGAAAGTTATGACCAACCTAGATAGCATATTAAAAAGTAGAGACATTACTTTGCCGACTAAGGTCCATCTAGTCAAGGCTATAGTTTTTCCAGTGGTCATGTATGGATGTGAAAGTTGGACTGGAAAGCTGAGGGCAGAAGAATTGATGCTTTTGAACCGTGGTGTTGGAGAAGACTCTTGAGAGTCCCTTGGACTGCAAGGAGAGCCAACCAGTCCATTTTAAAGGAGATCAGTCCTGGGTGTTCATTGGAAGGACTGACACTGAAGCTGAAACTCCAATACTTTGGTCACCTCATGCGAAGAGTTGACTCACTGGAAAAGACTCTGGTGCTGGGGAGGGATTGGGGGCAGGAGGAGAAGGGGACGACAGAGGATGAGCTGGCTGGATGGCATCACCAACTCGATGGACATGAACTTGGGTGAATTCCAGGAGTTGGTGATGGACAGGGAGGCCTGGCATGCTGCTATTCATGGGGTCGCAAAGAGTCGGACAGGACTGAGTGACTGAGAGACTGAACTGAACTGAACTGAACTGAACATTCTCTGCTCATGCTTTCCTTGAGCCTTATGCAACAATGTATCTTATTTGAGAACTGGCCTTTCTTTAGGTCCAGGAACTAATGATCACACAGAACATCTTACTCATGGAAATGCTTTTCTTAAACTCTTTGTTAATAATTATAATTGTAACAGATCTTGGCTGGGAATCTGTTTCTCAAGACTTGTATCCCTGATTAACAGCAACAGTATATCTCACCCAGAGACATTGCTGGAACCATTCTCCCTGGCTAATCTTGTGCCAAAGTTATCTCAGGAGGTATGCCCTGGGAAAGTGTCTGGTGGAACTTACAATCTTGAGGTATCCTTTTTATCTATTTTTAGCAGCTAGTTGAGAAGTATATAAGGCCTCACTTAAATCTGTGAGGCAGGTACTCTCCTGCCCTCTTCCAGTGCCTCTTGTTGGAAGCTTTCTCTATTCCCGTTGCTTTAGTACACAAAACTTTTTGAGTAACTGAGATTGTCTTTGGTTCCAGAGTTAAATCTTCTCCTTTGGAGACCACGAATCTGGCAGCACCATTCACTATAAGCTATCAGAATCTCCAGGCAAGAACACTGAAGTGGGTTACCATTCTCTTTTGCAAGGGATCTTCCCAACCCAGGGATTGAACCCAGGTCTCCTGCATTGCAGGCAGATTCTTTACTGTCTGAACCACCAGGGAAGCCCAAATATTGAAGAGTAACCACCCAACATGGGGCTTGACCGCATGACCCTGGAATTGAGTCCCGTGCTCTACTGATTGAGCTAGAAAAGCCCTGATTAACTTCTGTCATTCCCCTTCCCCAAACCAAAATATAGAACCTTGATCCCCACATTCCCAGCACCAGGTACTTTCTTAGGTACTGTTTCAAACCAGAGATGACTCAAAGTGCTTTCCATTCATCCATGGAGAAGAAGCCTTTCTCAGAGGCCCCAGCAGTCATTCATATTCCAACACTCCACTCCAACACACACACACACACACACACAAACGAACACACATGAAGATCTGGTCCCTTAACATCAACCCAGGTTGAGCTGACTTTCCCTGTCCCACTGCCAACAAGAACTTGACCCCTGGCAACCATCCCCATCACTACCCCCACACACATGTTCATCCTCTAGCTCTGGCCCCATTCAGCCCACTTTTACTCCACCAGTTTAGAATTATAATTCTCACAGGCCTACATCAAGATCACACAACAAAGACACAAGATTGTATTTCTTTGGTCAAAACATACATATAGTATCAATAATAATACCTCACACAGCACCAAACTTACAAAGAATTTGTTGACATTTTTTCCTCATTTTCCCACAAAGTTCTTGAATTTTCCAGCTCTACTACTCTCCAGGTATGATCTACAGACACCTTACTGGAATAGAAGGGAATGTTTTGAACTTGTGACACAGAATCCTATGTACCTATATCCACAAGTGAACTATCTGAGGCCAGTCTGTACTCAAAAGGAGCATGCAAGATAGGCAGTGAGTCCATCACGACCACCCAACCTCAGGTGCCGCAGCGCTGGATAAACCAGAAACTGGAAAGCCCCCACCATCCAAAGGAAATTAAGGCAGGCTGACAAAACAAGGACACTAGGGGAATTTAAGTCCTATTTCGGTGACAAGCATTAAATCCACTAGGTAGGCTGCTGGAAGAAAAGCCCTTGTGTAGAACATGGCAGGATGTGTGTCAGCTTTGCTAGGAACATGGTTTGTGCAGGATGACAGGTGAGAAGCCCCATCTCTCCTCTTCTGCCTCTACCGATCCTGACACAGAAAACCAACCTTGGCCCTGGACACCACAGCCTGGTGTCTCCACAAAGCACAGCCAAGCTCACAGGCTTGGGCTCAGAATTCTCCACTGTGCTGTCCCCACCCCCGGCCCCCAGCAATTCCCCAAACCTGAGAGCTTCACAGGGCTTGCCTTTAATCAGCCGTTCAGGTCTCGTCCCAGGTAAGGTCCACATCGCCTGGGCCAAGTGTCCAAAGACAGTAGCATCGAGGGTGGAGAGCTTGGGCCCCATGATGTACTTCTTGTCACCTGCAGCAGAGAGAGAGAGAGGTCACTTTGCTGGCCCTTGCTGTCCCGCTAAGTCACAATGGCATTCAGCATCTTCCATCATCCATCTGCCTAACAGAGCATCAAAAGCTTTGCAAGACCAAATGCATGCACCTTCTTTTACCAAAAACTAGAAACAAAAGTAAAACAAAGAATTCTGTGATGTATCAACTGATACGATAGCACAGCAGGGAAATAACTGGGAACATACCAAGGTAACCAGATGAGGGAGGGGGTTCATGGAGAAAAGGGGGAACTTATCACCCCCAGAACCCCAGAGGCACCTCCTCGTCTCCAGCTCTAGTTGTTAAAGCTTGAGATGCTTAAGAACATCTGGACATTCGCTTAAACCATCTCAAGTCAAGCACAGCCAGCCTCGGCACTTACTTAATTAAATTAATAGATTTCCTCAAGGAGAACCAGAACCCTAAGCTACTTAGGAAGTTTGAGGAGGCAAGGTTCTGTATGATATCTCCATGGTCTTGGCAAGGTTCTCACCACTATGCACCAACAGGAAACAAACAAAGAGAAGCTTTAAAACTGCGGCCCAGGAGGAACTGGATCCATCCTCCTTCACATCCTGGTCCCACTGTTATTCACTATGAAAGCCTGCTCATTAATCAACCTCTCCAAGCCTCGGTTCTCCCATCTGGAAAAGGAGATGATATTAAAGGTATTTCCTAGGACCACTGTGGGGATTACATTTCATAACACATGTGAAGCACTTAGCACCAGATCTGGGTAACTCATCAAATACCAGCACTCATGATAAGAGCCCTTCTGTTTTTCCAGTCTATTCCATTTCTCACCCAAAGCTAAATTTCTAGGACATTCTTTTCATAGTGGCACTGCCTTTCACAACAACTTTTAATGATTTATGAAATGGGCTATGAAATATAGTCCAAACTCATCCTGCAGTCCAAGACTCATCACATTCTGCTCCCACCCACATGCCGGCTTTGCCCCTCACCCTTCTTTAACCCGGCAGGCCTGGGACAGCCCCATTCACCAGCCCACGTCATGCCTCCCACAGCTACACTTCTGCTCATGCTGCACCCACACATCTCCCTGCCCTCCCAGAACCCGTAGGTGCCCCCTACTTCTCTCCATCTCATGAATTATATTCATCTTTCCAGCACAAGCCATCTCACGGCAATGGAAGCTGTCAGTTCAGACAGCCCTCTTTCAAATTTCACTTTTGCACATACGACCCAGATTCAAAGGGAAGAAAACGGGTTAAAGGAGAGCTACAATGGCTTCCTGGCCCCCCAGAAACGTCGATTTCCTTAAACTGCTAAAAGGAAAGAGTCTAAGGGAAATGCTAGAGTACAATGTGAAGTCTGTTGTAGACTCCAAATATTTGGGGGAGCAAGAGGAAAAAATGAACATGAGTTTTATAAAAACTTAGGAAACCTAAAAATAGAGCACATAAAACCTTGATTAAAAAAAAGAAAAATAACAACGATAAATATAATCATTTGAATCTGTACATCAACTAATACATATAGCGTTCAGCCCAAATTTACTTTTTGGCTCAGAACATTAAAGCTAGAAGGACCCTGAGTTATTAATAATAACAGAAACAGACTAAAAATGCCAGCACCCAGTCTCTTGACTCCCAGCCTGATACTCTCTGCTCTGCACAAGCTGCCACAGAGAGCTTCATCTATGAGATAAAGACCCCAAGGAACAGCAGGAGGGTTAAGCTGTGAATGTTTACAAAAGGATGCTTTTGATCAGGAGGGAATACAGAATATAGAAGGAGAAAGGAACAAAAGTCTAAGGGTTTTTAAAGGTACTTGCCCCCTCCCTCAAAAAATGGATAGAATTTAGCATTCATGGTAGACACACAATTATCCATGTATACACACACATTACAGTTATAAATTTAAAGATTATAAAAAACTCTTTGTTATTAAGAAGTCCTCAGAGTACCCAATGGCAGGAAACTTTTTAAAAAACTTTCCTAATTAATTTTTTAGTTAATTTTAGACATAAAAAAGTTACAAAAATAGCAGTTTCTGTATACCCTTCACGGAGAAGGCAATGGCACCCCACTCCAGCACTCTTGCCTGGAAAATCCCATGGATGGAGGAGCCTGGTAGGCTGCAGTCCATGGGGTCACACAGAGTCGGATATGACTGAGTGAATTCACTTTCACTTTCACTTTCCACTTTCATGCATCGGAGAAGGAAATGGCAACCCACTCCAGTGTCCTTGCCTGGAGAATCCCAGGGACGGGGGAGCCTGTTGGGCTGCCGTCTATGGAGTCACACAGAGTCGGACACGACTGAAGCGACTTAGCAGAGGCAGCAGCAGTATACCCTTCAACTAGCTTCTGCTAATATGGACAGCTTAGGTAACCATCGAAAAAGCAAGAGAGTTTCCGAAAAACATCTACTTTTGCTTTATTGACTATGCCAACGCCTTTGACTGTGTGGATCATAATAAACTGTGGAAAATTCTGAAAGAGATGGGAATACCAGACCACCTAACCTGCCTCTTGAGAAATCTGTATGCAGGTCAGGAAGCAACCTCTTGAGAAATCTGTATGCAGGTCAGGAAGCAACAGTTAGAACTGGACATGGAACAACAGATTGGTGCCAAATAGGAAAAGGAGTACATCAAGGCTGTATACTGTCACTCTGCTTATTTAACTTCTATGCAGAGTACATCATGAGAAATGCTGGGCTAGAGGAAGCACAAGCTGGAATCAAGATTGCCGGGAGAAATATCAATAACCTCAGATATGCAGATGACACCACCCTTATGGCAGAAAGTGAAGAGGAACTAAAGAGCCTCTTGATGAAAGTGAAAGAGGAAAGTGAAAAAGTTGCCTTAAAGCTCAACATTCAGGAAACTAAGATCATGGCATCTGGCCCCATCACTTCATGGCAAATAGAGGGGGAAACAGTGGAAACAGTGGCTGACTTCATTTTTAGGGGCTCGAAAATCACTGCAGATGGTGACTGCAGCCATGAAATTTTAAAAGATGCTTACTCCTTGGAAGAAAAGTTATGACCCACCTAGATAGCATATTAAAAAGCAGAGACATTACTTTGCCAACAAAGGTCCGTCTTGTCAAGGCTATGGTTTTGCCAGTAGTCATGTATGGATATGAGAGTTGGACTATAAAGGAAGCTGAGCACCGCAGAATTGATGCTTTTGAACTGTGGTGTTGGAGAAGACTCTTGAGAGTCCCTGGGAATGCAAGGAGATCCAACCAGCCCATCCGAAAGGAGATCAGTCCTGAGTGTTCATTGGAAGAACTAATGCTGAAGCTGAAACTCCAATACTTTGGCCACCTGATACAAAGAACTGACTAACTGGAAAAGACCCTGATGCTGGGGAAGATTGAGGGCAGGAGGAGAAGGGGATGACAGAGGATGAGATGGTTGGATGGCATCACCAACTCAATGGAGATGAGCTTGAGTAAACTCCAGGAGCTGGTGATGGACAGGGAGGCCTGGTATGCTGTGGTCCATGGGGTCACGAAGAGTCGAACACGACTGAGCGACTGATCTGAACTGAACTAGGTAACCACAGTACATTTATTGTTGCTGTCGCTGTTTAGTCACCCAGTTGTGTTGGACCCTTTTGCAATCCCATGGACTGGGATTCTCCAGGCAAGAATACTGGAGTGAGTTGCCATTTCCTTTCTCCAGGGAATCTTCCCAACCCAGGGGTCAAATCCATGTCTCCTGCCTGCATCTCCAGCCTTGCTGGCAGATTGTTTACCACTGAGCCACCAGGGAAGTCCCTCAGTATATTTACCAAAACTAAGAAATTAACATCAATATAATTCAATTAACTGTGCTGTACTCTTCATTAAAATTTTAGTGGTTTTTCAACTACTGTTCTTCTCTTCTTCAGGATCCCGCATTGCATGTAGCTGTCAGGTCGCCTTAGTTCCTCAGTCTGTCCTTGTCACACACCCCCACCTCCCCCCACCCACACAGCCATGCCCTACAAGACCTTAGCTCCCTGACCGGAGATTGAACCCCATACAGTGAGCACAGAGGCTTAACCACTGGACCACCAGGAAAGTCCCTCCTTGTCTTTCATAACCTCAACATTTTTAGAGAATATTGATCAGCTATCTTGCAAAATGTTCATCAACTTGGGTTTGTCCAAGGTGGTTAATCATTAGAGCAGTAATCCATATTTACAAATGCTCTTGTGATGCTTATTTCATATGTCAACCTGACTACTGCATGGGGGACTAAGTGATGTGGTCAAACATTATTCTGGGATTTTCTATCAGGGTGTTGTGGGCAAGATTAACATTTAAGTGATAGGCTGAGTAAAGCAGAACACTCTCCCTAGTGTGGGTGGGCTTCCTCCAGCTAGTTGAAGATCTTCATATGACAAAAGGGCTGACTCTCCCCAGAGGAAGGGGAAATTCCTACTGCCTGATTGCCTCTGAACTAGGACGGAGGCCTTTGCTGACTTCAGACTTAAATGGAAACATTGGCTCTTCCAGGGTCTTGAGCCAGATCTGACTGGAACTACACCATCAGCCTTCCTGGGTCTCCAGCTTGCCAACCCCCTCTGCAGGTCTTGGTATCTGTCAGCCTCCATAACTGTATGAGCCCATATAAATTTATTATATAAGAGAAACAGACATGGCTAGATCCAGATATCTAGATGTATATCTCCTATTGGTTTATTTCTCTGGAGACCCCTGATACCCCTTCTCAGAGCTTCATATCAGGAGGTCCACAATGTCCATATGTCTTATCACTGGAGATATTAACCCTGACCATGTGGTAATGGTAGTATCCATAAGGTTTCTTCCCTGTAATGTTACTAGTTTTCCTTTTGCAGTTAATAACCTTGGGGGAGAAACTTTGAGACTGTATCACTATCCTGTTTCTCCTCAAACTTTGGCCCACTAATTTTAGCATCCATCAGTAGACGTCAACTGAAACAACTAAATACTGTGGAGTTTGCCTAATCAGGATTTTCTATTTCTCTATTACTTCTACATGTATTGATTCAAATACTACTGTTCCCTTCATCCCCCTTTTACTGACATATTCAATTATTTATTTATGTAAACATGCACTTGTCGATATTTCTTTTACTGTATGGCCTGTAATCCAGTACTCTCATTATTCCTTATGTTGCTCAAATGGTTCCAAATTTGGTCTTTTGAGCTTAGCAGGAAGTATTTTTAAGAAAAAGACTGAATTTAGATAAGATTCTGCTTAGAGATGAAAAGGCCAAGTCAAAGTCTCAAGTCTGTAGCATCCCCAGGCTTCCCCAAGTGGGCCCAGGCGTCCCCAAGTGGGTCCAGTTCTCACTACTGGAGGGTTTTAGCAAAAATAGAATATTAAGGGCATTTCTGAAGCACTGAAGGAGAAGGTTTGGGTGATGAGACAACTCAAGCTTCATTTTCATGTGTAGAGATGCACAGAAGAAGCTGGTGGTACTCTCATCACCACCTCCCATCCCATCCCTCCTCCAATAACCTCCACTGGTCTAACTCAACACTTCCCTTAAGGCTCAGATCACATGCTCCCTCCTCCACTCCAGAAAGGTTACCTGCACTGTCCAGTCCTCGACCACTTCTCCTCTGCCAACCCTCAGAGGCACACCTGCTTAGAGCAGGGCTGCTCAAAGAGCAGTTTGGGACCAGCAGCATCAGCATCGCAAATGCTACCTATTTAATCAAAATGACTGAGAGTGAGACTGGGAGAGAATCTGTGTTTTAACAAGCTTTCAGGTCAGTGATTCTTAGAGAGCCAGCAATTCTTGGACCACACTTCGAACAGTGCTATTCCAGATGGCTCTCACGTACACTGAAGTTTGGTAAGTGCTGGTCTAGACTAGAGTATATCAGTGTTCTTAAACTCGAGCATGCATCATGATCCCCTGGAGGACTTTTAAAAAATACTGATTTATCTCCCACGAATCCCCAGGTTTCAGATTCAGTAGGTAGGGGTGGGACTCAAGACTCTGCCTTTCTAACAAGAGCTCAGGTAGTGCTAAGGCTGCTGGTCCAGGAACCACACTTTGGGAAACACTCATCTGAATCAATCATTAGGTAATTCACACATGTCATCTCATAGTCTCATTTATGTGTGTGTCCTATCTCCTCAAGTAGTGTTTAATCTCCTTGAGGGCAGGTAACCCTCTTTGACTTTTCTGTCCATCTGATATCTATCATAGTAGAAATCAGCAAATAAGGTGTTGATAGCCTGAAGTATTAACCACCTTTATCCCTAGTGGCTTAGCGGTGAAGAATCCACCTGCCAACACCTGCCAATAGGTTAGATCCCTGGGTCTGGAAGATCTCCATTGGAGGTAGAAATGACAACTCACTTCAGCATTCTTGCCTGGGTAATCCCATGAGGACAGAGGAGCCTGGCGGGCTACAGTCTGTGGGGTCGCAAAAGAGTTGGACACAACTGAATAACTAAACAAGAATAGCAGCAACTAGATTTAAGTATGTTTGATCTCTGTCCTTTCTTAGAATAGAGAACTCCTGTAAGGATTTTAAAGCGTAAAAATGTGAAAGCATTTTGCAAACTAAAAGGTGCTATTCTAACATATGCAATTATTTTACACTCATCACCAATAACAGAACAAGTACTATTTGTGGGCAGAACAGTCCAACTTTCCTCCCAACGTAGAAATCCCTTCACCCACTTTCTGACCAGACAGTTCCCAAACCCAAGCCCTCCAGGAACTTATCCATCATTTCCTGGGCAAGGCAGGCAATTCTATGGCCAGTCAGTTCCTTATACTGAGACAAAATATGTCTCCGTGGGACATCTACTGTTGATTCCAGATCTTTCCTCTGGAAGCACACAAAGTATTTATGGTCATATTTACTCTACATGGCAGGGATTCTCTGGTGGCTCAGTAGTAAAGAATCCATCTGCCAATGCTGGAGATGCGAGAGATGCGTATTTGATCCCTGGGTCGGGAAGATCCCCTGGAGAAGGAAATGGCAAGCCATTCCAGTGTTCTTGTCTGGGAAATACCAAGGACAGAAGATTCTGGCAGGCTACAGTCCACGGAGTTGCAAAGAGTCAGACATGACTTAGACACTAAACAACAACTCTGCACAGCACCCTTTCCTAGGAAAATTAAGTCTCCACTAACATGCTTCTAGGTAAAAACTGATGACTTGTTTTCACACATATCACTATGGGTAGTGAGCAGACTGTTTGGGAAGCAGCTACAGAAATGAACACAGAATTTCATCTACTTACTCCTTTACTAATTCTGTTCCCAGCTTTTACTGGCCACTATCAGCTCCATTTCTGCCATTTAGCTAAATTTCCAAGTGCTGTAAGTGGAGAAAAGACTGGCTGTGCTGGAAAATATTGTTCTAGAGAGAAATTAAAGATTAATAGTCAAATGACTTTCAAGCACTCATTTTTCTATTAGTCTAAGAATAAATGATAATTACATGTTTCACCTACTTAGTGTCCCCTATACTTGAGCACCAATATGATTTACAAGCAGATGATTCCAGTGAAGTCAATGTCAATATCATTCCTTTTCTAATTGTCCCTCTCTCAATTAACTGAGACTTTAAGGACTATTGAGAAAGAAAGATTTTGAGTACCTTCCCCAAGGATGGCAAGATCCCAGTAACCTTCCAACCTTCAAAGAACACACACTTGAAGTTCTTTTTCTGCATGAGACTCTCCCAGACGGAAAGCTGCAGGAAATCTACGTTCTAGTCTCTTACACTCCTGGTCAGACTTGTCTTTGTCAGAAACAACAGGACAGGCCACTTCTTAAAGAGCTCTTGCTCATATTCCCAGCACACTCTAAAATCACTGAATGTGTGATTCTTTCAACTATAGGAGGTGCTATCTTATATAAGAGATTATTAACTGTCCTTATGGGTAAATATCAGAATTAAAATCATTAACTTTTACAACATTCTGACATTCACTAGTTGCACCAACTGGCTTCCACTCTGGGAAAAAAATTAAGGTGGGGGTGGGCACCAGAAGAAGCCCCTAAATTTAATCGCTCCTCAGACTGCATTCTGGAAGGCAACTAGATACTCCTATAATCTATAAAATTCTCTAGAGGAACATACAAGAAAATTTTTTTCAGTGTACATGCATTATCTTGACCCCTTCCCTAATTGCCATCTCACCTCTTCCTCCCAATTTTCTCTTTGTTAATGCCCCTGCTCTTAAAATTCCCTGTGGATCAAACAAGGATGCACATACATTCTCCACTATAAGGACAGGATTGCACTTGCTCTTCTGAACTTCAGTCCTCCTACTAATGTGTCTGAACACCTTCTGAACTCCACACTCAAAGCATTCATGCACATACATTGTAATTTTAAGGAAGTGGGATAAAAGACTTGCAGCAGTTGTAGAAAAATTCCATATATGGGAGATCTAGAGTAGGAAAATATTTCCCAGGAGGAGGCAAATACCTGATTAGCTTCACTTATTATTATAATTTGGTATCATTAAACAGCAGCTTCTGGAAGTCTTCAAGAACCATAGCTGACATCTCTAACAATGACGCAGCATTACTGACTCACTGATGATGGGCCTTCTTATTTATCTCTTTTCTTGAAGTTGCTGCAATATTGCTGGTTTTGGGTCTGATTAGACATTTAACTGAAATAGTGAGATTTGAGGAGTATAAAAGCTTTATGTATCTCCCCAGTTTCACTTTCCCAACTACGCCTTCTAAAGGTAAAGAATACAGAGCACCCCAAGTCAAATCACTTCCCAAGAGGCTTTTCTCCTTAATTTCATTTCTGTCCTGGCTGTTCTGTATTTGGGCAACAGAGGAGGCAGCTGTTCTCTTTATTCAATAAAGACTATCTGGTTGCCCTCAAATATGATTTAGTTAATAAAATAACACATCAGACTGAATTCAATGTCATGTTGAAGTTTAAAATCAAATTCTGTTGTAAGGAACTGATCCTTCTTTTAAGAAAGTTGAACAGAAGCAGATTCTAATGGCAGGTTTTGTTTGGCCATCAGGGTGCTGCAAGCAGACTCCACATTCCTGGAGGACTTTTCTTCATGTTATGGATCTCAGGTTTCACCTTAGCTGGAATCCAGGATCTTCAACCATTCTCAAACATTTGTTTAGTTGCTAAGTTGTGTCCAACTCTTTGCAACTCCATGGACTATAGCCAGCCAGGCTCCTCTATTCAAGGGATTTCCCAGGTAAGAATACTGGAATGCATTGCCATTTCCTTCTCCACTCAAACACCTGAGTGATCACCAAAAATTGGTGAAAATCTTTAACCACCAGAACTGTTTAGCATCTGGCCAGAGTGGTAGACCTGACTCACACAAAAGGCACAAGTCCCTCGGCATGAAACCAAACTACTGTCGACCTCATCTTTCTGAGGAATTCCCCGGCAGTCCAATATTAGGACTCAGTGTTTTCACTGCTGGGGTCTGGGTTTGAGCCCTGGTCTAGGAATGGCAAAAGAAAAAAAAAAGGAATTTGATTGCTTCTCAGATGATATACCCATGAGTACGCTGGGTATCACATCAGAGTTCTGTGCGCTGCATCTTTTCAAGCACAGAACTAGGTCTTTAGCTCCTACCCTGTGGGAGATCTATCACTCCCCTACTGAACCCTCTTGTCCATGTATCCTGACCATTAGATGATTAAGAATGTCCCACAATACTGTATCCCCAGTGCACACCATTTTCTCAAAGATCACTGAATCCAGAGACGGAAACCTCCTGTGAGTCAAGCTCTATCGTCTCGAAAGAAATCCGGGTTTCTTCCCAGCCAAGACAAGAACACTGCTAAAACCAGAATGAGAAGTAGTGTCTCTGAAGAGACTGAAAGATAAGATTCCATTTCCAAAAGATGTAAAATCTTTTATCCACATAACTTAAGGCAACAGAGATTTGATGCCTGTTGCCCATCACAGCAGGATAAGCACTCTTTCCTCTTGACAACCTAGCTGTACCCTTCACGGTTCAGCAGTGCTCAAAGAGGCTCCTACTAGGATTAATGGGATTGGGGCTATGTAGGTGTGTTTGTTATTGATGGCTCCATAACAAATTTCCTCAAAAATTTAGCAGCTTAAAAGGCCAAATATTTATTACCTCACAGTTTCTGTGAGTCAAGAATCCAGGCAGCTTTCGCTGAGTGCCTCTGGCTCAGGGTCTTTAACAGGCTGCAGTGAAGATGTCAGCCAGGGATGCAACTAGAATTATCCTACTAGGTGAAGCAAGTCAGAAAGAGAAAGACAGAGACCATACAATATCACTTACACGTGGAATCTAAAATACGTCACAAATGAACTCATCCACAGGGCCTTCCCTGGTGGCTCAGACAGTAAAGAAAAACCTGCCTGCATTGCGGGAGACCTGGGCTCGATCCCTGGGTCGGGAAGATCCCCTGGAGAAGGGAACGGCAACCCACTCCAGTATTCCTGCCTAGAGAAGTCCATAGACAGAGACGACTGGCAAGCTACAGTCAGTAGGGCCACAGAGTCGGACACGACTGAGCGACTAACACACACACACACGAAACGGAAGCAGACTCACAGATGCAGCGAAGAGACGTGTGGTTGTCAAGGGGGAGGAGAGGTGGGGAAGGGATGGGCTGCGATTTTGAGGTTAGTAGATGGAAACTATTACAAATAGAATGCATAAGCACCAAGATCCTCCTGTATAGCACAGGCAACTATATTCAATATCCTGGGATATATTATAATGGAAAAGAATATAAAAAGGAATGTGTATATATGTATAACTGAGTTATACAGAAGAAATTGACACAACATTGTAAATCAACTGTACTTCAATAAAAAAAATAAAATTAAAAAAAAATCCCAAATATTGGGGAAAAAAAAAAAAGAAAGATGTCAGCCAGTCTGCAGTTATCTCAAGGCTTGACTGGGGAAGACGCCTCCCAACTCACTCATAAGGTTGTTAACAGGACTGTATAGCACTGCTGGATCCTGGCCATGAGTTCCCTGCCACGTGGGCCTCCCCGCCACACTGCTCACAACGGTGTAGGCTTCCACCAGAGCAAGTGGAAGATCAAGGGCAGGAGAAGTAAGATGTGCAAGACAGAAGCTGCCATTTTTTTAAAAACCTAATCTTAGGAGGGACATCCCGTTGCTTCTGCCATATTCTGTTTGTCAGAAGCAAAGCAGTAAGCCCAGCCTGTGCCCAAGGGGAGGGGATTACCCGAGAGGATGAATCCTGGGAGGCAAGGATCACTGGGGCATCATGGAGGCTGACGACCACAGGAGAAAAATATCAGCACAGCATTTAAAATCACAGGTTAAATGTCATGATATCTGTAACTTTAAAACACTTCCACATCAAGAAAAAAATAGTTGAGGTAAGTATGACAAAACATTAACTATTAAATAGAGGTGATGGTTATAGAGCTATTATTTGGACTATTAAATACTATTCTACTTCTCTGTGTGTTTTACATATTATACATCACATGTATAATATATTATGTTTTATTATGTTGTATATTATATAATTAATGCATATACACATGTGGGGCTTCCCTTGTGACTCAGTTGGTAAAGAATCCTCCTTCAATGAGAGAGATCCTAGTTCATTCCCTGGGTTGGGAAGATCCTCTGGAGAAGGGGAAGGCTACCCTCTCCAGTATTCTGGACCGGAGAATTCCATGGACTGTATAGTCAGTCCATGGAGTCACAAAGAGTTGTATACAACTGAGCGACTTTTACTTTCTTTCAAATACACATGTATATTATTATAAAAATATATATATTACCATATGAGGGTAAGGACTATGTATTGTATTACTATTTGCCTAAGCACACTGGAAATGTTCCATAAATGTCAGCTCTTGAAATTATTTTGATTCTATGCCAGACACAGCTCTGGGTACTTGGGATTGTGTGACTAACAGAACAGACAAGGTCACTGCTCTCATGGAGTCTACATCCCATGGAGAGAGGATAAACAAATCAACCAATAAATAAGAAAGCATCAGCCACTGATATGTGCAATGCAGAGAATTAAAGGAAGGTGATGTGATAGAGGGTGACTGACAGTTATGTTAGACTGGTGGTCAAGGAAGGCCTCTCTGTGGAGGTGATAGTTACCCAGAGACGTGAATGTCAAGAAGGATCGAGTGGTGCACAAATCCGGGGAAGGGGATCCTAGCCAGGGAAAACAGCTAAGAGAAGTGTCACACGGTCAGGGTAAGCATGGTGTGTTTGTGAAGTAGAGAGAAGACACGCGTTTTCACAGAGTGGGCAAGGTTTAAGAAATGAAGTTGGAGAATTGACTTATGGACATGGGGAAAGGGGAGGAGAGGGTGAGATGTATGGAAAGAGTAACATGGAAACTTACGTTCAGTTCAGTTCAGTTCAGTCGCTCAGTCGTGTCCGACTCTTTGAGACCTCATGAATCACAGCACACCAGGCCTCCCTGTCCATCACCAACTCCCGGAGTTTACTCAAACACACTTCCATCAGTCAGTGATGCCATCCAGCCATCTCATCCTCTGTCGTCCCCTTCTCCTCCTGCCCCCAATCCCTCCCAGCACCAGAGTCTTTTCCAATGAGTCAACTCTTCGCATGAGGTGGCCAAAGTACTGGAGCTCCAGCTTTAGCATCATTCCTTCTAAAGAACACCCAGGGCTGACCTCCTTTAGAATGGACTGGTTGGATCTCCTTGCAGTCCAAGGGACTCTCAAGACTCTTCTCTAACACCACAGTTCAAAAGCATCAATTCTTTGGCACTGAGCTTTCTTCACAGTCCAACTCTCACATCCATACATGACTACTGGAAAAACCATAGCCTTGACTAGACAGACCTTTGTTGGCAAAGTAATGTCTCTGCTTTTCAATATGCTATCTAGGTTGGTCATAACTTTCCTTCCAAGGAGTAAGCATCTTTTACTTTCATGGCTGCAGTCACCATCTGCAGTGATTTTGGAGCCCCCCAAAATAAAGTCTGACACTGTTTCTACTGTTTCCCCATCTATTTCCCATGAAGTGATGGGACCAGATGCCATGATCTTTGTTTTCTGAATGTTGAGCTTTAAGCCAACTTTTTCACTCTCCTCTTTCACTTTCATCAAGAGACTTTTGAGTTCCTCTTCACTTTCTGCCATAAGGGTGGTGTCATCTGCATATTGCCATATGTAAAATAGATAGCCAATGGAAATTAGCTGTGTGGCTCAGGAAACTCAAACAGGGGCTCTGTATCAATCTAGAGCAGTAGGATGGGGAAGGAGATGGGAGGGAGGTTCAGAAGGGAGGGGATATATGTATACCTATGGCTGTTTCATGTTGAGGTTTGATAGAAAACAACAAAATTCTGTAAAGTCATTATCCTTCAATAAAAAAATTTAAAAAAAAGAAATGAAATCAGAAAGAAGGCAGGACCCCAGCAGGTGTACAGCAAAGTATTAAATATATATATATATATGTGTGTATATATTATATATTCTTTTCCCTATTAGGCTTATGAAAGTGAAAGTGAAATCACTCAGGCGTTTGCAACTGTTTGCGACTCCATGGACTGTAGCCTACCAGGCTCCTCTGTTCATGGGATTTTCCAGGCAACAGTCCTGGAGTGGATTGCCATTTCCTTCTCCAGGGGATCTTCCCAACCCAGGGATTGAACCCAGGTCTCCCAGATTGTAGACAGACAATTTTACCGTCTGAGCCACCTGGGAAAGGTTATTATAAAATATTCAGTACGGAGTGGGATTTAAAGATCTACTGTCTGCATGGCATTATCTTGTGAACATTTTTCTTTTCTTTTAATCATTCAGGAATTGGAACCCAAAACATTTAAATACACGGGCCTGCCATGTGGCACTAGTGGTAAAGAATCTGCCTGCCAATGCAGGAGACGCAAGAAACACACATTCAATTCCTGGGTCAGGAAGATCCCCTGGAATAGGAAATGGCAACCCGCTCCAGTATTCTTGCCTGGAAAATTCCATGGACAGAGGAGCCTGGCAGGCTACAGTCCACGGGGCCGCAGAAAGTTGGATACGCACACACACTACATTTAAACATAAAGTGACTTTTCTCAGGGAAGAAACAATTAGAAGACCCCCAGGATGAAGCAAAAACCAGACTGCTTCTGTCAGAATGACATCAACCAGTTTGTGCTGCTAAATAAGCCATAAAGATTCTAAGAATTCAGCACTGATTAGCATTTCATTTTAATCTGCTAAGTAACTTTTTTGTTTCCTTAATAATCAACACACTTTTACCAACTGAGATAGCAACGATGAAACTAGAAAAGAAATCAGCCACAACTCAAGGCCACAACTGTCTATCCCATACGGATATAAAGATTTTAACAAGAGCAGGGCCTGGTCCCACCAATCAATCTCTGGCTATTTAAAGTGGCCAGGCCCCCCAGGCCTCCATTGCTCCCACCTTCTGGAAGCCTGGAATGGATGTGATGCCTGAAGAGAAGAGCTGCTGCTCTCTGAGGATTGGAGCTAATGGCCCTCTCCATTAGAAGCTGCAGCAATTTAGTTACTCAACAATATGTAAAGATCTTTCAGAGCACATGGATCACTTCACTTCAGTCAGATCAGATTCCGGTATGGATCTGTACAAAGCTTAAGTTTTCACAGGAACCCCATCAATCCAGGTAAAAATAAAATTTATGGATTCCAAGTCAAATTATTACCATTCTTGCAGGTGACTTGAACAAGCCACCTATGCAGTACAGAAGTTGTCCTGAGGCAGAAGAAATGCACTGTCATTCGCCAGCTGCACAGCCCGAGACTGGCTCCCTAGCCTCTCTGACTCCCGTTGGGCTTTCTCATCTGTGAAATAACCAACTCCCACGGGTGCTGTAAGACTACAACATCTTCAGGACGCTGTTAAAAATACTGTCTAAAATTTATTCACACACAAAAAACCCTTGCAGTCTGCGTAGTAGGTCTGTGACATGGAGAGAAGGAAGGAGTGGGCCAAGGCCCATGCAGACAGACCCAATCAGGGTCACCCTAACCAAGACACAGTTCCCTCATGTGGCCCCTTCCCAGAACACACACCCGCCCTTCTCTCTGCCCTATAGTAAATGACAAACATATTTGAATCACCTCCTGGATTTTAAAAATACCTTTCTCAGCCCTGATTCTAATAAGCAATGAGGGCTGAGAACCACTGTCCTAGACAGGCCCCTGTAATTTGCAAAGGGCTTAGAACCTACATTAGGAAACATTGCTTTGAGGTTCCAGAACATACCTTATAGTGTCTATCATATTCTTCTTTATCTGTGGGTTTTCTCCTTCGAGCTAGATTGACAGGCATAATTACTCCTGTCTTTGTTCTCCTCCTCTGCCCTCTGTTCAGTTACTCAACATATGCTAAATATGCTAATATGTACATAGATATAACCTAATGTTTCTCATCCTTTTCTGCTGCCAGTTGTGAAGACTCTGCCCTGCCACTTCCACTGGGAGGCATGGCGTGTGGCTGCTGTGTGCCAGGTAGGCTCCCAGCCTCGGCCGGAACGCCTCATGCAAAGGCAGTGCAGCTTACATGATGCAATTAAACAGGGTAGGATGAGCAGTTATTAAAACAGCCTATTCCCAAGCTCTCTTGAAAAAACAAAAAACGATTTTGCTACTGTCCAAAAGCCTTGGAGTAAAAGTCACTTCAAAAGAAGTAGAAGGTTAGAAGAGAGGTTTATTGGAAATCAACCTTGTTCAAAAAGTAGATTTAAAAACAAGGGGCACGGAGTAAATGCAGATCATTTAAAGCACCCTGCCTTTGAAAGTCATGAGTGGCAGCCCAAACATAAATCTCAATCCAAGAGATGAACCAGAACACGAGTGAATAAATCTGCCTCATCTTATAACATAGAAACTCGCCTCTGCTCTTTTCTCTAGAGAATGAATACAAAATTATCAAACCATCAGAACCGAAAGGATCCCCACGACAATTTCTAGTTAAGCATGATATTGCCTGTGAAAGACTCCCCGGCTATCTGGATGGTGGTCCTCTCCCTCATGGAGCAAATGAAAAACAGCGGCTCCGACCACATGACAAGATGTGTGTGTGCATGCGTGCTGTGTCGCTTCAGTCACGTCCGACTCTTTGCAACCCTATGGACTGTAGCCCACCAGGCCTCTCTGTCACAAGCCCGTCTAACTTTAGATGGGTCTGTTCTACAGCGCTGTCAACCCTGAGCTGCCATCTGTTGTCATTTCCCCTCATACACACCCCAGTCCCCCTCTGCCCTCCTTTCCTCTGCCCAAACATGCCCATCACCTGCAGCAACACCTAAGGCACCCTCTTTCAATACCTGAAAAAAAACTAGTTTATGACCCTTATATCTGCACTTCTCCAGACTATCTATGCCCACTATCTTCCTCACAGGAAATTATCTTGAGACTAACCACCTTCCTAATCACCCTTCTCTGGATGCACCCAGGTTTGGCCACGTTCTTTTTAAAAGATGGACCTCAGAACTGAGTATTGCATTCTTTGTTCGACAAACACTTGCTGAAAGCCTCATATGTGCCAGGGGCTTGTTTGGGCTCTAGAGACAGAAACTTATCCACCAGGCCTGGCACCCAGTCCAGCTGAGGAGACAGTCGTGCCTACCATTCAGAGATAGTACAGGAAGTGCTCTGGGGGAAAAGGTACCAGGGGCCTGGGAGCAGGGAACAGGTTCTCCTGACACAGTCTGGGAGAAAGTTCCAGAAAGGCTTCCTTGAGGAAACAACTTAATCCAAGACATTATGGATTGTTTAAACAGGCTACATTTTTATTAGCTTCTTTGGGAGTCCATCATGCTGGTGACATATTGAGATTGAAGTCAACTAAAATCCCCATATCATTTTTCATACATCTCTCCCCACTCTGTATTAGCGCAATTCAATTTGAGGTCCTAAGTATAGAATTTGACATTTATCCCTACTGGCTTTCTTCTTGTTATGGTTGACAGCTTTGATTCCTGATTTTTTCATCCAATTTTTAGCTATCGTTCCACCTGGAGTCATTTAAAAACCATTAAACTTGTCTTTGAAGTTGTCAATAGATCTCTGAGAAAAGACAAGGGCAGCATCCCTGGAGATTCAGGGGATACCAGTCCATTAATGGGTACTGTGAGGACACAGATACTCAGCCAAGCACACATCCACCACCAATTAATCCAGGGGTTTCCAACTTTTTTCTTTGGTAGGGGAAGTTCTCTATCAAACAAAACGAAACAGATTCCCAATACACAGAGAAGTAACAGAAGAGCTGATCTAAGTGAAGAAAGGGTAGAAAAAGTTCAGCCATCAAGGGATCCCTCTCCCCCACAACAAACCACTCAAGAAAACTTGGTGGTACCATAGGCATCCATGAAGCCACCTTTGGAAATGAGCCATCTTCCACAAGCATATCATAAGAGATGGTCTCCAATGGTTTGAAGAAATCAAGAGATTGTCTATCCAATCAGTAGGCCCAGCAAGTCAAGAAAATAAACAGCTGATCCTGAACAACATGAATTTTAACTGCTGCGGGTCCACTAGTATGCAGATTTTTTTTTCAATAAATAAACTGTTCACATATATGATCCGAGGCTGGTTGAATTTGCTGATGTGAAACCCACAGAAACAAAGACCCAACAATGGGGCTTGAGCATCCACAGATTTTGGTATTAACAGCAGGTCCCGGAACAAATTCTCAGTGGACACAGAGGGACGACTGCAATCATTTTTTGATATGACATTCGCAATGAACCAATAACAGTCCTTCAAGAAAACCAGTCATCTATTCAATAATTCATTCTAGTGTTTTATTTCATTATGAGAATCTACTTTCTCTCTCCCCCTTTTGGAAACAAGGATGATTTCCTATCTCCATCTTCTGACATTTTTCCTAGCCTCCTCATTTCTGAAAGATTACAATCATAATTCTAAGATCACATGGGGCAATTTTTCACATCCTAGGATATTGTCAGCCTAGAAACATGAGCTCCAATATACTATAAGCTTCCTGAAAGTGGACACCATTATACCATTATTATTCATCTTTGTTTCCCAAGAGCCTAGCATAGCAGCCAGTACATAATTGATACAAAAATAATGTTCAGGTTGTTTTCCTGTTAGTCTTTAGTTGTTTAAAAATCTTGAAATGCTCTCTTTTTACCTTCTCACTTAATTTAGATTTCAATTCAACTTTTTATGTAGAAGCAAATTATGAGTTGAGTGTTGATTTTATCCTTGCTGTCACTTAAGTTTGCATCCTTGGAAAAAAAAAAACATTTAAATGTTCTGAGCTCTCTTGCAAACCACAATCCTCAGTCTCCTGACATTACAGCTCTCTGCTCAGCTCTTTAGAGCACACTTTGCAGTAATAACAATTTCGTTGGGTATGCTTGTGATCAAAGAGAACTGATGAAATGCATCATTCTTTCCGGAGAAAAATGCAAATTACTTACAAACGATCCATAAGTAGCCACCTAAGGATAAACCAATTTATACGTGTTCTGTCATGGTTAAACCTTCAGCTGCCCCAAGAGAAGGGAAAGCTGACAATATCGATGAAGAAAAAGAGAGTGGTGAGTGCCTAGTAACTTAAGCTTCCCGTTACCATATCAAACAAAAACGAAGCACTCTGGACAGAAAAAATCCATACTATTAATAATCATAATCAGTGTTTCAGCATTATAATTCTCTTTATAGATAAAAATTCTCATAATTTTTTTTTAGGAAAAACCCTAAAAGGCTTAATTATCTAGCAATTACAGTCATCCCTTAGGAGATCAGTTCCAGGATTCCCACATATACCAAAATCCGCAGATGCTCAAGTAAGTCCCTTAGTCAGCCCTCCATATCCACAGGTTCCACATCCACAGATTCAGCCAATCACATATCCTAAACATAGTACTACAGGATCCAGGCTTGGCTGAACTGCAGATGCGGAAATCAGGCGGATCCGGTTTCCCTGGGGGCTCAGCAGTTAAGAATCCTCCTGCCAGTGAAGGAAGATTCCACACGCTGAGGAGCAGCTAAGCTTCTGCACCACAATTATGGAAGACCCTGTACCCTAGAGCCTGTGCCCCACAAGAGGAGCCACTGCTGTGAGATACCCGTGCATTGCAATGAAGAGTAGCTCCCACTTGCCACAACTAGAGAAAGCCCATGCACAGCAAGGAAGACCCAGCGCAGTCGAAAATTAATCAATAAATATCCCCAACTCATTCACAGTCCCTTACAAAGAGCCGAAGGCAGCTACGCTCCTACAGTCAGACTCATACAGTCCTGAGTCAAAGGCATTACCCTTCTGTCTGCATTCTAATCATTCCACGTACACTCTCCCACCTACGGTCTCCAGCCATGGCTAAAAAGAACATTCTTTCATAGGATTTTTCAGTTTCCACCTAGAGAGCCCAGGCTTATTTCTGATCCTGCCTCTTAAAAGCATTCACAAATTTCAAATTTTGCTCAGAAAGTACCCTCAGATCCACAGATCCTGGAGTGCCTCATTGGCTGGCTGCTAAACGTCTCCAGACATTCATTCAATTTTCTCCTTCATTCATCCAGCAGGTATCTATTGCCCACCAACAGTGCCCAGCTGAGCCTCATAACTGAAATTGTATTCTTATTATTCTGTCCCCTATATGATTATGTCTCCCAAACCAACTCTATTTGCCAGTTATTCATTTGCTTTTCCCATAAGTGCTGTGTCACTAGGCAGGGTCTATGAAGGTCCAATCAAGTAAAGAAACACTAGAGTTCAGTCATCCGTGCTGCTTCATTATGATCAGATAAATGCATGGCTCCCTGAAGACCCCTTCATAACAGCATGAACTACCACCTACACCCCCACCCTGCAGACTGTTTCCCCAGCCTGAACTCGAGGGGCAGTCAGAGACATGAGCAGAAACTTGGTCCAGCTTCATCCACCCCAACGCCCACACACAAGGAGCTACCGCTTCACCTTTCCTTAGTTCCGGTCCACCTGACAAAAGCTGCTTTCCAAAGGCTTCATATTGCAATCAGGCGCTTGAGAACCATAAGACAAGGACTATAAAACTGCAGTCTGGCAACAACCTAAGGCACATTCCCCAAAGAGGGAAGTTCTTGTACTGCAGCTACAAGATTCCCACCCCAATCTATTTCTTACCCAGCCCAGCTTCCTGCTCTGCAGTCCCAACACTCTAAGACCAGTTTTCTTATAATAAAGTCCATATGTGACAAACGCATTGCTAACATCACACACAACAGTGAAAAGCTGCAAACATTTCCCCTAAGATCAGGAAAAAGGCAAGGATGACCACTCTTACCATTTTTACTCAACAGAGTATTGGAAGTCCTAGCCACAGCAATCAAACAAGAAAAAGAAATAAAAGGAATCCAAACTGGAAGGGAAGAAGTAAAACTGTCACTGTTTGCAGATGACATGGTAGTATGTGGAAAATCCTAGAGATGCCACCAGAAAACTGCTAGAGCTCATCAATAAATTCGGTGAAGTTGCAGGATACAAAATTAATATACTAAATCACCACTTCTGCTCCATAGCAAGCCTTTTCAGTCTGGACAGATGGGACCCCAAAGGCATTTCAGGTTAAAAATGAGTTAGAGATTTTTCTATTACTAGTCACAAAGCCTATATATTACTAATCTTCTGCATATTATTTATGGGCTTCCCTGATAGCTCAGTTGGTAAAGAATTCACCTGTAATGCAGGAGACCCCGGTTCAATTCCTGGGATGGGAAGATCTGCCAGAGAAGGGATAGGCTACCTACTCCAGTATTCTTGGGCTTCCCTTGTGGCTCAGCGGGTAAAGAATCCAACTGCAATGCGGGAGACTTGGGTTTGATCCCTGGATTGGGAAGATCCCCTGGAGAAGGGAAAGGCTACCCACTCCAGTATTCTGGCCTGAAGAATTCCACAGACTACAGTCCATGGGGTAGCAAAGAGTTGGACACGACTGAGCTACTTTCACATATTATTTATCTAAGAACTAAGTGATCAGTTGAATATCTATATATTTGAAAAACAAAGTTATTTACAAATTGAAAAATAAACAAATTTTAAATAATTTTATTTTTTAGTTCAACAGCAAAATACAATCATTCTGAAAAACTATACCACATTGTAACTCTACGTGCTGGTAAGAGTGACATGAAGCATACACATGACAAGTGACTCGTTTTGCTTCCTTTGAAAGAAAAACTACTTTACATCCCATTACTCTTTATTAAATAGCCAAGATTACACACTGATGTTTATTAAAATAACCAATAGATCTGACTTTTTGACATGTGCCAACCCAATGGCAACAAGGACTCTGAAAAATAAAGATGCCCCGAGCCATTTTCATGAATCAATAAAGCCTTGGACCAGGAAGGAAACATGCATTTCACTTTCACTTTAGTCTAGTATAGTTGGCTGGAAACCAGCTTGTTTTTCTCTTTCATTTACAAATTCCATTTTATTATTTGGCTTTTTCCATTGTTGTTGTTATTGTTTAGTCACTAAGTCCTGTCTGACTCTTTCACAATGCCATGGACTGTAGTCAGCCAGGCTCCTCTGTCCATGGGATTTCCCAGGCAAAAATGACTGGAGTGGCTAGCCATTTCCTTCTCCAGGGGATTTTTCTGAACCAGGGATCAAACTCGCAGCTTCTGCATTGGCAGACACATTCTTTACTACTGAGCCAGCAGGGAAGTAGGGCTCTTTCAATAGCAGCTCCTAAAAAAGAAAAAGACCTTTTCTCCTCAAGTACTTGTGCACTTCAGCTTGGAGTTTTAACACATCTCCTTGTTGGAAGCCAGCCTCCTAAGGACGAGTATGACTTCAACTCACAAAGCCCAGGAAACTGACTTCAATGATGAGACTCCATAGTCCATGCTGCCCTCAGCCTCCAAGAGCAACATCATAAAACAGCTGGATATTATAAGTAAGCTATATCCTGGGTGAAGGGAAAAATAGATGCTTTCTGCCTCATTTAGTAAGAAAATAAGGATGCTCATCCAGAGAGCCTCTTCTTCCCTAGACACAGAAAATGTGCTTCTCTTACGATAGAATTCAAAACCAGACAGCTCCCTGGACCCCCATTCAGAACAGAACTCTAGCAAACTTTAGCTTTTCAAATAACCCACTCAGTTTCTCATCCTAGAAACTCATCTGGACTCAGAATGCCATTGCGATACTTGCCAGGGACCCAGCCTAGCAATCAGTGACGCAACTGCCTCCCATCTCACCAGTAGTGGGGAGAAATCAAACATGGGAGAGACACTAGTGTTATCCTCACTATGACTATCACCCTGATTCCAAGTTCCCCAGCCAAAAATGTTCCAAAAGGGAGATGATCACCCCACTCTGGTTAAGGAGCCAGCACTGTTAAACCATTAGAGATGAGCTATCTTCACTTTGAAAGCTCAGCTCCTGGCTTTGTGGGGCTCCGTACAGTGAAAACTGGGGAAGAAGCCAGGAGCAGATGGAGCCGCTGCTGAGAAGAAATGGTCCTCTCTGCACTGGCTTTTGTGTGGCCCAGAGTCCAGCACTAAGTTTCCAAAGGAACAAGACAAACTGGAGGCAAATTCCACTCATACCTACATCAGGCAGGCCCACCTAGGGCCACGGAGACAAAGCACCAGCAGGTCCAGACAGCATCAACCTCCAAGCCAGGCAGGGCTTCGCAGTGTCTGTTTAGAGCAGGAACCCAGCACATCAAGGCCCACCCACCCTTGCTGTTGCCCCCACCACAAAGCTGGCCAAGAGCTGGGTGTGCTGCTGGGATCTCCCTCTGCAGGTTCCAGGGAGGACTCCAGGTCCAGTAAGCATCTGCAGTGAGTAGCAGGAAGGAGCTAGTCAGAGTGGGTCACTCTGATGGATGACAGAACAGCCCCCAGTTCCTGGGTTCCTGGTAGGTTTGAACAAAACAAATCCGAAACTCCACTTCCTGGAGGAGGTACTTAATGTGCTCCAGAACAGAGATGAGGGCACCAAGAGAGGACCAAGGACAACCACAGTCGCTGGACAAAATCAGCAGCTCTGAAGGACTAGGTCCTATGACCTTGGTTCCATATACACGAGCTGTTCCCAGGAGAGGACATTATTTCACACATCGAAGCTGAATTCAAATGATCCATTTGTGAACTGTCAGAGCTAAGGCTCAAGCTTCACTCAGAACAATGTCACATTAGCCCAGCCACCAGCCAACCAGGTGAGCAAAGGAGGGGGGGGTGGTCACTCGACTGAGCATCATTACGTACCCATGGAGACAGGCCCCTCGGTGCTTCTCTTTGAGCGGCTTCCCAAATGCAGTTAAACCCACTGGGTTCAGTAAATACAAAATCAGAAGAGCTCAAACATGCTAGTAAGAAGAGGACTCAGATTACAAAGAGAAATGAAAGACGTGAGAAAATGTCAAATTTTCTCATTCTCTCGGTCTGGGTCGGCATCTCTCTTAGCTGGAGGTCAACAGTAGTACCCAGTCAAATCTTCTGAGCAGACTTGTCTATAAATAGCCTTTCACCCTGACCCATTTATAAATAGAAGCGCTCATATTCCTCCTTGGCTCACAACACATTCAGAAATACCATCACTTACAGCCAGTTAGTAACGCTAGGCCACGTTCTATGTTCTCTTCACCCGGGAGCGTCACCACACTAGAAACACTCACCCTCCAGTGATTCAGAGGCGCATGCTCCTGAAAATTAGGGGACTCGGTTAAAAGGTGGGGCTGCAACCTACATGTAGAAGCAAAGAAATCAACCAAAATAAAGCTTTCAAGCATAAACTAGCAGTGCTTTACTACTCATGCAAAACGTAAGGACAGAAAAAACAGAATAGAAGGTGTGGTACGTTACCCAGAAGCCCTGCTAAAGACCGCATGTCCTTCTCCATCAGCATGTAAATCTCCTCCTCGGAGAAGCGGCCAATGCCATGGCCGTGCATCTCGCGCTTCACGATTCCTTTCGTTATGTGGCACACGACCCACCTCAGCAGGTTACTGAAGGGACCGCCACCACTAAGAGAGAGCATCTTCCGGGTCTCATTGAGATTGTCCACCCACTGGCAATAAGCTAAGGTCCTGGAATTGCGTGGAAAGAAGTTACTACTGTGCATTAGATACATAGTAGGTCCACAGAGTCAATTTCCAGTGAGGGGTTGGGAATTCAGCACATGCTAGAGGACTGAATCACTGCAGCTTCTACAAAGAGTAGTCTGAATGGCAGATATTACAATAGGCTCAAGTCCATGCCTGGACGTAGGGTCAGATAGCTTGCCACGCTACCATCCACCAAGCCTCCTCTGAACCTGCCTGGAGACCCTCCACCCCCCAAGGCTGTGCTTCTGCTCTCTCTCAGGCAGCCCCACAGAAAACAAGTAGAAACCCACTTTAAAAGGGTTTTAGGCAGGACAGTGAGTACCTGTGTGGGTGGGTTGGACGGGGGTGGCAATGGGAAGGAGGTGGCAGTGACTGGGGTGCTGGTTTCATTCTTTTTCGATCAAAGTGATGGTCATACAAGCCTGTGTTCTGTGTCTTTAATTTTTATTGAAATGTAGTTGATTTACAATATTGGGCTGGTTTCAGGTGTACAGCAAAGTGACTCAGACACACACACATTTATAGTCTCTTTTACATTCTCTTCCACTATAGGTAATTATAAGACACTGAAAATAATTCCCTGTGCTATACAGTAGGTCCTTGTTGATTATCTATTTTACATATAGTAGCATATATTTTTTTATCCCAAACTCCCAATTTGTCCCCCTCCCTGACTATGGTCATCATAAATTTGTTTTCTATGTTTGTGAGTCCATTTCTGCTTTGTAAATAAATTCATTTGTATCATTATTTTAGGTTTCACATATAAACAATATCATATGATACTTGTCTTTGTCTGGCTTACTTTACTTAGTATGATAATCTCTAGGTCCATCCATGTTCCTGCAAATGGCATTATTTCATTCTTTTTTATGCTCTATGTTGATTATTTAAGCTGAACAACATTTTTTTGTTTTATACACTTTGTATATACATTTTATACTTCCTGATATAAAAGGGGTTTTTTTCCAAAAAGAAATTTTTTGCCTTTTTGACAGAATCTCTGGTGGCTCAGATGGTAAACAATCTGCCTGCAATGCAGGAGACCCAGGTTCAATTCTGGGTTGGCAAGATCCCATGGAGAAGGGAATGGCTACCCACTCCAGTATTCTTGCCTGGAGAATTCCTTGGACAGAGGAGGCTGGTGGGCTACAGTCCGTGGGGTTGCAAAAAAAAGTCAGACACAACTGAGCAACTAACACTTTCACTTTCACGGAATAATTGTAGCTGTCCATGTTTACTATGAACTATATAAATTATAAATAGTATACAAATGATTCATTCTCCAGAAAGGCAGCTCTCTGCTTCAGTTTGTTCTCCAGGACCCTAGAGTGAATAGAAATACCAAAGGAACTTGGTTGGATCATTCTTCCCAACTAGGTGATGGTTGTGGCAAAAAGTCCAGAAGCTCCTGTGTGATCTGTGTGGACAGCTAAGCGGTTAACAGCTGCTCATGTGGTGTGCTGGCTGCAATACTCAGGCCTTTGCTGATTTTGTTCTCCGAAGCTGGAGTGATCGCCAGACTGTTTTTATGGTTCATAGTGTTGGTAGATAGAAATTAAAAGGTTTTCCTACTGGAGGCTAAGAAAAACATAGCTGTGGGCGTAGAGACAGAAGATATTTTAGCTCTTCCTCACAGTGAGCAATAAAAGCTGTACTGGAGTCATCTCCTGCTGCTGGTTGATACAGCAGTAATGGTCACTTGGAGTGAAAATGGTCACATCAGAGGAGTGAAAATACTTTTTACAGACAGAACACAAGGGATGATAGCTAACTGTAGCTACTTTCTATCTCAAGAAAAAGAAACAAAAGCAGAAAATAAGATCCTGATATTTTGATTATTTTATACAGTTCTATTCTTTAAAGTATAAAAATAAGGGGGAAAAAAACAGATTTCTCTAATTTTTAAAGTCTTCCTGATTTTCACTGAAAAGTCTCATAACCAGTTTCAACATACTGTATTCCACAACTATAACTCTTTTTTAATAGCTTTTTAAAAGGTGCTTACAAATCTCGTTAGAAAGATTTGTGCACCTCTTTTAGTAAGGATCTCAAAATAAAGTATTGAGGAGGCAAGAAATTGTGACTGAAAAGAGGAAAAAGTACACTGCAATGGTAACTAATTAATATGTAGAGAGTCAATAAAACTTCTGATATAAAAGATTTCATTTATTCTCACATGTTTTTTTATAAATGTGCAAATAAAATGCTTTTCTAGTTGTTCTTTTTTATACCTGCAATAATTAGGGTGTCACTTTTCATATTCCACTAATCAGCACTTTGATTCTAGTAATAACTATGCTAGACCTAAATTCACAGTAAAAAGGTCAATTCCATCCTTGATTATTCTGGAAGTCAGTGATCTGAAAATAAAACTAAATTACCCTAAGTTAAGCATGACCAGGTAATAATAGCATCCAGGAAGCATCTAAAGTGTAAAAATGAGGATTGGGATGGGTCTAAACAGATAGATTGGTATGAAAAAGAATTCATTCTTTGTAGGCAAATCACATGAGTTTGATCACAAGCACAACTGATCTAGAAGAATGAGCACAGTTCACCAGGTAGAGCAGAGGCAGAGGCGTGTGCATGAAGAGTCCCAGCTGCTCCACGAACAGCAAGAACTTCAGGATGGGCAGGTGGGGCCTGGGATGCCTGACGGAGCCTGGAAGCGCCGAAGCCAGGAGGATGGGCAAGGACTGGGTCAAGATGCGCCTGCTACAAAGGGACTAGAACTTATTGTGAAAGCCAAGTTTAACCACCAAAAGGTTTTAAGCAGATGAGACACATAATCAGATGTGTGGCAAGGTGAGGAAAGGACCGGAAATAGAGAAATGATAGAGGACGCGATCTCCCAGGCTGATGGTTGCAGTGGACGGTAAGCAGTCCCGGCACACACGAAGTGGACAGATTTAGGTGATGAAAGATGAGTTAACCTGTTGCATTTGAAAGCTCCATAAAACCTGCAAGGGAGGATCCCGAAGGTTTAGGTGGCAGTGGCAGTGGCAGTTTCAAAGATGCAAGAGGAACTGAGGTTGCCTAAGAAAGTTTCTAGGCTACGGAGTGGTTTGGGGGAAGCCTAGTTCAAAGGCAAGTGAGAAGACTAGAGGGCCAGGCTGGAAGGGCCAGCATGGAGAGAAGCAGGGACACCACTCTCTGTGAGATGGAGAAGTAAGGGGCTGCAAGGAGGTTCCAAGCTTCCGCCCCATGAACTCGGTCTCCTCTGAGAGCAGGAAGTGAGGTCGTGTGCAGAAGATGAGGGTGCAGCAGTGGGAAGAGAGTCAGAGAAGACGAACGTGTTAGAGGAGCCGTGGGGACAGACGAGGCGGCTGCTATCTGGGCCACACAGCTGAGCAGGGAAGAGAAACACACACCATCCCCAGCCCCAGGCTATGGTGTAAGGCTCTCCACCTGCATTAGCAGGTTGGATTCAGGGCACAGGAGAAACACTGGGTTGATTCAGAATGTGGCAGCTGAAAGTAACCTCAAACAGTGGCTTTCTTTCCTTCTCTTCCCCACCCTGCTCTCATTTTCCTTCCTCTCTTTCACTCCCTGTGCCCAAAACTGTAGACCAGTACCGGGGAAGAGAAGCAAATGAGGGCCAGGCAGGCTCTTCTATGGCCAAGTCCTGTGAAGTGGGTATAAAATGCAATGTCAATGAAAATGTGCACTTCAAGGGTCCCTAAGTCAATTTCTACAGATCAAAGACATCCCTCACACATGCTGCCATATCCTGACAACCACAAGTCCACACTCTCCCACATGAAAGCTTCCTAAACATCTCCACGTGAAAGGGACTTCCATACCCACCACTCCACCAAAACCGCTCTAGTCCAAGTCAACAATCCCTTCTTGTTGCAAAGTTCAAATACATTTTCTTTTCATCTTTATCTTCCTTGAACTCTTTGCAGCATCCAACACTATCAGCCTCTTTCTTAGAATTCTCTCTTGGCTTACGTCTCTACCACTTCCCTCTCACTTCTTACATGTTGCCAAGACTTTTATCTTTATCCCTTCTACCTTCTTACACCTCATTCGTGGGGTGACCTATGTCTCACATTCATGATTTCAAAGTGAGGACTCCCAACTCCATATCACAGCCCACGAGACCTCTGTCCTGAGATCCGCAGATACACTGAGGGAGCCTCAGGCACTCAAACCAACATTTCCAAAGCTGGATTCATCCTCTTTCTTCCTCGCAAATCTGCCACTCTGCACCGAAACCAGAAAGAATCCTGGGAGGTCCTCTTCACCGCTCCCCACCTCTCCCTCCTGACAGCCGGTCACCCTGCGGCTTTGTCACCAATTCGACTGACACTATCATTCAGGCTGCATCACTGCCCAACCCTGAGGACGGTGGCCTCTCTCTCTCCATTGGGAGACCTTAAGGACCTTAAGGACTCCCCCTTAAGGACTTCTAGAAATCCCTTTTCCTCTAGTCAGCCACAAAAAGCTTCCTAAAACACAAATCCCATGGTATCACACTGCTTCTTGGAGTCATGCATTTGCTCCCCATAGCTGCTTCACCTGGCACCTCAGCCTCCCCCATCCTAACCACCCCCACCAGCCTGACCCCAAAATGGCACTGCTTCCCCACAGAATTACACATGCCTCCCCGACTGCCTCCTTCTTGCCTCTAAACTTTTGCAGACTGTTGCCCGCTCCGCCTGACACCCTCATCTTACCCTCTCAGCCAATCCCTTCCCCCACCACTCTGACTGGCCCTAGATCCTGTTTGACATCATCTCCTCCGGAAGCCGGAGAAGGCAATGGCACCCCACTCCAGTACTCTTGCCTGGAAAATCCCATGGATGGGGGAGCCTGGTGGGCTGCCGTCTATGGGGTCACACAGAGTCGGACACGACTGAGCGCTTTCACTTTCACTTTTCACTTTCATGCATTGGAGAAGGAAATGGCAACCCACTCCAGTGTTCTTGCCTGGAGAATCCCAGGGACGGGGGAGCCTGGTAGGCTGCCGTCTCTGGGGATGCACAGAGTTGGACACGACTGAGGCGACTTAGCAGCCTCCGGAAGCCTGCGTCGCATCGCTCCAGCATGTGCTCTTCAGACTCTCCCCCAGCGCTGCCTGGCTATGCAGGCTGGATGGCGTCCCCGCTTTGAGCCAGCTGAGGACAGGCACCTTGTCTTCCCTGACATCCAGCCTCTGGGGTCATTCATCCTGGAACTCTGCTGAAAGGATGAATTGCTGACTGAATGAAAAGTTCTGAGCCAGCTGCTGCTGGTGTTTCTAAAGGCTGACAATATTTACGCAGGAAAATGGAAAGAGAGAGGCCTGTGGAGACTGAGGGAGAAGGGCTGCCCCCGTCCTCCTTCTGCGATCTGCCTCTTCACTCTCTGCTGGGAAGAGGCCACTACTCAGGGAACTGTGAGTTATAAACCAGAGAGGATGGGGCGGGCCAATTTGGAAACTGGACCAGGCTGAGCAATTAAAATAATTTCTCATTCTGAGAGCCTCTGTCAGGAAGTTGATACTCATTTTGTTTTATATATCACAACGGATATATCTGGTCTTTCCTACAAAATGACGTCAGAGAGGTTTCCCCCCCCCACTATCGATGATCTTAGAACTGAAGAGTAAACCCTGCTGAAACATTTTTAAAGGAGCTAGGAAGGAAAGAAAAGTAGATCTCTGATGCTTTAATAAAGGTATCTCTCATTATAAGCTCCCATGAAGCCTGGGCTGTGGCTGAAATGACTATTAGCACATATGGAAGAAACTGCAAACCTACTGTTTGCTGAATGAATCTTAGCATGTGGCCTTTCCTGCCATAAGAACGCCCTTTTCCCGGTCACACTACTACCTCCTTGCCACCTTTCACCTGTACTCTAGATGCTCTAGGGTGCAGGAGCATATGATATGCTTCCGCAATTTCACCACCTTTCAGAGTATTAGAAATGCCTCCCTGAACGGGGCCCTCACTACATCTAAAACTGGGGGGAGGGATACAAAAAAGAAAGGAGAGGGGACTGCTTCAATCGAGTTATAATCAAGGAGAGAGAGTCTCCTGGCTTTTAGAGGAAATCTCGGGTAAGTCCTCTTATTAAAGCATGCCATCTCTCCCACTCACCAAAAGCCAAACTCAAAATTTTTAAAAATGGGACTTCCTTGGCGGTCCAGTGGTTAAAACTTGACCTTCCAATTCAGGGGGTGCAGGTTTGATCACTGGTCAGGGAACTAAGACGCCACATGCCTCGAGAGAGGGATGAAAACAAAACAGAAACAATATTGCAAAAAATTCAATAAAGACTTTAAAAAATAGTCCACATCAAAAAAAAATTAATTATAGCCAACCTAGAAGTGATTAGAATCTTCTTTTGTAACATCCATATTTTTATGGGTGACACTGTTATAACTATAGAGAGTTTGACAATGGTACCCAACACCATTGAGATTAGAAGAGCTTAAGACACTCCTGGTGGTTCAGAAGGTAAAGAATCTGCCTGCAATATGGGAGACCCAGGTTCACTGCCTGGGTTGGGAAGATCCCCTGGAAAAGGAAATGGCAACCCACTCCAGTACTCTTGACTGGAGAATTCCATGAACAGAGGAGCATGGTGGCTACAGTCCATGGGGTCGCAAAGAGTCAGACACAACTGAGCTGCTAACACACACACACACACACACACACACACACACACACAAGACACCCAGTAGTGTCCACAAGGGGACAGTATGTCACCTAGAAGCCACTATAGCTTCTGTTATCAAAACAATTTCATTCCAGTAGTCTGACCTCAAGTCTCTCAGACTTTGCTTTATTCTGGCTTCCCTGCATTTAACTTTAGCATCCAGTGAAATAAAGGGGATAAAACACCTGTCTTCAACAATAGCATTTATAATGCAAGTGGGATATAATTGTATGGATTTCAAGTGCAAGAAAAAACCACTTTATAGCTGGGCGTGCTTTTTGTACAGACCTAATTCAGAGCTTCAGAATTATATGTTAGATAATGTTTTCATTATATAATGACAGGAGTCTTTGTTTTTCAGAAAATCATCTCAAGTGGAGTATTTTTAAAGTTTCAGACCAAGACAGACATATCTGAAAACTCCAGATAACTGAATCAATTGAGTCAAATAATTAATTCTCCCTCTTACACTTCTGTAAGTATAAACACAACCTTAGAGCTCATCAATGGTCAAAATTCAACAAGCTCTCATGGAAAGCTCATACTTGTAATATTTTCCTACATACTGTGGTCAGTTCCCTATGCCGGCCCTCGGTTTCCACAGGCGTGCACTTTCTTACCATGGATTGTGCCGGGTAAAGGGGGTGGGTGTTGGGATTTAGAGCTCTCAAGAAAGACTGTTCAGGATCTCCCCAAAGCAAGAAGTTAGCTAAAGGTTTGGAAACTTAAAGAAACAGAGAAAGTTTGTTTTTCCTTCTGCTACTGAAGACTAAAAGAAATTGGAGGAACTAGGATTTTTTTATTTTTTGAAAGGTCACTGGATATTTGTATCTCAATCAAGACTTGACCTCCCACCCTCACTATTCATTTCTCAAATAAACGCTTGAGGAGACACAAATGAGAAACAGTAGCTAACCCCCAAAAGTAAGCTATTTGTATTTTAATTTAAAAATACTAATTAAGAGCTTTCCTGGTGGCTCAGTGGCAAAAAGTACACCTGCCAGTGCAGGAGACACAGCTTTGAGTCTTGATCCGGGAAGATCCCACATGCTACAGAGCAATAAAGCCCATGTGCCACAACTATGGAGCCTGTGCTCTGGAGCCCTCATGCTGCAACTACTGAGCCCTCATGCTGCAACTACTGAGCCCTTGCAACCTAGAGCCCATGTGCCGCAACAAGAGACGCCACCACAATGAGAAGCCCACACACTGCACCTAGAGTAGCCCCTACTCACAACTAGAGAAAACCCCACACAGCAACGAAGACCCAGCACAGTCACAAAAATTAAAAAAAAAATTTTAAGCACTAATTTAAAATTACTACTTTTTAATTAAAAAAGAGAAGAATCTACATATGACATTTGCAACTTCCCAAGCACTTGGGGGTTTGTGATCTGTAAAATTAAGATTCTCACCCAGTGGAGTACCACCTCCTAAGGCTCCCTCCCAGCCCTCCCCACCACACCCTGCCCCCTCACCACATCAGTAGGAAAAGAAGAGAAGGGAAGGACAGAAGATGAACTTCTATCAGGAAGTAAAGATATATAACACATCACTAATACCCAGAGCAAGAAGCAGTGACAGCTGGTACTTGGAAATCTTGCTGGATCAAAGTCTTTCTAAGCCAAATATACATTTTCTGCACGCACACATAGCACACACAGAAATCAAAGAGTGTTGCAAAAGTACCAACTTAACTGTAAGGCTTTCAGCTTTTCAGGCAGCTGAAAAAGTGCTAGCTTTCCATATTAATGGCCCATCCATCAAATGAAGTAGCACTCGTGGGGGCCGGTGGTGGCTCAGCAGGGGAAAGTACAGACAGCCTGGGTGGCCCTACACTGGTTCTTCATTTTCCTGATCACTGTGGAGCAGGACCTGCAACCCCGGGCGAGCAAGTGAGAAGACTTTGTCCCCCAAGGGCTTTTCCCTGAGGCTAAGCGTGTCACCTGCACTCATGCATTTTGTTCCACCCTGCAAGCCCTGCACTCTT
The DNA here is from genome assembly GCF_032405125.1 of Capricornis sumatraensis. Lineage (NCBI taxonomy): Eukaryota > Metazoa > Chordata > Mammalia > Artiodactyla > Bovidae > Capricornis > Capricornis sumatraensis. Next base: position 38,100,393 of record NC_091081.1, on the reverse strand, counting down.
TGAGAGGGCAGGGCCAGCAGTTCTCCATAAGTTTTATAAGGAACAGACCACACTGAGCCTGTGACCATTCCCACACTGATCTGCAGCCCTGCCTCCACTCTGCCTGACTCCCTCCTTCCTCCCAACACCTTCACCTCTGCAGTGAGAAAGGGAAGAAAGTGATGCTTCAGGTCAGTCCTGGAATAAAGTGGGCAAGAACTGAAAGCAGAAAAAGAAAAGGAAAAAAAGGAGAAGGTCACAAAATTCAAAAGACAAGTTTTCCATTTAGAAAGAGCTGAATGTATGAAATAGGAATGTGAAGGCAAAGAACTTTCTCCAGTCAACCCCACATTGAGTGTAACTCTCAGTGGAAGAGGTGAAAGCTATTCAGTGAGCAATGACCTAGTAGTAACAATTAATGCCCCAAAAAGTGGACTCAGCAATTCTTTATTAAATCTTTAGAACAAGATGAAGTGCAGAAATCAGGGAAAAAATATTTATTACCTATTGGAGTGTACAGAAAGGCTAAAACTCTAGAAGAGAAATGGAAAAAAAAAAACCCACATTTCAGTGAAATTGTAAAGCAAGAAAAACCAAGTCTGCCTAACTCACGCAATGTCACAGGAGCATACCACCTGCAAAACAGGGGCACCTAACCCACACGGGGTCTGCAATGCTTCAAACTCAGGAAATATGGGCTGAAAGTCAGCCAATCAGGGCAAAATACAAGCTACGAGTCAGCCAATCAGGACAAAGTACAAGCTAGGAGTAAGCCAATCAAGGCAAAGGTACTCAGAAAACAGTAGTAAGCTTTACTTCTGGATCATTGAGAAGTTCTTGTCATACAGGGAAAACTGACAATACTCTGCCAAAGCTTGCATAATTTATTTCACCTGAGACTTCTATCTGCCTTAGTGTTCTGTTCCCTCCTCTGAGTATCTGATGAAACATTAACTCAGCAGTTTGTATTTGTAAAAAGTCCAGTCTATCGCCCTCATTTCAGTGACCTAAATTGTGGGTAAGGAGCTATATAGCCCATGGGCTAAGAAGTTTTCATATTTGTAAATGGTTGAGGGGGACAAAAATCAAAAGAACAGTATTTTATATTAAATGAAATTAAATGTCAGTGCTTTTGTTGTTTTATTTAAACACAGCGATGCTTATTCATGTGTGTATCATCTATGGCTTTTTGCGCTAACACCGCAGAATTAAGTAGTTGCCACAGACAAATGTAGTTCAAATAGCCTAACATATGTACTACCTGGGCCTCAGCAGAAAACGTCAATTCTGCTCTAGATACCTAGAGACTTAACAGTCACAGTTTTGACCCCTAAGTCGGTCAGAACGCAGAACACTTTGGGAAAGGCGCAGCAGTGGGGTAGGGGGAGCTGAAACGTGAAACAACTGGCTTGCTTCGCATGATGGGGACGTGCCCTGGACACCCACCCAGGCCCCTGGGGGCACTCACCAGTAGAAATGCTCCTCCACCATCTTAGTCACTGCCCTGGAGATGGCTCTTTCATGAGGACCAAGGTTTTTGTTTAAATTCACTCCAAGTTTCTCTTCCAGAAAGTCAATTATGAATTCTGTCCCGGAAACTTTTTCATGATTATATTCAATCCAAGGCATTTTCCCTTGAGCAGAGAGTTTTCCACCAAAATAATTCTAAGCAGAGTAAATTGTAGAGAGAAAAGCAAAGTTTTATTTAAACTTCACTGTATGGTTAACAGAAACAAACATCCCAACAGTATATTTGATAGTGACTGCACTATTCAAGTGAATGGAATCAGCATAAAAACTCTTAAGGGGATAAACAGTTAATCTGGGGAAAAAAAGGTTTATCTCACATGAAAATATTACTTTACTCCCGTGCATTTTATCATGGGTTCTGGCTTGTGTGTGCTTAGTCGTTCAGTTGTGTCCGACTCTTTGCGACCCTATGGAATGTAGCCTGCGGGTCCTCTGTCCCTGGTGATTCTCCAGGCCAGAATACTGAAGTGGGTTGCCATGCCCTTCTTCAGGAGATCTTCCCAACCCAGGGATTGAGCCCAGGTCTCCCACATTGCAGGCAGATTCTTTACCATCTGAGCCACCAGGGAAGCCCTTACTGTTCTGGCTTACTGGTTTGTTTGTTGTTGTGTTTTTTTTTGTTTTTTTTTTTTAAAAAAAAGCAGAAAGGAAGGTGAGAGCTGAAATGATCTTCATCCTGGTCAGAGTCAGTCTAATTATAATGTATGAACAATCCAAAAACACAGAAACTGAAAATAAACCATAAGGAGGCATATACTGATTGGGCTGCTGATCAGAAACTTCACTTGGAACAGTACCTTACACTTGAAAATGCTTATCATAATACCACTATATTGCAAACAAGTGGTCCCAGAAATTACAACAGTGGGATATAACAAAGTGTGCCCAACAGACTCAATTCCAGTGCCTAAGGAAATGCAGATTCCTAGGCCCACACCCAGATCACTGAGTTAGAATCCATGGAAAGGTGGCCAGAAATCTGTACATTTGACAACCTCCCTTTGATTCATACCCACACTAGAAGTCTGTGGTGTCTCAGGGGAGATTCTGATCCCAAAACAGGGTTGGTGGGAGGTGGGGGTGGAGTCAAAGACTTTATAAGCATTGAGAATGACAGGGTAACATCTTCCAATCCCTGTATAAAAAGATCTTAACTACACTGCTGGAGCGGATTCTGTGATAATGATTGTATTTATTCAATTGCTTTTCTCAATAAATTTGGACTATGTGAATCTCAAAGTTGATTTTTAAATCTGAATCCAGTTTGGGGTGGTCTACACAGCTTAATCAGAGTATTACAAACTTCTCATACTTCAGACAAGTCAATAGTTTGGATACTATAGACTAGTAGCCAAATGTTAGTTCCTGTGCAGGAAACTGAACTCTCAGACACTGCTGACGGGAATGTAAAACAGCACAACCATTTTGAAACCATTTGTTAATTTCTTAAAAGGTTAAGTACAACCGGTCACTCAATCCAATCATTTCACTCCTAGGTGTTTACCTAAGAGAAAAGAAAGCATATGTCCATGCAAAGACTTGTACATATGCTTTCTCATGGCGGGGGGTGTGTGTGTGCGTGTGCATGTGCGTTCACTTGCTCAGTCTGTGTCTGACTCTTTGTGACCACATGGACTGCAGCCCACCAGGCTTCTCTGTCCATGGAATTTTCCAGCAAGAATACTGAATCGCGTTGCCACTTCCTACTCCAGGAAGCAGGAGACAACATTTTAGAGATACTATGAAAATATCTAAAGATTAGATGAATTCAAAAAATATTTTTAAAAAGAAACACAAAAGTAACCGGCAAAACTAACTGTGAGATGACAGTAATCTTTTTTCCATGAATTTCAATTTTTCTGAATGTTATATTCCTTTTAAAATAAATCTATATAATTTTTAAATAATACTTAATATTCTTTAACTTCCTTAAACATATTAAAGAACACCTGGTCTAATTTTATTTAGTCAACTGCAGTCTAAGAATTGATGCTTTTGAACTGTGATGTTGGAGAAGACTCTTGAGAGTCCCTTGGACTGCAAGGAGATCCAACCAGTCCATCCTAAAGGAGACCAGTCCTGGGTGTTCACTGGAAGGACTGACACTGAAGCTGAAACTCCAATACTTTGGCCACCTCATGCAAAGAGTTGACTCATTGGAAAAGACTCTGATGCTGGGAGGGATTGGGGGAAGGAGGAGAAGGGGACGACAGAGGATGAGATGGCTGGATGGCATCACCAACTCGATAGACGTGAGTCTGAGTGAACTCCGGGAGTTGGTGATGGACAGGGAGGCCTGGAGTACTGCAATTCATGGGGTTGCAAAGAGTCGGACACGACTGAGCGATTGAACTGAACTGGAGTCTGACTGGCCCACCAACAATAGTTTCTGAAAGTAATTTTCAGAAGAATGATGAAGAGGTAAATCCTCTTTATCTTTGCAAAGCTGATGTTTCCCCCTGCAAGTCTGCCCTAGATGAGATTAATGCATCTACACTTACGCTACATTATTAGCACAGCAGTGAAAGGCATAGGCTTTGGGTTTAAAACTCTGGTGCCCTCATTCAGTCCTCATTTGTGTGACCTTGGACCTCCCTGGTCTCTCTTAATCCCCTTGGATTCATCTATATATAATTGGGATAATATGCTATGCCACACTAAATCACGTCAGTAGTGTCCGTCTCTTTGTGACCCTATGGACTGTAGCTCACCAGGCTCCTCTGTCCATGGGATTCTCCAGGCAAGAATACTACAGTGGGTTGCCATGCCCTCCTCCAGGGGAATCTTCCCAACCCAGGAATTGACCCATGTCTCTTATGTCTCCTGCATTAGTAGGCAGGTTCTTTAACACTAGTGCCACCTGGGAAGCCCATTAGGATAATAGCAGCAGCTAAAATTAAATGAGAAAATGCACACAATGTGTTTGACAGAGTGCCTTTATCAGAAGTATTAACATCACCATCCCCATTTCAAAATGGATAACTTGCAACCTTCAGAGAAATCCCAATCTTGGAACTTTGACGTGCTACACTGGCCACAGTGCCCCCAACTTTTCAGTTAAATTTATATCCATTACATTCACAGCACCTCTGGAACCATCTTGAAAGGTCCCCCACTGGGTAAATTTGAGCTAAATTTGAGCACCTTTTGTGGATTATATAACACGTTGAAAAAAAATTCATGCATCCATTATTGTGAATAAGAAATAAATGCATTAGTCTCTGCCCTTGGTTCCCAGCACAGAGCTCCTAAAATCCTTATAAATTCCTAAGTGTTCAGAGCATGAGGAAAACCTTTGTTCTGAGGAGGTGACTCTGAGTGGGCTCCTGGATAAACTGGTCACCAGAAAGACCAAGTCACAGTTAGAAGCTTAGCATTTTCAACCTCCTCCCCCATCCTCCAGAGAGCAGAGAGGGGTTGGACATGGAGTTATTAACTGGTCACAAATACTTGAGGAGGACTTCCCAGGTGGCACTAGTGATAAAGAACCCACCTGCCAATGCAGGAGATGTTAAGAGATGCGGGTTCAATCCTGGGTCAGAATGATCCCCTGGAGGAGGGCATGGCAACCCACTCCAGTATTCTTGCCTGGAGAATCCCATGGACAGAGGAGCCTGGTGGGCTATGGGCCACAGGGTCATAGGGTCATACGGGCCACAGGGTCACAAAGTCAGACATGACTGAAATGACTTAGCACACATGCGCACACTACTTGAGGAAGCCTCCACAAAATCCCCTAAGTATGGGGCTTGAAGAGCCTCCAGGCCAGTGAACACATCCACACTGGGAGGGTGAAACTCCCAAATAGGCAAGAACAGAGTTCCTACTCAGGACCCTCCCACACGTCCCTCTTCATTTAGCTATTCATCTGTATCCTTTATCAAATACTTCAGTAAGCTGGTAAACGTAAGTGCTTCCCTGAGTCCTGTGGGCTGCTCTAGCCTAGTAATCAAACCTAAGGAGGGGTCATTAGAACCTCTGATCTACAGTTGGTTGGTCAGAAGCACAGGTGACAATCTGGGCTTGCAACTTGCATCTAAAGCAGGGGCAGTCTTGTGGGACTTCACCCAGGGAATCTGATGCTGCCTCTGGGTAGCGTCAGGACTGAACTAAAGTGTAGGTTGTCCAGCTGAAGGCAGGGTCGACAGAGGATGAGACAGTTGGATGGCATCACCAACTCAATGGGCATGAGTTTGAGCAAGCTCCAGAAGATGGTGATGGACAGGGAAGCGTCGCATGTTGCAGTCCATGGGGTCGCAAAGTTGCAAAGAGTCAGACACGACTGAGTGACTGAATAACAATGTCCAGCTGGTGTCAGAGAGGACTGACTGCTGTGGGCCTCATGTTTGACCAGAAGTGTCAGAAATGAAGTGTTTCATGTGAGTCGCAAAGGAGACTCATGGGGAGAAACACACAGTAGGGAGGGACTGGTTTCCCCTACACGGAAAGGAAAAATCTGAGTACTTCCCTTTATAACTGCACACTATAGTTTTGTAGAAGAATGTCCTTCTGTTTTGAAGGTGTACCCTAAAGTTTGGAGGGGTGAAGTGTTGAGATTCTTACACCTTATGTTCAAATGTTGCATTAAAAATTTTTTTCATAAAGGTATACATAAAAAGAAGTAAGGGAAAGAAGGCAACATGTTAACAATTGGTGAGTCTAGGGGAAGGGCATATGGATATTCACATACTATTATTTTAACTTGTCTGTAGCTCTGAAAATTTCCAAAACAAAAAGATAGTGGGGTGGTATAGGGCAGGAGGGTGGTGTACAAACAAAAACAGCAAACAAATAGAACATCAGAAGTTAGGGCTAAGAACCAGAGCAGAGAGTTTCAAAAAGAGCCATTTCCTTCTCTTTTCTTTCTCAGATTTAAAAAGAATGATTGTGTGAAATACATGCTTCTTATACAATCAGTTACAGCAAATGATGCAGGTATCTTTATGTGAAAGTCACTCAGTCGTGTCCAACTCTTTGTGACCCTGTGGACTGTAGCCCACCAGGCTCTTCTGTCCATGGGATTCTCCAGCCAGAATACTGAAGTGGGCAGTGATTCCCTTCTCCAGGGGCTCTTCCCGACCGAGAGATCAAACTCAGGTCTCCCTCATTGCAGGCAGATTCTTTACCATCTGAGCCACTAGGGAAGCCCTTTATGTGCTGCTGCTAAGTCGCTTCAGTTGTGTCCGACTCTGTGCGACCCCATAGACGGCAGCCCACCAGGCTCCCCCATCCCTGGGATTCTCCAGGCAAGAACACTGGAGTGCGTTGCCATTTCCTTCTCCAGTGCATGAAAGTGAAAAGTGAAAGTGAAGTCGCTCAGTCGTGTCCGACTCTTAGCAACCGCATGGACTGCAGGCCTACCAGGCTCCTCCATCCATGGGATTTTCCAGGCAAGAGTACTGGATTGGGGTACCTTCACTTTCTCCAGCCCTTTACGTATGTATGTCTAAAAACAAGTATGGAAAGATGCTCAGAAGTATTTGTGATGACAATCTCCAGCTAGTAAGATATCATCGATTTTCATTTTCCACTGACACTTTGCTGAAATTGTTAAAATTCCTATAAGGGCCATATCCTCCAAATGTAATCAGAAAAACAAATGGTAAACTGTTTTCATTTTGGGAAAAAAAAAACCATATCTGCAGGAGCAACTTCATTTTCACTTTTCACTTTCATGCATTGGAGAAGGAAATGGCAACCCACTCCAGTGTTCTTGCCTGGAGAATCCCAAGGACGGGGGAGCCTGGTAGGCTGCCATCTATGGGGTTGCACAGAGTTGGACACGACTGAAGCGACTTAGCAGCAGCAGCAGCAGGACCTCCTTACATCTTTTTGGTAACTTCCTATGAATCTATAATTATAACAAAATGAAGTTTTAAAAGTTCATCTGCCAATATTTATATTCTTATTTTAAAAAGCTAACAACTGCAACTAATACATCAGGCTTTTTAAGAAAACCCTTGTGAGTTCCTACTAATGGTCATCAAATATTTATCCCTGTCTCATTTTGATTAAAAAATAAAAAAAGCTTCAAATATAAAGTCATGCTCTTAGGAACATGACATTTTAATCTTTTTTTAAAAGGCACAGGGCAAAGAAGGGGCAGAGGGTAGTGCTCCCTGGGTTGATGACAAAATACCTCTCTACTGATCCTCCAAGCAGAGAGCCCAAATAGTACTTCCCAGGCATCACCAGCAACAACACAAACCCTCATTGAGGACGCACAAGGTCTCAAAGGATCCCCACCCTCACCCCTGAGACGGGATCAGAGCATCCCTTTCTAAATCATAAAACCATCTTCCTGTTACCTACCCCAATGAACACCCACTTCATCTATTTTCCATAGAGACCTCACAGAAGAAACACTCCAATATCACTCCTTTCATAAAAAATATAACTTAACAGGAAATAATAATTTTAGAAGGGGTAAGCAGTCCCCCTCTTGAAGGTTTCTCTAGGCTTCAGAGCGAGGCATGTGTCCAGCTGCTCCAGCTATACTAACGAAAAGCAGAAGCCTGAAACACGACCAGAGGGGGTTAGGCTGCTGCTAGAGCACTTAGACAGAGAAGGCAATGGCACCCCACTCCAGTACTCTCGCCTGGAAAATCCCAGGGATGGGGGAGCCTGGTGGGCTACAGTCCATGGGGTCACACAGAGTCAGACACGACTGAGCGACTTCACTTTCACTTTCATGCATTGGAGAAGGAAATGGCAACCCATCCAGTGTTCTCGCCTGGAGAATTCCAAGGACGGGGGAGCCTGGTGGGCTGCCATCTATGGGGTCACACACAGTCGGACACAACCGAAGCGACTTAGCAGCAGCAGAGCACTTAGAGCTTGACGGCTTGAAGGCAAGTAAGGAAAGGGCAGGGCTTCCCTGGTGGTCCAGTGGTTAAGAATCTTCCTGCCAATGCAAGGGACACAGATTTGATCCAGGAAGATCCCACATGCCATGAAGCAACGAAGCCCACGCCCCACAGCTCCTGAGCCTGCTCCCTAGAGCCCAGGAGCCACAACAAGAGAAAACCCATGTACAGCAGTGAAGACCCAGTGCATGCAAAAATAAATTTTTTTTTTAGATGGTATCATCTACATTCTTTCTTTTAAAAGAAAAGTATTAGTGTCCAACACTTTGTGATCCCATAGACTGTAGCCCACCAGGCTCCTCTGTCCATGGGATTCTCCAGGGAAGAATACTGGAGTGGGTTGCCATTCCCTTCTCCAAGAGATCTTCCCGACCCAGGGATCAAACCCAGGTCTCCTGCATCGCAGGCAGATTCTTTACTGTCTGAGCCACCAGGGAAGGAAAAGGTAACACAGCATGGCAGCTGCCACACCACTGCCCACGGGATGACTTCATCAAGGATGGGGGGCACAGGAAATCTAGAAAGCCAGGAGAGGCCACAGAGCAGAAAACTCAGGTTCAGACCCTCAGGCCAGAAGTGGTCACAGCTAAACGCAGTGATGTGGCGGGCAGTGATGAGGGACCAGTGGCAAGCGGTCACAGCTAAACGCAGTGATGTGGTGGGCAGTGATGAGGGACCAGTGGCAAGCGGTCACAGCTAAACGCAGTGATGTGGCGGGCAGTGATGAGGGACCAGTGGCAAGCGGTCACAGCTAAACGCAGTGATGTGGCGGGCAGTGATGAGGGACCAGTGGCAAGCGGTCACAGCTAAACACAGTGATGTGGCGGGCAGTGATGAGGGACCAGTGGCAAGCGGTCACAGCTAAACGCAGTGATGTGGTGGGCAGTGATGTGGGACCAGTGGCAAGCGGTCACAGCTAAACGCAGTGATGTGGTGGGCAGTGATGTGGGACCAGTGGCAAGCGGTCACAGCTAAACGGCCGCTGGGGAGCAGTCTCTCCCTCCAATGTGAGTCCCTCAGTGACACACACCTTCAAGCACTGACTGTCCACACCGAGCTGAACAAGGGTCTTTCAAACCCAATTGAACAATGATTCAAGCCTTGTGGAGTCTTTTGCTATTTTCTCCTCCATTGCTGGCTTCCAAAATCCTGAATAATCTCCCTGCCTCTCTGTCCAGACTCACCCCTTGCATTCCAGTTCCACTCACAAAGACCCTCTGTGAGTCTAAGACCTGGATCACCTTCAGTTCAGTTGCTCAGTCGTGTCCGACTCTGCGACCCCATGGACCGCAGCATGCCAGGCTTCCCTGTCCATCACCAACTCCCAGAGCTTGCTCAAACTCATCGACTTGGTAATGCCATCCAACCATCTCATCCTCTGTCGTCCCCTTCTCCTCCTGCCTTCAGTCTTTTCCAGCATCTTCTGCTCTCCCAGATCTCCCAGCCTGAAATCCAGGTTCAGTGTCATATTCCCAGAGGACCAGTGACCAAACTGAGCATGTCATTCAACTCTCCCAGCCCTGCCTTAGGAAGATCAGTGCCACACCCTGCCACCCCACATGCCTTCTCTGTAGAGAAACCAGCTCAGAAAGCACAGGCCACTGGGAGGTAGGACTTGGAGGGATAATATCATTAGCAGGGCAACCAAAAGCTTGGCTAGGTGAGGGACTTCCCTCTCTAACCTCCCAGCTGCTCTGCTTCCTGCTAAGAAGACCACCCCTCCCAATGCTGCTACTATGTAAGAGCTTAAAGTGGAACCTTGATCATCTGAGGAAATGCAGCAAACTGGAGGAATCACAGTGGTGTGGGGATGCCTGGGGCTCACCTCCCTACTTTACTTAAATTCCTTCAGAGGCACACAGCCTGCATCTTAAGCTTTAGACCTTTCCCAGTACAAAGTCCTGGGCAGAGAAGCTAACATCCCTGGAAAGAGCAGATCGCAAACCAAATTAACTCGACATCTAAGGGCACAGTAACTAAGAGAAGGGTAGCGCACTGAATATATGCAATGTAAGGCAGAATGATTGGGAAATACCAATTTAATCTAATTAATGAGCATAACAAATATCCTCCAAGGGATAAAGGAAGGGATTGTAATACAAACCAAGGGGAAATAGTAAGGAGAAAAATGCAAAGTTGAACACAATAGATGAGATAAATAGTACGATGGTTACAAGAAGAGAACAGAGGGATGCAATGGAAGCTCAGAGAAGTGAATTCTCCAAGGAGGAAGAGGAAAAGATTAAAGGATAAAGGATAGGTTCAGAGAAACAGAAAATAAAAGCCAAGATTCCAGGATCCAGATTCCAGGATAATCAGGAACAGGAAAGAAGAAGGGGAAACAAACAAATAAAAAAGAAAAAGAAATATGTGAAGAACATAGATAGTTTCTCAGAATTAAAAAGAGATTAAAGACTTCAGATGAAAAGCATTTATAAAGGACCAAAAAAATACATAAAAATCCACACCAAGTCAGAGTATGATGATAGTTAAGAATGTTGAGATTAAGGATTTCCCTGATGGTCCAGTGGCTAAGACTCCATGTTCCCAATGCAGGTGGCTGGGATTCAATCACTGGTCGGGGAACTAGATCCCACATGCCTCAACTAAAAGATCTCGTCTGCCACAATTAAGACATGGTGCAACCAAATAAATAGATATTAAAAAAAAAAAAGAGTCGAGCATAAATGCAAATTCTAAAAACTTCCAAAGAGAAAGAAAAAGAACCAGATGAACATCAGACTTATCAGCAGCAACATTAATGCAAAAAGACAATGGAGTAATATTTTTAAGGCACCGAAGGAAAAAAACTTTGGACAAAGACGTATCAAAAGTGCAGCATAATAAAGATGTTCTGGGGCATGCAAATCCACTGAAGGTTTGCCCGATAAAGGTTCACTCAAAATATTCATCAAAGAAGTACTTATAGAAAAACATAAATAAATCTTGTAGGATAAGACATATGGGAAATAAGGCTAGTCAAATAACTTGGTAAGTTTTCTTAGCCAAAAAAAGGACTATAAAAAGAGAAAGGATTTCCAGAATTCCATAATTAACACATGAGGTAATAGCAACACACCTGGAATGAGCCTGAAAAGAAAGAAACCCAAGACTAACATGAACCTACTAACAGACTTGTATCATTAGAAGGCAAACACAGATTCTGACATGTATAAGAAGTGAGTAGGGATAAATAAACACGAATTTGGATCTTAAGAGCAACTGCCATAAGAACAAAAATAGGATTTATTTTAAATGACAAGAAAAAAATTTATCTATTAGACAGCAGGAAATGAAAAAAAAAGTAGAGGGAGGAGAAAAATATTAAATAAGATGTTAGAAATATGTCCTAATAAAATAATCATTACAAGTAAAAATGGATTAAACTCACCAATTAAGGACTCTCCAATTGGTTATAACTAATACATTGCCTACAAGAGACAAATACAAAAAAAAAAAAAAAATAGAGAAAGAGGATGAAGAAAGATATTCCAGGCAAATAAGCTGGAGATTCAATCTGAATATCTGATAATACATAATTCAAGGTTAAAAAATTCATAAGGCACAGAGATGGGTGCTATATACCAGAAAAAGAAATAAAACAGTAAAAGATGTAATCTTTCATATCATATGGCCCTAAACAATATAACCTTGAATATATACATACTCTTATCTAAAGGTGGAATAGACAGAATGACAAGAAAGAGACAAATCAAAACATATACTTGACTATTTTAACTCAGTCCTTCCAGAAACTGCTAGAGGAGGCAGACAAAAAATAAACAGATATAACAGTTCTAAATGATATACTAAACATGCTCAGAGAAGTATATAAAAAGAGCTCTACTCTCAGAGAATGTCTTTATTCTCAACATTTATAACAAGTAGCCATATACTAAGCTAAAGTGTCAGTTAATTCCAAGGAATTAATATCACAAAGACTACCTGCTTTGACCATAAAATTAAAAAACATAACAAAATCAAAGCTTGTTTTTTTTTAATGCCTATGGCTAGAAATTAAGTGAAAAAGAAAAACATAAGGGAAATTTTTTAAAAAATATGACTGAACAACAATGAAAACACAAACTGTCAAATTTGTGAGACAGTGCCAGCCTTACTCAGAAAAAAATGTATATTTTCAATGCATTCATTCTTCAGTTTCCTCTCGAAGGCTGAAATGAGCAAGTGTTTCGCTGACAGTCACCCAAACAGAATGCGAAAAGTTCTGGGGGGAAATCTCACAAAATCTACAAATATTTCCTTGGTGGCCTGCTGGATCCTCTGCCCCCAAGATTCATGAGAAATAAATACAATTTTTCCAATAAATAGAAACCTAAAGGAAAGAACCATGTCAGGCTCACCTTTATTTATAGCTGCCCAGAAGGCCTATCCACACTATTAACCAAAGAATACTCTTTTGTCAGGAGAAAAATAACATGGTCCCTGCCTGAAACCTATGAAAAATCCAGACTCTTCTTGATTTAATGAGATCACTCATTAAACTGGATATAAAAATCAAAAGACTGGAACTAAGGTTCCTGAGCATCTACTAAGAACTGGGCACCGCTGCTTTCATACCCACTTCCTCTGGCACCAAGAGGGAACCCTTCCCCCACTGTGAGAGTAAGTACTTCCCCTCCCCACCATCACCCACCACCTTGCCTTGCCAGCCAATACTGCTGCCACGAGGATAAAACATATTTGCACACAAGTACCTGATAGGGTAAGTCAGCCATCCTTAAATAAGTTTCCATTTTCAAACAGAAAGGAGATAAACTGGGGACACCATTGTTAGGTCTTGCAAACTGATGCAAAATAATAGCATCTTTGGAGTCAATCTCTTGCTGTTTCCTGTCAAAACCAAAACAGAAAAAAAGAACAATCCGTGTGTTATACATGCGGTTCCCTTAGTTCCTCAGAGGTCCCTGCTAGGCTGCAGCTCTTCCAGGAATAAATACATGTGTTTGTCACAGGGCCTTATCTCACTCAGAAGCACTTTGAGGGGGAAAGCTTGGTCAAAACACAAGAGAACCTCACAAAGTCTGCTGTTACCATGACGGCACAGGCTCACGGCACAGGCTCAGGGGAGTAACTATATGTCACCCTCTCTCTAGCACCTGCAACCTATGGGCAGGAGGTGTACTTTCTGGGATAGGTCCACCTCTTCTCCACTGGGCTGCATCTACCTGCCAGGGACAAGCTGGATGGATTAAAAAAGGTATTCTGTGCTTACTGTGCATCAGGCATTGTTCTAAGGGCTTCACAGGGATTATCTCATCTAATCTTCACAATAACCTTATGAGGTCGGTACTATTATTATCTACGTTTTGTAGATGTGGAAACTGAGGCACAGAAGATAAACCTACCAAAGTCCCATTGCTAGTAAATGGCAGACCCTGGATTAAACCGTGTAGTCAGAACCTACGTTCTCAACTATGAGTCTGTTCCTTGAAGCAGTCTCTTCACCCACAGGACCTCAGAGGAACAGTGCAGATCTGCTCTGCCACGACTCAAGTCTGCAGGGAACCTGAGACTCGACTCTGCTGATCCCTCTTCCAAACCATTAGTGCCCTCCCCTGGCCTTTCACCCGTGGCGCCCAGGAACCTACCCTCTGGGTGCTCTCTCCTCCTCTCTCCCTTCAAGGCTCCACACTTTCACCACACAGCATATACCCCCGAACCTCTGCCTTTTCCCTTTCTTCTTTCTCAGCCACACACCTCTTTTCCTTTGGCTACTTCTCTGGGTGATGTGGACTTCCTTGGCACAGCTTTTCAACAGCCGCCATGTAGTAGAAGGAATGCTGGACTCTACTTCTGGACACGTGGGGTCAAGTGCAAGCCCTGCTTCCTACCAGCTAGCTATGTCACCTGAGACCTCGTCTACACTCTCAGATGGAAAATGAGGACCATACCAATTCTGCCTCCTTTATCGTGAGGACTAAATAAGACAATATCTGTAAACCTTTGGTGGCTACCAAACACTTTGAACCAGCCGTGGACTTCATTCTCATTCAAAGAGATATGGTCTTATCCCCTTAAGGAACAAAATCTCATTCCACACGGCGCCGCTCATATACCATATTCGGGAACTTCTGCAACCTCCCTGTTTCACTCTACCCAACCATTTCTGAGTCAGATAAACCTCACTCTTCCCCCTTAGCATTCCCTGAGCCTCTGGTTCTCTCACATTGTTCCCAGTTTAATCCCACACATCCTTCTCCCGAAGCAAGCAAGGGCAGGTTCTTCATATCAGCTTCACAAGGATGCCCATTTCCTGCAGAATCTCCAGGAAAACAAACTCTCTTGGAGAAGTTTACCATGTGAGTGTCATTCCTGCTTAAAGAGTTAAAAACAACTCATTTTGAAAATACTGGTCAAAAGAATAAAAATATTTGCTGCCTCTTGACAATACTTGCTATAAAACAAACTTTTTCATTTAGATGAGATGTTTGGGAGGTCAGATATTAAAGTTAAGAAGCCATTTAGACTATGTTTCTAGAAAATGCAAACTGTAGATTTGACCATTAACTGATCTTGTCCAGTAAAGTAATTCAAGTCAGAGTAAGTTCATGTAAATTCAGCCAGGCAAAAATTAAAGAACTGAAAGAAGAAAAGATAAACATAAAATTCCCTGCTCCATTGGCCAGAACAACCTAATTCTGATGGTTAACTTGGGCCCTATCATAATAAAAATGGATGTGACTAGCATATGCCAATGACTTTGTGTACATTATATATATTATTTCATTCTGACAGTAACACCATAGAGTGAATATCATTATACCTTAAATTTAGTATTTAGAAAAAATTTATTTTGGCCAAGCCACACAGCATATGGGATTTTAGTTCCCTGACAAAGGTCTGAACCCAAGCCCCCTTCATTGGAAGCACCGGACCAGTGCTAACCAGTCCTAACCACTGGACCACCAGGGAAGTCCCTAAATTTTGTATATTATACCATACTTATATTTTATAGTAGACAAGGAAACGGAAGTTCAGAGAGGTTAAGTAATTTGCCCAAGGAGTATCAATTTAAGATCAAATTGTTAATAACTCTAGTTCCCAAACTCCCAAGCAGTTCGACTACACCAAAATGGGCAATTTCCCAGTTAACTTTATTAAAGTAGCCAGTTTGACTCAGACCACTCAAGCCTGGAACTTTCTGATGAAAGCCTATAATAACTAATGATGGCCAACTTTTAGTGAATGCTCACTATAAGGCCGAACTCTGTAGATTTGACAATTAACTGATTCTGCTAAGCATGTCACATGTTAACTCATGTCATCACCTCTGTGAGGAAGGCTAATATTATTATTCCCATTTCACAGATTATTTCCATTTCACACTTGGTAACCAAGTTTACTCTTGGGTCCAAGGTTACATGGTTGGTTTAAGGCAGAGTGAATTTGAACCCAGTCTGGCTCCAGAGCCCTTCCTCAACATCAGGAAACTCTCTAACTTGGGATCAAAGGAGCAGGATATCTAGACATAAAGTGGCCTTATGATAAGGAGTGTACAAGAGGACACCTGTCGAGCAGCAAGACTAGCCCTACTCCCATGGTGAAGGGTATCACAGATGACCATGCCTCTGCGTACTGTCGATGGGCTGTTAGTTTACAGAGATCACATGACCCATGGGCTGCTCTGATTCTCTAAGTTTTCTAGGGCAGGCTGAGCCCCTGTGCCTACAGTGCAGACAAGCTGTGTGGGTAACAAGTCATTTCGGTATCATACAATTTACAAACAACACAGTTCCAAACGCTGGACTGAATTCAGGAGAGCTGCAAGTCTCTTTCCACTAGGAGAGAATAAAGTAAAGGACTGGGACTATCTTTCTTTAAACATACCATGATGGGAAAAATATGAGAAAAATCCAAAGTACCTGCTTTAGTTATTATACGGTACTCATTAAGTAAACGTCCTAAATAATTCTCACCCGTCAACTTTACTATCCACTCTGGAGACGTACCCGTAGATTATGGTTAAGTCAACACAGCAGGAAATCCAAGTACAGTGGTGAAGACTATGATTGCCAATAAACTCAGACAGTGTAGCCACTGCAAGATGGGTTTTCCATCCCATGTATTTCAGACTATTCTGAGTTTCTGCGTAAACTACACTGACAACTGAAACTCATATTTCACATCAAGGGACGGTCTCTATCCTGTAACCTCCGAATCTCAGTGCCCCGCTTTCCTGGGTCTTCTTTCCCTATCCCTTCTGTGCCCTTAGCAGTTGTCAAAAACTCAGGTCGCTGCCACAGGCTTGTCTTCCCTGGGAACTGCCCCAATTCTCCTTTCTTTCTGCCATCAAAACTTACTCCAGAATTGGTGCTTGTTAGCAGAAAGTAGTACCAGTGTGGGCGCCGAAGACACACATTCTCAGATTTGAATCCGGATCCCACTACTCTTACTGCGTGCTCTCGGACAAACTGCTTAACCTCCCTCAGCTGGAATGTCCTCATCTACGAAGTGGAGATCAAGCAGTCAATGGTAGTGGCAGAGGAGGAGGCCAAACACCATCAGAAAGGTAAAGCACTTCTAAGCAGAGCCCGCTACTAAGGGCTCAAAAATGGGCAATTGTTTGTTATTTGCATTACAACAGGGTTTCCCTACTCAATATAAACATCTGTCAAGAAACAAAAGTGAATAAACCAAAGATCAAAAACACTTTCTCAAATAAGTATCCAAGTGGGCAGAGGGCTCTTGAGAGTTGCGACCACACCTACCATGGTATGGCCCGCTCCCAGGGTCAACTCTGAGCTCTCCCACCCACCTCCCCATTTCTGCAAGGTCATTTAAGCAAGTTTTAGACTCAGTTCCCTGAAGCTGTGCCTTTCTCCCTCCTCAGAGTGGAAGACTGGTGAGAAGCCACATGGTTCAGGATCCTCAAAAGGCTTTGGACAGATATCTAATTTCAGAACAAGCGGGTGACATTTTAGTTACTTGCACAGATGTTTTCGGTTTTCATATAGCTTGAAACCTAACTTGAAATTGAGTCCCAAAACTGGCAAATATATAAAAAAAATCTAGGGAAACGATTCGTGTAATGTTTAAAAAATTTGGTTCAACAATATTCAAGACACTGTGCTAAGTCAGAGAATTCAATGATAAGCTTAAAGTAAAACTTCTCAATTATGGCTAAATATGCAAGCCAATACACTGCCCCAGACCTAAATGATTTCCTCTCTCGGAGACTAGAAATTTTCCAAATACCTGTTAGGCTGTCACAATGTCCTCCTTGCATGTCTGCAGGCCCCTTAAAGGTCACCTATCGCTGTCTTTGTTTATAAACCTATTGTGTAGGATTCCCCATGGGAAAAAGGCATGCAGACACATTTTCTCACTCTTTAGAAAATACTGGCCAAGAGGGACATTTTGAGCTACTGAAAACTGCTCTTCCTGGTCCTCTCCCAGAGACAGAGGTTTAAAACGCATGGAAATTTTAACCATAAATTGTACCAATTAGCCAAACCACTAGTCCCAGGAGCCTACGGTATTATTCTACTCAAAGATCTGGCGTCCGGCTGAATGTACCAACAGCCGGGGCCTCCATTTTCTGATATTTCCGTGTCAATCCTGTAAACATTCTGCGGCAGGAAGCAGACGCAAGTGTTTACGGCACTGGGCAACTCCCGTGCACGCTCAGGTGCTCGTTCAGTCCTCAGATCCCCTACTGTTCGCACAACAATGGCATTTAAACCTGAAGATGGTGCTTAGCTTTAAATACCAGGTTAGCAGATAACCGGGTTAAGGCTGCATCAAAATCGCACACTCCGCTGTGCATCCCTCACAGAGACCCAGAGCTCTCTGGAGCTTGTGCAATTTCAGCCTTTTTATGATGGTGACACTTGGGAAGGGACAATGAAAAACTAACCTTTAAGTAAAAGCTAAGGTGAGTGGTTAATATTCCAGCATGATCATCTATAAACAAATAGGGCGTTTCATAAAAATGTAACTTAGTATCTCTACAGGGCCTACTTCTACTGTCGCAAACACACGGCACTTAGGATCTTCATAACGTACTAGTGCGCTCCATAACAGCCCAGAGAATTTTTGCTTTAGCACCAAACGATAGGGATTCAAGTGTTTTCCCCTCCCGGTACCAGTTTAATTATCCTGTCAACTCGAAACTGCCCCTCATGGCCGGGCGACCACGGACTGTCTTCTGACGAAAGGGAAGGACAGGACTCGGGCATTTGGGCAGCGTGACCGAGGGGCTGGCACGGGTCCCCCCTCATGCCGGCCCGGCCCTAGCCAGGTGCCCCTCTCTGCGCCCCTGCGCGGGGCCCTCTCTCCGGCTCACCTAATGACCAGGAGTTCGTGGAGCAGATACGCAGCTGCGGCCAGCAAAGCTCCCCCGGTCAAGTAAAGGGTTTTCTTCCACCAGGGATCGGAGCCCAGCCCTGCCATGATCCCACCGTAATCCTGCAAAGGGAAAGCGATGATGTCCCCATAAAAGGAGAAGGGCTCCTCGGACCCGGCCCACCAGCCGAAGAAGGAGACGCTCTGGTTCCAGCTCAGATCCACCACGCACGGCCTGGACGAGGCAAAGCCAACCCCCCAGTGCATGCTGCGCGGCTGGCTGTGGGCGCCCCTCCCAGGGCCCGCGCCGCCCGCATGGGAAGGGGCCGGCGCGGCCGGGCGCGGGCTCAGCGGCGCGCTGGGGGCGCGGGCGGCGCGGGCAGCGGTGACCGAGGCGGCGGCGGCGGCACAGGAGGAAGGGCGCGGGCCGCGGGCGGCGGGCCTGGCCGGCGGGGCCCGGGGGCCCTGGGCGGCAGCGGCGGCCGCCGGCTCCCCCCGCAGCGGCCTCTCCGCGCCGCTCTTTGTGTCGGCGCCGGGAGAAGGCCGCGTGATGTCATTGCTCCCCGGGGCAGGGAAACAGAGGCGGGATAAAGTCACCTACCCCGCGCCCTGCCCCCGCCCCGCATCTCCGCGGTCCGGCGGCCTCCGCCCCGGCCGGAGCTGCAGGGCTGGGCGCGCCGGGCGGGCTCCGCGCCTCCAGGCGGCACGGCCGCGAACGGCTCGGCGGGCGAGGGCAGGGCTGCGGAGGTGGCTGGAAATGCGGCGCCGCTCGGAGGAAGCTGCAGTCGGGCCCGGATCTCCGTCGCCCCCCCTCCCGCACCCCGCGGCCCGTCCTCCGCCTCCGCTCCAGCCCCTCCCGCGGGCGCGAGAGCGGGGCGCGCGCAGGACTCACCTGGGGCCGCGCGGAGCTCCAGCCGAGACACCGCCCCGCGCGAGCCGGGGAACAGGGCCCGGGCCAGGTCGCGAATTACATTGTTCTGGCCGTCGGGAAAGCGCTGTGTCTTTGCAGAACTTACAAAAACGCTCTTATCGCATTACACGGTTACCTGGGTCTTGGCCGTGTGCCCCCGGAGAGATGTTTGGTTTAACAAATAACAACAAAAGTGTACCCTAGAGTGACTTACCCTCTGAGAGACACAGCCCAAGTCCTAGTCTTTCCCCTTGGAAATCATTATCGGGGAACTTAGGGATGGAGCAGGGTGGGCCCGGGGAGGGGCGGGGGGCGGGGGGAGTGTTGTTTTTCCTTTTCGGTGCAGAAAATCTGTCAAACGTGTGTGTGTGCGCGCGTGTGTTCAATTGTTTTTGCCTTTAACTTTATTTTTAAAAGTTCATTCGTGCTAAGAACAGGGTCGTGCTTCATAGAAGTGTAGGATGTACACACAAATTTTAGCAAGAGCATGGATAGTTTAAAATTGTTGAACTGAAAAAAATTCAAGTAGTGGGGGTTATCACTCTTAAGGTGAAAGGATGGATATAGGAATCTAAGCTTTTGTGTGAGGGAAGGGAGATTGGAGTGAAGAGGGACTCCTCCTTTCTGTTAATACTTCCCATCCCACGCCAGCCACTTAGAATAGGCAGTGAGTGCTGCCATATAAAAATCCGGGCGTGTTGTCAGTCCCAACCAGAAAAGGGGAGGGGCTGGCCAGGCTGGGGCCCAAGCACTCTTGCGCAGGAAGGACTGGAACAGAGCACAGCGGTAGCCATTTAGGTGACCTCTCAGAAAGAAGCAGAGTGTGTGGTTGGAGGTGGGACCTTTCATGAACAGGTTGCAAGGAGTGGAACTCAAGGGCCTGCTGGAGAGATAGAAGTTGTCATCAGACCGCATTCTAGGAGAGGACCAGGAGGCTGCCTAGGAAGCAGAGTGGGTAGGAGTGGGATCAGAGCAGAAAAGCTCTGGTGCAGAGACGGGACAAGGAGTGCTGGCATCAGGGATTCTCCACTGTTTTTCTGCGTCCTTCCCACGTGGCACTCAGCCTTTGCTCTCTTTACATGTTGGGCCAATATTTAATATCCCCTAATTATTCACCTGAGTGTCTGGGTCCTGCCACAAGGATGGGGTGGGGATAAATTACCTTGAAGGGAGGAATATAGAAGGCAAAAGAGAGAATCGACACTGGCAAACCCTGTGCCCGGAAAGCAAGTTAGAAACTAGATGAAATTTAATGTTGAGATCCATAGAATGCATTGCACTCTCACAGCTGCTCTTGTCAGCAGACCTACACGCCCACTCATGGAGGCCACTGGCCACTGCTGCGGTCCTGGGAGTACCAGATAATTATTGAGCATTATCTAGGCTTTGGTTCAAGTATGGTTTAAATTTTCAGAGCTACTCTGAAGTAAATGTTTCATGTTTTTGTTTTTTTTTTGGCCGAGTCACATAGCTTGTGGGATCTTAGTTCTCCAACCAGAGGTTGAATTTGAGCCCTCAGCAGTAAAAGTGTGGCTTCCTAAACACTGGACCACCAGGGAATTCCCTGAAGTCAATGTCTTTAAAAGCAGGTGTGAAAGTGAAAATTAGTCACTCAGTTGTGTCCGACTCTTTGTGACCCCATGGACTGTAACCCTCCAGGCTCCTCTGTCCATGAAATTCTCCAGGCAAGGATTGGGTTTCCACTTCCTTGTCCAGGGGAATCTTCCTGACCCAGGGGTCAAACCCAGGTCTCCTACATTGCAGGCAGACTCTTTACCGACTGAGCCACTAGAGAAGCCACTAAAAGTAAGTGTAGATAAAATAAAATCCTATAAGAGAAGTTAAAATATAATCTTAAATGATCTGATGCAGATTAAAATTAGCTTTTAGATTCATGGCATAGAAGAGAGAAGAGTATTGGAATTCAGGCTCATATAAAGGCGAAAGAAGATAGAGTAGGATCTAAGAAGTCAACAGACCTAAGTTGAGCAAAAGTTTGGCATGAGTATGTAGAACAAAGCTCGGGGAAACAAGAAAACCCGCTAGAGTTAAAGTCTCAGCAGCGACGCAAGCCTTAGCCAACACTTTGTACAAAATCAGACAGGGCTGTAGATGGAAAGGCTGCACCACAAAGGGCTGCAATCCAATCAGAGAGAAGGGAGACTGTGTCTCAGGGGCAATGCCTCAGCCCCCAGGGTGTTAGTGTAATTAACACCCAGAGGGGGAGTGAACACAGCTAGGTTAACTGAGGAGACTGACTCCCAAACAGGGGCTCCTCAGAGGCCCCTGTGTGAAGCCAGATCCCAGGCTCAAGCCCAAGTGCCTGTGCAGCCTCCCACCCCCGGCCCTGCAGGGTGAAGATATAGAGAGTTGATCTGAGCACATCTGCCCTCCAGCTCCCCTTCCAGAGCTCCTTCAGCTAATGAGGCAGTATGAAGACCTTGGCACCGAGAGTGGGCACACTCTTTACTCCACACCCCCACCACCAACACCAATTCTGACAGCCTTAGCATCATAACTATGGACATTAACTCCAGGCTATAGGCATCTTTTTTATTTTTGCTTTTTCAAAGACCTTATTTTACTAACTGCTAAGTTATTACAAGACAAAACAGAAAAAAAAAAAAAAAAGAAGAAGGGGCTAGCATTTATTGAACACTTATTTGTCTAATGATACATTTTTCAGTAACTTGCCAAAACTATGTATTAAATGAGTACTGGCATCCCTGTTTTACAAATGAGAAAACTGACGCTCAGAGAGGTAAAAATAACAATTTCAATTCCCAGAGCCTAGTAATGATAGAGTGAGACAAACCCAGTATGTCTCACACCAGCTGCCTTTTGTTTGGGCTTTCCACCACCTACAAAGGCGCTCATCCCAAGGACCAGGAGTCGAGCGCTGTCCATGGTATTTCTTCTTTAAGACATTAGTCTGTGTCTCAGTCTTCTGCTGCTGCTGCTGCTAAGCGGCTTAGTCGCTTCAGTCGTGTCCGACTCTATGCGACCCCATAGATGGCAGCCCACCAGGCTCCCCCATCCCTGGGGTTCTCCAGGCAAGAACACTGGAGTGGGTTGCCATTTCCTTCTCCAATGCATGAAAGTGAAAAGTGAAAGTGAAGTCGCTCAGTCGTGTCTGACTCTTAGCGACCCCATGGACTGCAGCCTACCAGGCTCCTCCATCCATGAGATTTTCCGGCAAGAGTGCTGGAGTGGGGTGCCATTGCCTTCTCCGCTCAGTCTTCTGAACCATGTCTAAATCTGATGGCTACAAAGCCTCAAGCATGCCTTCCTGTTACGCTATCACCTTTTGAGAAAGGTAGACTTAGCTCCTTACACAGCCAGTGCTATCCTCTGTCATGTGACTCTGCAGCGTGGTCATAACAACGTGACAAGGGACAACTCAATCAGTGCTTCCCAAACCTTGTATACTCATCATCTGGGAATCTGCCACAATGATCAAAAGGGGCAATTAGTTCAGTGTTTCTCAAACATCACCATGTATATGAGTCACTGGGGATCTTGTTAACATGCAAATTCTGACTCAGGAGTTCTGGGGAGAGGTCTGAGATTCTGCATTTCTAACAAGCTTCCAGGTGAAGCCAGACCACACTATATCAATCATCTGGAACACTAGCTTAGAAGCAGCATCAAAAACTCTGCCCCAAAGAGACAGAACCCCGTATTGACTGGTTCCTAACCAACCCCATTAAGTCACCATTCTTGATGAGTTTGGACACCAGACACACAGATAAAAGGGTTGGTGGAGTAGTAGAATCAGAAATGGAAAGAAAATGAATCAAGACTCAAGAAAAGCATTTAGAACAGTGAGAAATGCATGTTCCTTGTGAGAAGATAATCTGATGGAAGCCACATGGAAGGAGAGGTGGGGGTGAGGTGTTAGGAGGAGAAGAGGGAGAAACCAGGGTGTCCTGGAGAAACTAGTGGTATCACAGCGCCTTCTTATAGGAACCAACACAAAGAGCATAAACAAATGAGTAAAATATTTGATTTTTTTTTGTCCCAGAAAACATTTTCACAAGAATTTTATACTTCACGCTTCAAAATATAGCTTAAGAAATTTAAGATCCTGCTGTTGAGTAGGATGTGATGTTAGCATTATTGCTGAGTTTACATAATGAAATTTAGTATGCTATTTTTTTTAACTATCTCTGTATTATTTTAAAAAATAAACAGTTTACTGGATAACGTTACCCTGTATTTTATTGTAAAGCTGTTACCGAAAGGTATGCGTGGGGGTCCGGCTACTCGCCACTCAAAAGCCAGTGAACAGGCCAGGTTGGTGGAAAAGAAAGTTTGCTTTATTTCAGATGCTGGCAACTGTGTGGGGGGAGGGCGGCGGACATCTGTCCAAAGGCCGACCCCCATCTTCCCCATAAGCAGGGGGTGAGAGCATTTACAGGCAGAGTTGGTGGGGGAGGGGTGGGAGAGGGCAACATGTGGAAACAGCACAGTCATCTCTAACAGTCATCTTCAAATTGGTCATCAGTGGTCTGACCAGCATCATCTTGGTTGTTCAGTTCAGTTCAGTTCAGTTCAGTCGCTCAGTCGTGGCCGACTCCTTGTGACCCCATGAATCGCAGCATGCCAGGCCTCCCTGTCCATCACCAATTTCCGGAGTTCAGTCAGACTCACGTCCTTCGAGTCAGTGATGCCATCCAGCCATCTCATCCTCTGTCGTCCCCTTCTCCTCCTGCCCCCAATCCTTCCCAGCATCAGAGTCTTTTCCAATGGTACAGTTAATCTTCAGTTGCGGAGAAGGCAGTGGCACCCCACTCCAGTACTCTTGCCTGGAAAATCCCATGGACAGCAGAGCCTGGTAGGCTGCAGTCCATGGGGTCGCTAAGAGTCAGACACAACTGAGCAACTTCACTTTCACTTTTCACTTTCATGCATTGGAGAAGGAAATGGCAACCCACTCCAGTGTTCTTGCCTGGAGAATCCCAGGGATGGGGGAGCCTGGTGGGCCTCCGTCTATGGGGTCACACAGAGTTGGACACGACTGAAGTGATGCTCAGGCAGCAGCAATCTTCAGTTGCAGGGTGCACTTGTTCCCATTTCTCTGCGGTCAGTTCTCGGAATTGTGGCAGCTCAAGTCCTGGGTACTAGTCTGGATGTAGTTAACATCACCTGGTGCTATGTTATCTATAATAAGATAGCTCATAGGATATGGTTCAGAATATTATCTACAGCCCTTGAGAAAGAACTAAAGGTCCTTGACTATACTTAATGACTACATTATTATTATCTGACTTCTCTGATTAAACATTTTTTGACTAAAGTTTTCCACAGGCAGCAGACAGGCAGAGGACACGGTAGGGGACGGGGGCAAGGACCATATGGTCCTGCTCCGTTTCAGTCCCCCCTTTTCTTTGATACTCCTCAATCTTGAGGAGGGATAGCTACAGAACAAGAAAGCTTCTGCTTTCTTGGCTCAACCTGTTGAGAAGAGGTCTAATACTCCCCTACCCAGGTATCCAACATTATAGCTGGAAGCCACCTGTCACCACAGCTGACTTTACCTGTCTCCTTTCTGATCCACTGGATTTGAGCATTTTATTACTCAGTATGTAACTCTCAGAAAACATTTCATGCAAGATTGACTTGATACTGAGAAAGGATATGCAAATAACAACCAGGCTCAGATAAGTGAGGGGCAATTGAGAAGATGGGTTGTGAAAGGATTTGGAAGGTTTTTAGCTTGGGCAGTGCATTAGTGTGCTGGGGGTACTATAACAAAGCACCACAGACTGGGTGGCTTAAACAATAGGAATTTATTTCCCCACAGTATTTGGAGGCTAGATGTCTGAGATCGAGTTGTTGGGAGGGTTGATTTCTCCTGAGGCCTGTCTCCTTAGCTTATTAATGGCCAGCTTCTCCCTGTGTCTTTACACGGTCTTTCCAAAATCTCCTCTTCTCATCAGGGCATTAGATTGCAACCACTCTAGTGACCTCTTTTTACCCTTTGCAAGCACTGCCTCCAAATACAGTCACATTTTTACCCACTAGACGTTAGGACTTCAGCTCATACGGATTTTAGAGAGACACAATGCAAACTCTAACAGACGGCCTCAGTTCAGTTCCGTCGCTCAGTCATGTCTGACTCTTTGCGACCCCATGGACTGTAGCACACCCGTCCCTCAGCAATTCCCGGAGTCCACTCAAACTCATGTCCACTGAGTCAGATGGCCTCTTGAATGTCTAAGTGGAGATGACCAATGGTGACTGAATGTGTGAGTTTAGAAATGAGCTTTGGGCCTGGGATTGAGATGGGTGGGGATCACTGAAGGTGTTGAAGGGGGTAGACATGAGAAGATGAGGGTGAATGCTAAGTGAGAGGAGAGATGGGGCCAAGGACAGAGCCTTGAGAACACCACAGTGAGAGGATGGCCAGAGGAGGAGGGGCCCTTCCAGGAAACCGAGAAGGAAAGAGGGGCCAGTGGGGGTGGGGCCAGACCAGGTGTGGGGCCACAGGAGCCAGGGGAAGGGGGTGTCTCAAGAAAGTATGAGATGGGATCAATTGCATCATCTGCTCCCAACAAGTAGAATAAATTTAGCAGCAGCTCAGAGCACAGACATTAGTGACCTTGGCAGACAAGCACATTCAAGTGTCAGGGGGTCAGAAGCGAGGCTTGAAAACTGAAGGCAGGATAGTAGAAAACACCCAAAATGAATCTGGGTGTGAAAGAAGGAAGTAAAGGTTGATCATTTTATAGTTGAAGAGGGGAATAAATATTTCTTGAATCTTTTAAAAAAAGGGATTACATGTAATATATATATATATGGGTTTTTTTGGCCATGCTGGGAGGCATGTGGGATCTTAGTTCCCAACCAGGATCAAACTGGCACGCCCTGCACTGGAAGCAGAGTCTTATTACTAGACTGCCAGGGAAGTCCTTTTTTTTTCTTCCTATTTTGGAAGTCCCATTTTCAGTTCAATACACAAACATAGTACAAAGTTCAAATGTTACAGAGGAGAATACAGTGAAAAGCCAGTCTCTACTCAGTTTCCTCACATCCAGATACACCCTCCTCCCTGCCCCAGAGGCCAACCTGCCTGAAGGACAGCGGAGGCTGTGGGCACCCAAGTTGCCCATGAGACTTGCTGGTGATGGGGAGGGGAGGGCCAGAGGGCAGAAAGGAAGGAAAGACAAACCCTGAGCATCTTTTCTGCAGAGTCACCCCACACTGTGTCTCTCTACATGGCTCCCATTGTGGGTTTCAGAAGCCAAGCTCACATTTCTCCTTCTACAGGAGGGCTGGTAATGGCTTCCTGCCATTGCCAACCCTGAGGTTCTGCACTTTTGTAAATAGGCCTTTTATTAAACGGTCCTCAAAATATCTGCTTTGCATGTGCCTTCAGTTTCCTGCTGGGATTCTTAAGGATACCGTCTCCTAACTCTGTTCTCCAGCTCCCTGCCCAGGGACAAATACAACTGTCAGCCTCTGTGTTTATTCCCAGAGATATTCTATGCATTATAAAAGCATCTTCTATATATACATGGACTTGTATTAATATTATGTGTGTATATATTGTTTTATGTTATTTTTATACAAATTGTATTGTTTAACTGCCTGTCCTGCATCTTACTTTTTTTTTTTTTGCATACATGATCTTATTTCCCCAAACAGGAATCAAACCCTGTAGTGGGAGCACAGAGTCTTAATCAGTGGACCGCTAAAGAAGTCCTCTTGTTTTCTATCATTCTTCATGGAATACCATATGTATACATATATAAATATATATATTTTAAAAATACATATATATACAGTGGAATTTCTAGGTCAAAAGAGCCATGCATTGTCATTGTGATAGATGTTGCCATATTGCTCTCCATAAGGGGCAATACGCACTGTCCACAGTTTTGAAAGTGTCTCTTTCCTCATACTTAGCCTGATCACACGTATTCTTAAATATTTTGATCTTTCCCAACTGTCAGTGAGAAAGCAGGGTCTCACTGTAGTTTTCTTTCTTTCTTTCTTTCTTTTTGGCTGTGCTGGGTCTTCATTGCCGTACTCGGGCTTTCTCATCGCCGTAGCGCCTCCTGTTGCAGAACACAGGCTCTAGGGCACACAGGCTTTAGCAGCTGCAGTGTGACGGCTCAGCAGTTGTTGCTCTCGGGCCCTAGAGCACAGGCTCCGTAATTGTGGACTGGCTTGGTTGCTGCACTGCATGTGGGATCGCCCCGACCAAGGGACTGAACTTGTGTCTCCTGCATTAATTACATTACCGTCTGAGCCACCAGGGAAGCCCTTATTGATTTATATGAGGTCCTACTTGAGGAACGGAGAAGGCAATGGCGCCCCACTCCAGCACTCTTGCCTGGGAAATCCCATGGACAGCGGAGCCTGGTAGGCTGCAGTCCATGGGGTCACTAAGAATCGGACACGACTGAGTGACTTCACTTTCACTTTTCACTTTCATGCATTGGAGAAGGAAATGGCAACCCACTCCAGTGTTCTTGCCTGGGGAATCCCAGGGACGGGGGAGCCTGGTGGGCTGCTGTCTATGGGGTCACACAGAGTCGGACACGACTGATGAAACTTAGCAGCAGCAGCAGCAATTAAGGAAAGTAATTCTTTTTCTGTAAATTAATTAACTTGCAGGTATTTCCCCAGCTTGCTGTTTTTAAATGTTTTCTTCTGTGGCTCCTTGGTTCTCTATGGTGGTTTCAGAGAAGGCTTCTCTTCCGAGTGGGATGTGCCAGCCTGTGGCTTCAGATGTTAGGTGACTCCAAGTGCTGACCATAGCGGTAGAGGCCTCTTTTGACAAGTCCAGCTGCTGATGATGTAGGACACACACCGTCCACATAGACGGCGGGGTTACTTGGGAAGCTGGGAGGACTTAGGGAAAAAAAAAGACTGTTGTGATTGCGGGGAGTGGCCAGAAGCAGGGCTTGGCAATAAAGGGGAAGTAGAAGACAGGAGATTTGGACTTGAGGCTTGGAGACACAAGAGCTTTTGTTCAAGAGTAATGATGGTGAGTGAAAGTGACGTACATTCCATCTCCCAACTCTGAGGTTCATAGAAAATGTAAAACTTCCTCTCAAAATGGCTCCAGGTGAAACCATATCCTCAGAGGAAAGCCAGGTTTCAGGTAAGGTAGGAAGCAAAGGAAACTTGGACACAGACTTCAGAAGTAGGGAACTGATAGATAATGAAATGGGGCTTGTAGAGGTTGCAACAGAAAAGTGTAGAAGGGAGTGGTGGAAGGTAAAGTCAGGGAAGACCAATTCAAGAGTCTCAGGGAGAGACTGTAGAAAAGAAATGTTGTGAGGTGTCTGAATCTTGGGCAACGACTCGGGGTTGTGAGGGTCTTCTCAGGCTACAAGAGTGGCAGAAACATTTGGCCACAGCAGATCCCTGGAGTGCCAGTTGCTGAGGCCTGAACTGATTGATCTCAGAGTTCAGTTCAGTTGCTCAATCGCGTACGACTCTTTGTGACCCCATGAACTGCAGCACACCAGGCCTCCCTGTCCATCACCAACTCCGAGAGTCTACACAAAGCCATGTCCATTGAGTCGGTGATGCCATCCAACCATCTCATCCTCTGTCATCCCCTTCTCCTCCTGCCCTCAAGCTTTCCCAGCATCAGGGTCTTTTCCAATGAGTCAACTCTTCGCATCAGGTGGACAAAGTACTGGAGTTTCAGCTTCAACATCAGTCCTTCCAATGAACACCCAGGACTGATCTCCTTTAGGATGGACTGGTTGGATCTCCTTGCAGTCCAAGGGACTCTCAAGAGTCTTCTCCAACACCACAGTTCAAAAGCGTCAATTCTTTGGCGATCAGCTTTCTTTATAGTCTAACTCTCACATCCATACATGACCACTGGAAAAACCATAGCCTTGACTAGACGGACTTTGTTGACAAAGTAATGTCTCTGTTTTTCAATATGCTATCTAGGTTGGTCATAACTTTCCCTCCAGGGAGTAAGTGTCTTTTAATTTCATGGCTGCAGTCACCATCTGCAGTCATTTTTGAGCCCCAAAATATAAAGTCTGACACTGTTTCCCCATCTGTTTGCCATGAAGTGATGGGACCGGATGCCATGATCTTCGTTTTCTGAATGTTGAGCTTTAAGCCAACTTTTTCACTCTCCTCTTTCACTTTCATCAAGAAGGTCTTTAGTTCTTCTTCACTTTCTGCCATAAGGGTGGTGTCATCTGCATATCTGAGGTTATTGATATTTCTCCTGGCAATCTTGATTCCAGCTTGTGCTTCCTCTAGCCCAGAGTTTCTCATGATGTACTCTGCATAGAAGTTTAATAAGCAGGATGACAATATACAGCCTTGACGTACTCCTTTTCCTATTTGGAACCAGTCTGTTGTTCCACGTCCAATTTTAACTGTTGGTTCCTGACCTGCATACAGGTTTCTCAAGAGGCAGGTCAGGTGGTCTGGTATTCCCATCTCTCTCAGAATTTTCCACAGTTTATTGTGATCCACACAGTCAAAGGCTTTGGCATCGTCAATAAAGCAGAAATAGATGTTTTTCTGGAACTCTTTTGGTTTTTCAATGACCCAGCGGATGTTGGCAATTTAATATCTGGTTCCTCTGCTTTTTCTAAAACCAGCTTGAACATCTGGAAGTTCACGGTTCATTTATTGCTGAAGCCTGGCTTGGAGAATTTTGAGCATTACTTTACTAGCGTGATTGATTTCAGAGGAAGATGTCATCTCAGGAACACAGAAGGCATCCACTGATTGGTTCTCGGGGAAAAACGGGCACAAAACCGCCAGGTCTGTGGGTGCTCAGGGTAAGCAGAGGCCTGAGAGGGCAAAGCCCTGGTTACCGTGTGGTGGGTCTGGGTGCCACCTGGTGGTGTGTGTGAGGATGGGGTGACAGGGAAAGCTGCTGGGATAGCCCACTGTAGTTTCCACAGGCTCTTTGGTAACATTGGGTTGAGTATTTCTCATCCATCCATTTCTGTCCATTCACCTAGCCATCCACCTAGGTGACTAATCTAACTATTTATCTCTATTTTAAAGTTAATCTTTTAGGAATTCCCTGGCAGTCCAATGGTTAGGACTTTGTGTTTCATTGCTTAGGCCCTAGGTTCAATTCCTGGTTGGGGAACTAAGATTCTGCAAGATTTATGGCATGGCAAAAAACAAATAAATACAATAAATCTTTTTTCTTGTGAGTTGAAATTCTTTTACCACTGCATAAATCTGATTGTTAATTAATCCAGACTGGTCTTCTACCATCTCATCCTGACAAAACTAAGTCTAAAAACAATCTCAGAATGTCTTTTCAATTTAATATCAAAAGAATGACCAGCAAAAGACAACTTAAATCATATTCCAGTTTTCGCCTTTCACAACTATTGACAGCCTTCGTGTTCACTTTTACAAAATATAAGCAAAAGATAGAATGACCATTTTTTTCTTTTCCTGACATACTTTGTCAAGTAAAGGATGTATTTCCCTACTGCAGTATGTTAACACAGTCATCTTTAAACTTTTTGGGGGGTCATGAATGCTCTTGAGACTCTGAGGAAAGCTATGGAATATTCTCAGCAGAAAAAAAACACACGCACAATTTTGTTCCCTATTTCAGAGGGTTCCTGGAACCTCAGAAGCCTATATTAGGACCCCGGATACAGAGCTAGTTTGAGTCAGAAAGACAAGTGGAGATCTTACATGTCAGTGACTTTTATGTCCCTTACATCCCACCTGTCAACAGGAAACAAAGCTTGAAATCTATCAGAGCAGAAACATCTTGTGTCCATACTTACCTTGTAACTCTCCACCCCCTTTCTCGGCTCTGCTCACATCATCTTGAGAACATATTTTAAAATTTGGCTTCAACCGGTGTCTTTTAGCTCCTATACAGTGGCTCATTATACGAACTGCATCCTTTTCTTGCTGAGATACAAGAGGTTTATTGATCTCACAGTACATTCTCTTGTTTGATTTGCATACAGACCATCAGTGTCAGGATGGTTTTTTTGATACAGAGAAGGCTTGCATGTCATTTGCATCTCTAATAGTCAAGTAAGAATCTCCCTTCTAATAGAGTCACATTGTAAGTTAATAAAAGCAATTATGTGTTGGCTATACTAACACTTCCATTTGGTTTTGTTTCCATCTTTATTATTTCTCCACTGACATTTTCTCAGGATTCTTAGATTTTTGGATTTACATCTGTAAGTCTGTAATGATGCATATATGTTTTAAGGAATTGCAGGGACTCTTGACAATCCAGATTTTAAAAATATTTCCAGCAAGCATGACTTACCCCTGTGCCTGGTTACTGAGCAGTCTCTCTAAATCTTTACTTGGTGCCTTGTAACACTGTGTTTTGGAGAAGGAAATGGCAACCCACTCCAGTGTTCTTGCCTAGAGAATCCCAGGGACGGGGGAGCCTGGTGGGCTGCCGTCTATGGGGTCACACAGAGTCGGACACGACTGAAGTGACTTAGCAGCAGCAACGTTGTGTTTTCCAGGTCAACAGTAGCATAGAAACCCCTGTGTGTGTGTTCCTGGCACACATCAAAAAGACATTTCAAATAATGTCAAAATTTTTAACGTTTTTGCTTGACTGAGATATTTTTGTTGTGTAGTACTTTAAATCAACACTTTTCTTCAATTTATCATTAATACAATAGTAAAACATGTAACTATACTATACAAAGGTTATAAATTTATTCAGTGTCATTAAAGCATTTCATTAAGTTCCCATCAATGGCATGTAGTTGTTTTACTCACAGAAAGGCGCTGAAGCTCTAAGCAAATAACCTAGACTCTAGACTTTGTGACAGTTTGATTTACTTGTTTCTGAAGGCACTACCTTCAGACAGTTCAGACAATTCAAATAAGTGATAATATATAGACAATTCAAATAAGTGATAATAGTCCAGTCATGTGTGATTATGCTATGACGACCATACGATGGCATAGGTATAAGTATCAAAGTGGTGAAGTGCACAGGCTCAGCGATCAGACTGCCTGGACCTGCGTCTTACTACTTGTGTGAGGCTCAGCACACTTAACATCTCTGTGAAATGGTGGGGACGACAGTCTCTACCTCACAGGGCTATTACTGAATCATCCTGAATTTCTACTACTTCGCAATGTATATTTTTAATATCTGAAAGTGAGTGTTCTTTCCAAAATAAATACATTTTGTTTGAGGGCTGTTTTTTTTACCCCGTAATCCCTGCCATGTGGCCTAAGGGATCTTAGTTCACTGACCAGGACTTCAGCTGTGCCCCCTGCACGGGGAGCACAGTCTTTAACCACTGAACCACCAGGGAAGTCTCTGGGGGCGGCTTTTTAATCAATTTTAGTCTTTTAGGTTAATCTTTTTTAAAAAATTTATTGAGGTATAGTTGATGTACTATATTATATATATTAATTGTAATACTATATTAAATCAGATAATTTTCAGGTGTACAACACAATGATTTACAGTTTTTACAGGTTATACTCCATTTATGTATAAGCTGGATTTAGAAAAGGCAGAAGAACCAGAAATCAAGTTGCCAACATTTGTTGGCTCATAGAAAAAGCAAGGGAATTCCAGAAAAACATCTATTTCTGCTTTATTGACTATGCCAAAGCCTTTGACTGTGTGGATCACAACTGGAAAATTCTTAAAAGAGACGGGAATATCAGACCACCTTACCTGTCTCCTGAGAAACCTATATGCAGGTCAAGAAGCAACAGTTAGAATCAGAAATGGTTCTTATATTCAATAATTTTATTTTTTAGATTCCACATATGATGCATAGTATTTGTCTTTCTGACTTATTTCACTTAGACCATTCATGGTGCTGCAAATGGCAAATTTTCATTCTTTTTATGGCTGAGTAGTATTCCTGTGTGTGTGTGTGTGTGTGTGTGTATGTATATAAAAACATCTTTGTCCATCTATCTGTTGATGGACACTTACGAGGCTTCCGTATCTATTGTAAATAATGCTGTTTTGACACTGGGGGGCCTGTACCTTATAGAATGAGTGTTCTCATTTTCTCTGGATATATGCCCAGGCATAAAACTACTGGGTCACATGGTAGTTCTATTTATAATTTTTTGAGAACTCTCCATACCATTTTCCATAGTGACTGTACCAAATCACATTTCCACCAACAGTATACTGCTGCTGCTGCTAAGTCGCTTCAGTTTTGTCAGACTCTGTGTGACCCCATAGACCAGGCTCCGCCGTCCCTGGGATTCTCCAGGCAAGAACACTGGGGTGGGTTGCCATTTCCTTCTCCAGTGCATGAAAGTGAACAGTGAAAGTGAAGTCGCTCAGTCGTGTCCGACTCTTAGTGACCCCATGGACTGCTAGGGTTCCCTTTTCTCCACATCCTTGCCAACACTTCTTTGTAGACTTCTTGATGATAGTCATTCTGACTGATGTCAGATGGTATCTCAAGCAGTTTTGATTTCATTTCCATTGTAATTAGTGATATTGAGCATCTTTTCATGTGTCTGTTGGCCATTTACATACCTTCTTTGGAAAAATGTCTGTTCAGGTCATCTTTTAACCTGGTTGTTTTTCTGATGTTGAGGTGTATGAGTTATTTATATATTTTGGATATTAACCCCTTATCAGTCATATCATTTGCAAATACTTTCTCCTATTCTGTATATTGTCTTTTTGTTTTGTTGTTGTTTTTCTGTACAAA
The DNA here is from genome assembly GCF_032405125.1 of Capricornis sumatraensis. Lineage (NCBI taxonomy): Eukaryota > Metazoa > Chordata > Mammalia > Artiodactyla > Bovidae > Capricornis > Capricornis sumatraensis. Next base: position 38,066,146 of record NC_091081.1, on the reverse strand, counting down.
AGTTTTTAAGTTTAATTAGGTTCCATTCATTTATCTTTGCTTTCACTTTCTTTGTTTTACGAGACCCACCCCCCAAAAAAAACCACTGCTGCAATTTATGTCAAAGAGTATTCCACCTATGTTTTCTTCCAGGGTTATTGATTTTATATTTAAATTAATTTCTAATACCCATACATTTTTTCCCCCTGAAGGACAGAATGAGGAGACTTTGTTTAGTAATAAAACTAGTAGAATTCAGAATAGGAGTTAAACTTTTAAATGAAATCCAATGGGCACTCCTGATTTTTAATGTCCTAATTAGACATTAGCAACTGAAGTTAAAATTTCTTTTAACACTTTAAGTTTCAGTTTCCTCCCTGAAATGCCACTGAGAGCAAGCAAATGATAAGCTAATGTGACTGGCAAGTGTTTGTCTGGTGAGCCCAATACAACAGGCATTGACAAAGAAATCCTGAAGACATATGAGCTTAAAAGTGAGAAAGGCTAGGGAATTGCCTGGTAGTCCAGCAGTTAGGACTTTGCACTTTCACTCATGGGGCCCAGATTTAAACCCCATTTGAGGAATTAAGATTCCTGAAAGCTGTGCAATGCAGCCAAAACACACACACACACACACAAAATGTGGAAAAGGCTAGAAAGTAAAAGCTGACTTCCTACATGAGTAGCATGCATTCAGTCTATGTCATTTTTGGTCAACACCCTCTATCAAAGTCCTTATACATCCTGGGCTTTCAGAAAAAGCCAAAGAATCATACTTCAAGAAGCATAAAAATATATTTCAAGTCAGTAACTTTAATTATAAAATGTTAGCCAAAGAAGAAAGTCCTATAAATGAACTTTTAAATTAAGTTTAAAATTTCTTTCTGTTTAAAAAAAAAAAGGTACCACGAAACATTTATAGAACTGTACAGAGAAATATGCCCAGCATAATCTGAATTTCCTGACTAATGTTTGATAAAACTCAGTATACATTTAACAATCAATTTGTTTTTCAAAAAACAAAAATTTATAAGAAAAAATACATTTTATCTTCCCAAATATTAGTGGTATAAAATGATATTTGGTTTTCATCAGTCAGAAGCATAACTGCCTTTAACTAAAACCAAATAAAGAAGAATGTAGATGATATAGATTGGTGAAATTAAAACATATTACAGTATATATATATGTGTGTGTGTGTGCATACATGTGGGGAAAATGTTATATAATCTGTAAGGTGAAGTGAAACATGTATACCCTAATTATATGACAAAGCCTTCCCAGGGTTGCTCAGTGAAGAATCTGCTTGCAATGCAGGAGACAGGTTTGAATCCTGGATTAGGAAGATCCCCTGGAAAAGGAAATAGCAACCCACTCCAGTATTCTTGCCTGGGAAATTCCATGGACAGAGGAGCCTGGAGGGCCACAGTCCATGGAGTAGCAAGAGTCGGACACAACTTAGCAATTAAATAATCATCATGTAACAAAGGGTGAGGAACTTAAACTTCTAGATCACATAATACCTCATCAAAACTTTTTTATCCACAGAATAATCCCTTGAAAGTAGTTATTAGATGAAACAGCAAAGGCTTTTATCTAGGTTTTAGCCCTTTTTATTGACTTTTTCTTTATGATCCTGTCTCAAAAAACAAACAGTATATATTTTGTGTATTTGTAAACATCAGACCTTCAACCCATTATACTACAGTCCTTAGAAACACTTCATTTCTTCAGCTCTTCCTGCACACCTGTGTTGGTGGAGGCTTCAGCTTGGAGCTCTTCTGTTTCCCCCTTTAAAGCAAACTCGGCAGGCGCTGGGTGTTCCTGGAGGCTGGATTTCAGGGCATGAGCTGCATAGTTAAGGCTCGTGTTTTCACTCCAATGCCAGTAACCTGAGAAGGGGTTGTAGAGCATTCCCACCACAGTCTGAACTGACAGACCATCTACAAAACATATATCAAACAGAGTATATTTAACAAATATTTACCTTCCACAAGCCAAGAGTCTCATACAACTCTCCATATTAAAAAAAAAAAAAAGATTTCTAACTCAACAGACACAAATATTTTGTAACCATTACAGCTCATTCTTTACTGCAACAGAACATGATATTTGGAATTTGGGTAAGTGCTCGATAAATATTAGCTGTTATTAGAAAATACTTGAAGACAAGTGACTATTCCAATCAAGCACCTTTAAAATATTTTTTTCAGCTCCATTTCAACAATGCTAACTTGTAGAAATTGCTACATTTCTTTGAACAGATAATAGTCTTAGTAACATCAAGTTTATTGATATACTGTTATATGAACAAAAAGCATGAAACACACATGACTCTAAATATTCCAGAGGAATACTAAATGCCAAATAAATGAACAGACCAATGTTGTTACTTGACAGGAATTCAACAAATAAATCAAGTCCTCAGGAAGTGTAAAGCAGGGCTAGGAATTACAGGGAGCACAAAAATAGATTCACAGTCTTGTCTTCAAGGAGCTTATAGCCAGAAAGATGTTACAGATATCAAAATAACCATGCTACAAGGCATGTTATAACTGATATGAAACACTACATAAAAAGTGAAAAGTTCAAAATATAACTGACATGGCAAAGAGTCAGACGCGACTGAGCAACTGACGCGTGCACGCATGCACACACACACACACACACACACGAAGGAATCAGGAAAAATAGTATGTAAGATAAGCTGATTCAAGAATGACCTCAACAGGACAAACCGAGGATATGTAAATAAAAGACATTTGTACCTGATTCTTAAATAAGAGAGAGCTAAATAGCCAAAAAGGATTCATTGATCATCTATGATTTGCTTGACCCTGGGTTAGGTGCCGCAGGTGAGAGAGAAGAGGTATGTAATACCTACTCCTAACTTTAAGGAATTATGATCTAGTTGAGGAGAGATAACCAACATCCAAAGAAGAGTGGCCTAGTTCATTCAGTACTAGGTTCTGTGATTAATCATTATTGGCACATTTAAAGGCTTCCCTGGGAGCTCAGCTGGTAAAGAATCCGCCTGCAATGCAGGAGACCTCGGTTTGATTCCTGGGTCAGAAAGATCCCCTGGAGACGGTAATGGCTATGCACTCCAGTATTCTGGCCTGGAGAATTCCTTGGGGTTGCAGAGTTGGACACGACTGAGTGACTTTCACTTTCAAAAGTATAGTTAGGCCTTGAAAATTGGAAACATTTTTAATACTTACTTGATTCCAGAATGCTCTCTAGCTTTTCAGGTGAAACAAACTTCTCCCAGGAATGAGTACCTTTTGGTACAATACCTGCAATTTGCTCTGAAAAAACAATTCCCAAGGCATAGGACAGCTGTGTTTTGTTGATTGTAGTAATGAATAAGGAACCCTCGGGCTAAAAACAGTATGAATAGAAGTAAAATTTTATATGTCAGGAGTATCAGCTAGATAAAAGCTTGGCTTCCCTTGCCCTCCTCCTCCCTTCCAAATAATTTAAGTGCAGTTAAGATACACAAGTGTAAATAAAATATAATTTACCAAAATAATATTTATTTCCCTCTTGAGAAATTCGTTGTTATAGGCAGTCCACTATAGATGCACTTACTGAGTTTATGCAACAGTGCTTACAACTAACTCCTAAAATCACGTTACTATGACTTATGTTTATATTAAATACATTCTTTTGTACATACAAAATACTTTATAATAAAAGTATAGAAATGAGATTAGGCTGCTTGTCCTTGTTTCATGTCCACACTGATGCTTTAACGTGTCAACACTGCCTTCTCTTCGGGGAAGCCAAGCCTGCCTAAATTGTTTCGCACAGCACACAGCCCCACAGCTTGCGCAGGCCAGCAAGGCTGGTAGGTATTCTCTGACAAAAGCATTAATGATTAAGGTATGGAAAGTGTTTGGGCTTCCCAAGTGGCTCAGTGGTAAAGAATCCACCTGCCAAGCAGGAGACAAGAGTTCAATTTCTGGATCCAGAAGATCCCCTGGAGAAGGAAATGGGAGCTATCTCCAGTATTCTTGCCTGGGAAGTCCCAGGGACAGAGGAGCCTGGCAGGCTATAGTTCATACTTAGCACACACACATACATATTTACTCCCACAAATGGCAAAAACATTAATGGCTCTTTTAAACATTCTAATCAGCATCTGATGGAGATAAAATGCCCCTCCAAGATAATCATATTAAGATATATATATGAAAATATCTCAAATACCACTCCAAACCAAAAATAAAAATGATGCGAAAAGGCCCTGAAATATTGGGATGTACCTTTAAAACTAAAATATCAGACACTATTTCATGACACATTGTAACATTTCTCTGTAAAACTTCAGTATTCTAAAATGTCATTCAAAATCACTTATGTGTCAACTATATCTCAATAGACCTAAAGGAAAAATCAATTATAAATATCTAATCTGTGTTTCATAAAATCTTATTCTAAGGAAACAGTGGTGAGTTTTGGTCATGTATTTTTCTAAAAAAAGAAGCTTTCCATTAAAGCAAAAATTAGCTTGAAATTCCACATTGCCAGTATTCCTAATATATGTGAAAGACTCTCCATCCATACATACTGACTGAGACACTACACAAAAAGAAATAACTCAGGAGTTTTGCTTGGAAAATAGGAACTATGCCTAATAAGGCTCGTTTAAGAGGGAACACCATCAAGAAACAATACACACTGAAGGAGACCCTGGATACGTGGTAACTAAATGCAACACGGAATCCTGGATTGGATCCTGCAACAGAAAAATGACATTAGTGCAAACACTAATGAAACTGAACAGGGTCTGTAGTGTAGTTAATAGTATAATGTCAATGTTAATTTTGTAGCTTTGAAAAATATATCATGAGCTATATTCAGGGCTAGGACTATGGTGAGGCAAGTGAGATGCCTCGAGCACAAAACCCAAGGGGGTGCTCCCTTTCCGGGGTGTGCAAACGCAGGATTGGCACTGACTAGTGAGTGCTGCCCCGGACATCATGCCCTGGGTACCACACTTGCTCTTACCAGTTCCCACCCTTATTATGTAGGATGCTAACAGTGGGACACATGGGAACAGGAACACTGTGTACTGTTTTTGTAACATCTATACATTTAAAATTATTTTAAAAGGAAAAGTATATTTTAAAAGCTCTGTTTAGAGAAGAGGGCAGCAGAGAATGACAAAGTAGATAGTATCACCAACTCAATGGACATGAATTTGAACAAAATCAGGGATATAGTGGAGGATGGAGAAGCCTGGCATGCTGCCATCCATGGGGTCACTACAGTCAGACACAACTTAGAGACTCAAAAACAATAACAACAAATTTAGATAAAGGCATTTAATCCTTTTAGCTCTTGAACTTAGGGGGTTACCTCTTGAATACATAAACAACAGAGTTGGAACCACCTTCAGAGGACTAAGTCTGTGGCAAGTTACATAAGCAAAATAATGTAATGGAAAGAACCAGACTTGAAATAAAAAGATGTAGTCTTATGTCCCATTTAAGTGCCTAGTGACTTTAACTTAAAGACCATGTGACTTTTGACATCTCTTGAATTCTGATCTTCTCCAGGTCAAAGGAGTTCAGAATGCCTGCCTTACCCTCTTCACCTGGTTGTAGGTAAGATCAAATGAGATCATTTGTATCAAGTGCTTCCCTGGTGGCTCAGATGGTAAAGAATCTGCCTGCAATGCAATTCACCAAGGTTCCATCCCTGGGTCAGGGAGATCCCCTGGAGAAAGGAATGGCTAGCCACTCCAGTATTCTTGCCTAGAGAATTCCATGGACAGAGGAGCTTGGCAGGGTACAGTCCATGACAAAGAGTCAGAGATAACTGAGTGACTAACACTTTCACTTTTCTTTCTTTCTTTAAAAGCTGGTAACTATTACACATGTCATGTATACAGAGTGACTTAACAAATGCTGGCTAACCAGTTTATGCTAATTATATTTTTTAATTTTAAAGTATTAATCCAAATTAGTTTCTTAGTAATTGTCATTCAATCCCTATTAGGTATTTAATCCAAATTATACCAAGGGAAAAATACCACTGTAAATCTACTGTTTATATTACAGTGTTCAATACCAAGAGTTTTCAGGATCCCTGGACATCAAGATACTGGATCTAGAAAACCCCAGAACTCAGGGCAAGCTGAGAGGCAGAAATAATCTTCAGTAGAGATGTTGTCCCTAGATTCTGTCTTCCTGGCTTCAAGTATTATAGAACATTTATTGCTACGGATACATACATATACTCAAAAGAAAAAACAAACAAGTAAACTCTGCAAGTCTTACCTTTAACACTTGAAAGCAGCACTGTATAAATGTTTCTAGATCAATCACATGTTCAACAACTTCAGAAGCTACGACAGCATCAAACGTCTCCACAGTGTCTTTGACAATCTCCTCCAGGGAACACGTTCTGTACTCTATCCTCTTATCCAGGACTGGGTCGAATGATTTATGGTGCTGTGCTGTTTTAATGTTCTCATCCACAGGATCGATTCCAATAACCGAAGCCCCAAGCCGCCCTAGAGGCTAATGGCATAAAAACCCGTTACCCTCAGGAAGAAAACAGAACAGTTAGCAGTCAAAACCTTCTCAAAGAGGAGACAAGATTAAACATGAGGGGAATGACTGGAGATCGTTTATGGGTGCGTGGAAGTTCAATATACCATTTTCTCTAGTTTATATGTTTGATAATTTCCATAATAAAAAGCTTAAAAGTGAGAATAATAATCACAACAAAAAACCTATTAAGAACTACTTACGAATAGTGAGGAATTTTTGTCTACATTCTCTAGATACATTTATAGGCATATAGTACAATATTAAAATATTTACGAAGTGCAATAAATGAAACAGGTCATTGTAAAAAGAGCAAAATTTTGTAATATTCAAATTCTCTAAGGAACATTTTTTCTCAATAGTTTCTCCTGTGACTGACTAGAAATGATTCTTCACAGCCAATTCTTCTTTCAACCTCTACATTTGATCACGTCCCATGACATGCCTAAGTTTTTAAACACAGCCTTAATTTTGATCAAAACACTGCACAGTATTTATTTTATAACTCCTTCAGTTCAGTTCAGTTCAGTCACTCAGTCGTGTCTGACTCTTTGCGACCCCATGAATCGCAGCACACCAGGCCTGCCTGTCCATCACCATCTCCCGGAGTTCACTCAGACACGTCCATCGAGTCCGTGATGCCATCCAGCCATCTCATCCTCTGTCATCCCCTTCTCCTCCTGCCCCCAATCCCTCCCAGCATCAGGGTCTTTTCCAATGAGTCAACTCTTCGCATGAGGTGGCCAAAGTACTGGAGTTTCAGCTTTAGCATCACTCCTTAGTTAACAAATTAAAAGTGAAAATCAAATTATTTTAACTTGGAGACATAAGATCTGTAATAATACACTGAAAAAGCCTTAGAACACATACAGTAAAAGTGTACTCACTCACCATTTGATACACCTCATATTTTTGATTCTAAGGGATGTATTTTCACGTATTTTACATTTCCTGAAATTTTATAATTGATGTCAAAAGAAACCAGGCTACTGCCGTATGAAGAACACATGTTCTATGCATACAGAAACTTAGTTATGCATCAAAGGCCTCTGCTCACCTCACTGTCAACTTGGCTGTTATGACCGTGACAGTAAGACACACCCCTGGATCTTCACTGATACTTGACTCTTACCTACACTGTTACTTAAAAATATCTTTCAAAGGTCTGCTTAACATGCAGCATTGAAACAAAAAGTTACTGTGCTAATAGAAGATTACAAAATTTACTCTAAGCTAAAGCTAATATTGTTCACAGCGAGAATGAGTATTCTTCCAAGAACTCTAGAGCACCTAAAAAGGGGAGAGCCTCCAAAGCCTGCAAGACTCTTACATTTTGATACTGAAGCAAGTGCAAAAGGACAGCTTATCAGTACATTTAAACCAGTGGAAACTGCCTAATATCCTGGGAGGAAAGAGACAACAAAATTTTCAAAACTATTTGAACGACCAGTGCTTTTTTTCTTTCTTTCTTTAAAAATTGAAGTATAGTTGATTTACAATATTATATTAATTTCAGATATATAATCATACAGTGATTCAATAGTTTTATAGAGTACTCTCCATTTTTGGAGAAGGAAATGGCAACCCACTCCAGTACTCTTGCCTGGAAAATCCCATGGACAGAGGAGCCTGGTGAGCTATAGTCCATGGGGTCGCAAAGAGTTGGACATGACTGAGCAACTTCACTTCACTTCACACTCCATTTAAGGTTATTATAAAATAATAGCTATATTTTCCTGTGCTATACAATATATCCTTGTTGCTTATCTGTTTTATACACAGCAGTTTGTGCCTCTTAATCCTCTTATACCTATCTTGCTCCTCCCCACTTCCTTTTTCTCACTGGCAACTACTAGTTTGTTCTCTATATCTGTGAATCTGTTTTTGTCTTGCTATAGGCATTTATTTATTTTTAAGACTCCACATATAAATAATAACTACAATATTTGTCTTTGACTTATTTCTAAGTGTAATACCATCTAGGTCCATCCACATTGTTGTAAATGACAAAATTTTCATTCTTTTTTATGGCTGAATAATACTACAGTGTGTGTGTGTGTGTGTGTGTGTGTTGTGTATCACATCTTCTTTATCCATTTATCTGTTGATGGATACTTGGGTTGCTTTCATATCTTGGCTCTTGTAAATAATGCTGCTCTGAACATTGGTCTGCTGTATCTTTTCGAATTAGTTTCTCCGTTTTCTTCAGATGTCGACCCAGGGGTAGAGCTGCTCAATCATATGGCAGTGCTATTTTCAGTGTTTCGAGGAACCTCCCCACTTTCTCCTGTACTGGTTGCATCAATTTACATTCTCACCATCAGGGTCCTAGGGTTTCCCTTTTTCCATAGTCTCACCAACATTTGTTATTTGTAGACTTTTTAATGATAACCATTCAGACTGGTTTGAGGTGACATGTCATTGTGGTCTTGATTTGCATTTCTCTGATGATTAGGGATGTTGAGCATCTTCTCATCTGCCTGTTGGCCACCTGAATGTCTTCTTTGGGAAAATGTCTCTCAGGTCTTCTGCTAGTTTTTCAGTCAAGTTGTTTATTTGTTGATGTTGAGGTGTGTGAGCTTCAATGTATTTTGGTTCAGTTCAGTTCAGTCACTCAGTCGTGTCCAACTCTCTGTGACCCCATGAACCACAGCACACCAGGCCTCCCTGTCCATCACCAACTCCCGAAGTCCACTCAAACCCATGTCCATTGAGTCAGTGATGCCATCCAACCATTTTATCTTCCATCGTGCCCTTCTCCTCCTGCCCTCAATCTTTCCCAGCATCAGGGTCTTTTCCAATGAGTCAGCTCTTCGCATCAAGTGGACAAAGTATTGGAGTTTCAGCTTCAACATCAGTCCCTCCAATGAACACCCAGGACTGATCTCCTTTAGGATGGACTGGTTGGATCTCCTTGCAGTCCAGGGACTCTCAAGAGTCTTCTCCAGCACCACAGTTCAAAAGCATCAATTCTTCGGTGCTCAGCAGCTTTCTTTATAGTCCAACTCTCACATTCATACATGACTACTGGAAAAACCATAGCCTTGACTAGACAGACCTTTGTTGGCAAAGTAATGTCTCTGCTCTTTAATATGCTCTCTAGGTTGGTCATAACTTTCCTTCCAAGGAACAAGCGTCTTTTAATTTCATGGCTGCAATCACCATTCACAGTGATTCTGGAGCCCAGAAAAAAACAGTCAGCCACTGTTTCCACTGTTTCCCCAACTATTTGCCATGAAGTGAAGGGACTGGATACTAAACCCATATCAATCATATCATTTGTAAATACTTTCTCCCATTTAGTAGGTTATCTTTTTGCCTTGATGATAGTTTTCCTTGTTGTAAAAAAACTTTTAAGTTTAATTAGCTCCCATTTATTTATTTTCATCAGTGCTTCATTTTTGTGTAAAAAAATTCCTCACTATACTTCTGAAATATTTATATATTTTTAAGGAAGTAAAAAGCATGTATTACTTTTATAATCATAAAAATATTAAAAACATTATACTTTTCCATTAAAAAAAAATGAACAGTATTATTTCTTAAAAGGATAAAAGAGGGGCTTTCCTGGCGGCTAAGTGGGAAAGAATCTACCTGCCATTGCAAGAGACATGGGTTCAATCGCTGATATGGGAAAATCCCACATGCCCTGGAATGACTAAGCCCGAGGGCCATAACTACTGAGCCTGTGCTTGAAGCCAGGGAGCTGCAGCTACAGAGGCCCCATGCCACGGCTACTGGAGCCCACAGGCCCTAGAGCCCGTGCTCTGCAGCAAGAGAAGCCACCACAATGGAAAGCCTGCACAGCACTAGAGAGCAGCCCCGCTTGCCACAGCTAGAGAAAAGCCCACGCAGCAGTGGAGATCCAGTGCAGCCAAAGATAAACAAATAAAATAAGTGGGAAAAGAACCTTCTCCAATTAAAAAAAAGGATAAAAGAGGCATAAACCCACTTCTCAATTTTGTTCCCAGTTAAAAATGGCAAGAAAGCCATAAATCACTTACTTCTGTTAACAAGCCACCACCACAACCAACATCAAGAATCTTCATCCCAGACAAAGGTTTTCCTGGCTGGTGATCAGCAACTGTTCTTAAAAGATTATCTCTTTAAAAAAATTCAAAATATATAAAAACAGATTATTAATTTTATCAATAAAGTCTTAAAAGTGTATAATTTTCAAAGAAATATTAAACTGTTTTTAATCTATTTAAGACTATAGATTTGGGGGGTAAAAAATCTTTTATTTTCAGCATAAAATGATATTATGCTTAATTTATAAAACATTTTTAGTAATCAAAAGCAGGAGGTTTAAAGTAAAGCTCTTGAAATAATCTAGTAATAATTATGACTCAATTATTACTTTAGTAATAATCTAAAGAAAACCTTTAAAAACAATCTCATTTAGATTAACCTACTTTTATTCACTTGATATATCATGTCACCTGAGACATTTATTAGCTACACTGTTAGTATTTGCTAGATTCATTTCATATTAGCAACAAATAGGCTCTTTTAAAGGGCTGAGAAGAAGCAGACTAGAGATCTGTACTTTCAGATTTTGTCTATATTCCCTTCTAAATTGAGTCTCTTTTAATCTTCTAAGTTAGTGGTGTTTTTATGATCACGTAAACAGGCATCCAAATCAAGTAAACTTAATTCTAAGATAATCTTAATAATACTTTACCATATACACAAATGTAAGCACACACATATATACACCCAAACACACTCAGATACATATAGCCAAAATATAAACTGAACTTTTAAGTTGGACTACTAATTATACTTGGAATTCTAATTATATTTATATTATAGTTGGAATTCTAATTGTACTTATATTAAAATAAATATATGTAATAAGGATATCTTAGGATATCTTTTATTGCTACTCAAATTAATTGATTTTTAAGAAAAACCTACATAGTGGTTAAGGAGATAACTCCGGAATGTAAGAACAGAAAGGACCCATTTCAAATGAAATCCAATCTATTCTTCACACACTGGACAAAATGACTCCTTTACATCATAATTCAAATCATATTGGTCCCTTTCAATGGTTTTAATTATGATTAGAATAAAATCTAAACTTCTAACCATAATTTGGACTGCCCTGGATGGTCTTTTTAAGTGTGATGTCTTCACTAAGAGAGTCACAGTGGTGGGAATAGAGTGGTTCTCAAGCTAAGTGTGCATCAGAATCATCTGGAAAGTTTCCTAAAACACAGACTGCTGACCCCCAAAGCAGTAGGTCCATCATGATAGCTGAGAATTTTGTATTTCTAACAAAATCACAGGCAATACTGATGTTGCTAGTCCAGGGCTAACATTGAGAACCACTGATCGAGCTTAACAGAATGACATTTCTGCTTTTCTCTGCCTTAGTATTTCTGTGACCCACTAATTCAGTGGTAGCAAAAACACACCAGCAGTTTCCTTTTTGCTGCACTAATATCAACCAGCAAAACCAGTCAGGAAGTTTCTTAAAGGCAGTCTGATCTGATATTTTGGGTCTATCACAGAGCTTTGCCCTATCGGCCGCTGAAAAATGTTTAATGAATAAATAAATACATGGACAGCTGAACGAATAAGCAATTTTGTGATAGGTGGGTTCTGATGAACCCTTGCCGTAGCAAACTCTAAGCTCCTGAAATACATGAACTATGTTTTGAATGATGAATACCTCAGCAGCTCTTATACTCTTACAGAGTCTAGATCCCAAGCTCTGTACAAGGTTACATTCTCAAAAAAATTTGTTGAATTGAACTTTCTAAGTAGCATTCCTTTTATCAAACTTCCTAAATGTCAAAGATGCTATACAATGACCTTGATGCCATAGGATCATAATTCCTTTTCATATGGATTTAATTCTAATTAACTTGATAATAACCAAAAATACTTCTAGCTAATTTATGACAGTAGTCTAGAATTTAAATGGTGTTATTTAAAAAAATTAATAGTTTTGAACAATGGACACTGAAGAGAATCCTAATTTCCAAAGCAAATGTAAAAGGCAAAGTTTTGAACTTAGGCATAAACCAAGAGAAAAATGACCTTGAAAGAAAATGAATTATTGAAAAGAGCTGTATTTTAAAAGGCCTAGAATTTCTGGACTGTTACCTAATGAATGGCACCCTCAGGTCATTCATAGAGTGCAGGGGTGCATATACTCCTTGCTCGTCCCACCACTTGTTAGCCAGGGCCAGGAAGGTCTTCACTTCACTTGTGTCTACAGTGGTCTGTGAAGTACTGTATGGTCTTGTCCAAGGGAGCCTAAGAGATCATTAAGAAGAGCCAGGCAAAAATTACCATTTAAAAAAATGCAGCATGGGATATATTAAGTAGAAAGATAGTCTAATTTACAATTTATTAGATTCTAAACATATATATTATTCATTTTCTGATATTTCAAAACAAGTTTTCTTATAATTACAGTGCATATATATATATATATATATATATATATATATATAACAAATTAATTTGCTTTCAAAGTAAGTTACAACAAAAATGAAACTTTATAAAAGTTGGACTTTTGGGTCACTTAATAGTAGCAGCTGTAGTAGTGGAGTAGTAGTAGTAACTATTTACTGATCACAGTTCCTGAAACATAGTGGGTGCTCAGGAAACATCTGTCAAATAAATAATCTGAAGGGGAAGGGCTAGAAGAGTATATAGTTCACCTAAATTTTTTAAAAATCAAATGGGATCAAATAGGGACTAAATAGGGATCACACAGACACTACACCAGGTCCCATGTCAAAGAACATGATAGAAAAATCCCCCAGAGGTTCTTGGGTAACAGAATAGGTTGTTAGGTTAGCATTGGTAATGACATTTAAATTTGTACCTCGTTTTTCTTAGCTACACAGAGTACGTTCTATACTAATTACTCACTATCCTTTTAAGAATTAAATGTCACTCTTCTTTAATATTATCTTATGAATATTACCCTCTTTTTCATGCTTCATGCAAAGCCTGGGTAATGAAGGACTAACTTAGAATAGATAACAGCAGGTGGTTGCTCAGTTGATCAAGAATGATTTTACAGACATCCAATCTCAAATGAACTCATTCATTTATGAGAAGTAGAAGCATGCATTTGGAAAACAGAGCTCACACCTTAACTCAAAGCAATATTTTTCACAAGGTTAGAAATTGGTTTATAATATATGAATACATGAAGATATTACTTTGATTCAATCTTACTATCTAGAATGTATGCTTACCCACTATATATTTATGTTGCACCCAAAACATTTATGATTTAAGCACTGTGTTATTTGTGTCCTGTCATAAGGATATTACGAGGAAGTAAAAGTAGTTCTCCAAGTAATATAGTCTTACATTAAAAATGAAAGCTATCACTGAATATGGATGAAAAGTGAGCACTGGATTTATACTATACACAAATTTTCTGAGGGTTTGAAATCTTTCAAATTTAAAAGTTGTTGGAAAAATAAGAATATTTAAATAAACAAAAGCTACCTTAAGGCCTTCCCTGGTGGCTCAGATGGTAAAGAATACGCCTGCAACGCAGGAGACCTGGGTTCAATCCCTGGGTTGGGAAGATCCCCTGGAGGAGGACATGACAACCCACTCAGTATTCTTGCCTGGAGAATCCCACAGACAGAGGAGCCTGGTGGGCTAAGTCCACAGGGTTGCAAAGGGTCGGACATGACTGAGTGGCTAAGCACCTTAATCAAACCACATGAGCTATACTGACAGTTTATTAAATACAATCAATACAAAACTATTATTGTACATAACTGTGTAAATATTTGCCACAGTAATGAATAAACTTACCTAAAATTTTTCATCCAATTCAGGCAGGCAAAAGTCATGCTATAGGATTTGAACCACATAATTCTGTTTTCATTGAAAACCCATGGTTTAATTTGTGGAATCCAACTGAGCTGATTCTTTGGATAAACTGAAAAAAGAAAACTAAATGTCTAAACAAAGCATTGTACAGTGTGAATCCCTGATATGCATGTAACTGAAGAAACTACTTTATATGGCAATCTTGTATTACAATTGACAAACAAAAGGGTTTTTTTTTCTTAATTTTGTATTTTATTCTAAATTATATAAAAAATATCTTGCAGTCTGCTATCTAACTCTAATCAGACATTCCTGAAATTATAATTAGCAAAAATAAGTAATGCCTATGTTAAAGTTTTTCATGCACTTGTTTTTATATCCACATAATGCTGTATAAAATTATTAAAAATTATATTCAAATTTAAACTATATTACCTTTTAAGCTAGGGTAATATTAATTTTGAGATTACCAAAACTGGTTCAAATTCTCTTACTTTCATGTTAGCTACATGAAATTGATTTATACATATGCTCAATACTCTTTACAGAGGAAAAATGTGCATATATATATATAAAATGTATATATATGTATATATATATCCTAAAATAAATAGTCATCCAGTTTACAAGTTCCAATTTACACAAGAGCCTACTTCATGAATTACTCTGCAGCAAAACATTCAGTTGTTCACTAAACATTTAAATAAAATAGACCTTAGAGCAAAGAAAACTACTAGGACATTACAAATTTAACAAAAAAAGTCAATGGTTTCTACACATTAACAATGAACAACTGGAAAGCAAAATTCAAAATGTTCTTTCATTTAAAATCAGTCCAAAAAAAGACTTCCATTGCAGCAAAATACTTCCATTCCAGCAAAACATGTTCAGAGATCTGTAATCAAAGACAACCTAATAAATAATGAAACATACGATATTCATAGAGTGGAAGATTCAACATAAATCCTCCCCAAATTCATCTATATATTCAACACAATTTCTACCTAAATTCCAACAGTCTTTTTTTAGTAGTTACAGACAAGCTGATTCTAAAATTTATATAAAAAGGCAAAAGAGACAGAATAATTAAAACAATATTGGAAAAAAAATAAAATTTTTGTGAATAAAATTGCAAGAATCAAATACCCAATTTTAGGACTTATCATAGAGCTACAGTAACCAAGGCAGTGAGGTATTGGAGGAGAGACAGACTCAAATATCAGTGCAAAAAAAGAACGTCCACAGACAGACAAAAAAAAAAATTTACCCAACTGATTTTTTTCAACAGTGCAAAAAGCAGTTCAAGGGAAGAAGAATGGTCTTTTCAATAAATGATGTTGAAACAATTAGATGTCCTCAACACCAAAAAAAATTTTGACCTAAATCTCACATCTTACACAAACCTGAACTCAAAATTATATAAATGCAAAACTATAAAACTTTTAGAAGAAAATACAGCAGAAGATCTTCATGACTTAGAGTTACACACAGAGTTCTCATATCTCACACCAAAATCACAATCCATACAAGAAAATATTGATTAAATTGGATTTAATCAAAATTCAAAACTTAGGTTCTGCAAAACACCTTGTTAAGAAAAAGAAAAATCAAGTCACAAACTGGGAGGAAATATTTGCAAAACATATATCTCATAAAAAACTGGTATCTGGAATATATACTCTAAACTCAACAGTAAAATGAAACAAAAACAAATAAAAATCTCCCACAGAAAAAACAAAACAAAATAAGCAATACAGTTATAAAATGGGTGTGGGTATTATAAAATGGATATAAAAAGACTTTTCATTAAAGAGGATCAGTCAGTAAGTTCAGCAGCTCAGTCGTGTCCGACTCTTTGCGACCCCATGGACTGCAGCACATCGGGCCTCCCTGTCCATCACCAACTCCTGGAGTTTACTCAAACTCATGTCCATTGAGTCAGTGATGCCACCCAACCATCTCATCCTCTGTCGTCCCCTTCTCCTCCTGCGTTCACTCTTTCCCAGCATCAGGGTCTTTTCCAATGAGTCAGCTCTTTGCATCAGGTGGCCAAAATATTGGAGTTTCAGCTTCAGCATCAGTCCTTCCAATCAGTATTCAGGAATGATCTCCTTTAGGATGGACTGGTTGGATCTCCTTGCAGTCCAAGGGACTCTCAAGAGTTTTCTCCAACACCACAGTTCAAAAGCATCAATTCTTCTGTGCTTAGAAGAGGATATATAGATGCAAATAAGCACATAAAGAGATATTAAGTATCAATAGCCATTCAGTTCAGTTCAGTTCAGTTCAGTCGCTCAGTCGTGTCTGACTCTTTGCGACCCCATGAATCGTAGCACGCCAGGCCTCCCTGTCCATCACCAACTCCTGGAGAAGAATGCAAATGAAAGCCACTGCATACCTCTCAAATTGGCTAAAATTTAACCATCCTTGATATGACCAGGTGTGGATGAAGATAGGAAAAAACTGGATCTCTTATATATTGCTAGTAGGAATGTAAAATGGTACAGACACCATGAAAAGGAATTTAGCAGTTTCCAATAAAGTTAAACGTATTTATCTTGCAGCTTAGCAACTGCATTCCTGAGCATTTACCCCAGAGAAGTAAAAATTTAATCCACACAGAAACCTGTACATCAATTTTCATAGCAACTTAATCCATAACAGCCCCAAACTGGAAACAATCAAAATATCCTACAGTAGGTGAATGGTTAAACAAACTGTGGCATATTCATACCATGAAATATTACTAACAAGTCAAAAGGAGTTAACTATAGATACATGCAGAAAGTTGGATAGATTTCAAGGGTATTTATGCTGAGTACAGAAAAATTTTTTCAAAAGGTATATATTGTATGGTTCCATTCACATAAAACTCTTGAAATGGCTAAATTATAACGGAAATAATAATATAATGTAACAGATCAAGGTTTAAGGTTGCCGGTAGGATTTGACTATAAAGGAGCAGTACCAGGACTTTTGTTGTGATTATGGGACAGTTCCATATCCTGATTGTGGTGATTATTACACAAATCTCTATGTGTAGTAACACAAACACACACAGACTCAAGGAGCACATGTTAAGGTGGTGATATCCAAATAAGGACTGTAGTTTAGTTAATGGTATCATACCAATGTCAATTTCCTGACATTGTATTATATTGGCCCAAAAGTTGATTTTTGGATTTTTCCATACAATGTAGTGGAAGTCCTAACAAACTATTTTTGCCAGCCCAATAATATGGTTATGTAAGATGTTATCACTGAGGAAATGGGTGAAGGGCATATGGAAATTCTCTGTATTATTTTCGTAACTTATGAGTCTAATTATTTCAAAATAAAATTTAATTAAAAAGCACAAGTGCACACTACAAAATGGTTCTCCTATTCCTGACTATACATCTGTCCAATTTTCCTCTCCAGAGGCAACCAATGTTACTAGATTTGCTTGTAAGCATCCAGATAGTCTATACATAGTTTATCTTTGTATATCAACTTCTCTCCTTTCATACAAAATGTAGCACAGTATACTCATTCTTCTGTACCTTGCTCTTTTCAGGTACTGATGTATCTTGAAGATTTTGTATATAATAGAGCATAAGAACTTCCTTTTTTTAGAGTTACACAGTAATCCACTGTATGGCTATACTTCATCATTTATTTAAGCAGTGCTCTACTAACAGATGTTTATTTCGGCTACTTCTAATTTTGTGCTACTCCAAAAACATAAGATTGAATTACACAGGTGACTTCATATATTTTTGAGACTACCTGCATATAAAACCCCAAGAACTGTTGTGTCAACTGGCATGTGTATTTATAAATTCATAATTTCCTTCACAGACGTTGAACCAATGCAATTTCATGGGTAATATGAGATTCTAGGGATGGTTTTCCCACACTGATTATATGTTGATAGCCACCTATGCAATGTATTATCAAACTTTTTTATCTTTGCTAATCCAATAGGTGAAAATGGGATCTCAGTAGAGTTTCAATTTATCATGAGTGAAGTTAAGTGTCTTTTTTAAATTTAATGGTGCTATAGGTAAAGGGTTAGTCACTTAGCTGTCTGGCTCTTTGTGACCTCATGGACTATAGCCTGCCATGTTCCTCTGTCCATAGTATTCTCCAGGTAAGAATACTGGTGTGGGTTGCCATTCCCTTCTCAAGGAGATCTTCCCGACGCAGGGATCAAACCTGGGTCTTCTGCATTGCAGGCAGATTCTTTACCATCTGAGCCACCAGGGAAGCCCCCAGTAGTGCTACTGGTCTGAATAATATCCCCTCCAAATGTTGAAATCCTGACCCCCAAGCTGATGGTATTAGGTGGTGGACTTCGGGCAGGATTAGGTCTTAAGGATGGAACTTTCATGACTACATTTAGTGTCCTTATATAAAAAGACTGCAAAGAGTAAAAAGGATCTACCTATGAACCAGGGATGTGAGCACTCACCAGGTACCAAACTTTGGATTCTGCAGTCCCAGGGCTGTGAAAAATAATATTGTTGTTTATAAGTTGCCTAGTCTGTGGCATTTTGTTGCAGTAGTGGAACTAAGACAAATGGTCATTTATATTTCATGTCTTGCCTTTTCACAGTCTCTGAACATTCTTCTGAGATTTTTATGTTTTTCAAATTTTGTCTTATAGGACTTTACAGTCTGGCCCAAATTAACTTCAATGTTTTCAAAATAAAGTTTGTGTTTCTAGGCTTTTGCTCATGTTATTCTCTCTTCCATCATTGCTAGCTGTATTACTTTTTAAGACCCAGGTCAACTATCACCTCCTTTATTTCTTTAGGTAGGTAAATGAGCTATTAGAGAATTAAGTGGGACTTTCCTGATGGTCCAGAGGTTAAGACTTTGCCTTCCAATGTAGGGGGCGTGGGTTCAATCCCTGGTTGGGAAAGGAATGCCAAAAACCCAAAATGTTAAAAAAAAAAAAAAAAAGCAGCAACATTGTAACAAATTCAATAAAGACTTTAAAAGTGGTCCAAATCACAAAAATATTTTTAAAAAAGAAGAGAATTATGTAAACTGTGATATATAGATAAGAATTTACAGTTGACCCTTGAACAACTTGGGGGTTATGGGTGACAAGGCATGCATGCAGTCAAAACCCCAGGTATAACTTTGTAGACCGCCTTCTGTATCTGCCATCCTACATTCTTGAATTTAACCAACCTCAGACAGTATGGTAACTGGAATACATATTTACTGGTACAAGGTATTATCATGAAATTGAGCCTCAAAGATTTTAATCTAGTCCTTGCTCTCTGGCCAGTGATGACCCCTGTCTCCCTCTCACCTCATCTCATTTCAGGATAATTAGGCCTTCAGTCATCAGTATGGCCAGAATTCTTAACAGCCTTAAAAATCGCTTTACCATAACTGAGAGAAACTAATCAAGTTTGTATTAATAGATGCTAACAATCCCTTCTTTAAAAAAAAAAAATTATTTGGCTGTGCTGAGTCTTAATCATAGCATGAGTAATCTTTAGTTGTAGCCTGCAGGATCTAGTTCCTTGATCAGGAATCAAACCCAGGCCCCCTGCATTGGGAGCTTGGAGTCTCAGCCACTGGGCCACCAGGGAAGTCCCATATCAATTCCTACTTTACCTTGAAACTGTGACATTCTGGTATTTGAAATTTCAAAGGAATGGGGAAATTTTTCATTTTATGTATTCAAAAAGTCATTTATCAGCACTTCTCGGGTACTTAGCTAACAGTGCAGAAGCCCTCTACCCTGCCAATGCTGTAGTTCCAGCATTCGTCATTGTCTGGATTACTCTTAGGCCTCCCTGAGCCGCCACTCCACTTTCTACACAGATGCCAAGTGTTATTTCCTAAAAACAAGTCTGATCATGTTATTCCTTTAGTAATTTCCCACTTCTTCAAGATAAAGTCAATCCCAGGAGCTGTGTGTGGTCTTTCATGTACTCGTCATGACCTACAACGTCTCCTGTCTTATCCCTGGCCATTCTCTGCCCTCACTTATGGCCCTTTATCCACACCATACTTCTCAAGCAACACCTTGCAGTTTCTGAGAAACCGCCTCACAGATACTCAAGCTGGTCCTCTGGCCACTCCAACTTCTAAAACTGGACAACTTTAAGACAGCTTCTTAAATACTTTGTTTAAGAACTTTCCCTGACCCCAAATATCTATTTCTTTTATGTCCACTCCGGAAAATTGGAAATGTTTACACTGTATGTTTTCTAAACTTCTGATTATAAAAGACATACTTACTGAAAAATTACAAAAAGTATATAAAGAATGATAAAATCATAGATCACCAACTCCACTTCATATAATCACTGCTAAAATTTTAATATATCTCTATTCTTGCTATATATCTCCAAGTTCATAATACAAGCTGATTTGTAGCTGATTTTTTTTTTACTGTTTTTAAAATTGACATGTAGTTAATTTACAATATTGTCATTTCAGGTGTACAGACAGTGACTCAGATGAATGTATATATATACACATATGAATATATACACATTTTTTTACAGATTCTTTTCCATTATAGGTTATTACAAGATACTGAATATAGTTCTCTGTGGTATACAGTAGGTTCCTATTGTTTATCTATTTTATATATACATAAATAACATATATTAGTGTGTATATGTTAATTCCAAACTCATAATTGATCCCCTCCTACCCCACTCCTGCTATCCCTTTTTGTAAGTTTGTTTTCTACGTCTGTGAGTCTATTTCTGTATTGTAAATAAGTTTCATTTATATCATTTTTTTCAGATTCCACATATAAATAGTATCATGTGATGTTTGTTTTTCTCTGACTTACTTCACTGTTTGACAATCTCTAAGTCCATCTATGTTTCTGCAAATGGCATTATTTCTTTAAAGGCTGAATAACACTCCATTGTGTATATATACCACATCTTCTTTATCTGTTCGTCTGTCAAAGGACACTTAGTCTGTTTCCATGTCTTAGCTATTGAAACAGTGCTGCTATGAACGATGGGGTGCATGCTTCTTTTCAGATCAAGGTTTTCTCCATATAAATGCCCAGAAGTGGAACTGCAGGGTCCTTGTTGCTCTTCTTGAACACAACAGACGTGACTCCACCTCAGGGCCTTTGCAACTGCCGCTGTCGCTGCCTGGCATATCTTTTCCAGGTTATCAACACACCTCACTCCTTCATCTCATTCACGTTCAAGTACATCATTTCATCCCTGATCATCCTGCTGACACTGAAACCCCTCAACCCATATGCAAGATCATATGGTAACTCTATTTTTTGTTTTTTAAGGGAACTCTATACTGTTTTCCATAATGGCTGCCCCAAAATACATTCCCACCTAGAGTAAAGCAGGCTTCCTTTTTCTCCACACCTCTCTAGTATTATTTGTAGATCTTTCTTTCAATCATGCCCATTCTGACTGGTGTGAGGTGATACCACATTGTAGATTTACATTTCTCTAATAATTAGCAGCAAATTTGGAATATGTCAGCAAATTTGGAAAACTCAGCAGTGGCCACAGGATTGGAAAAGGTCAGTTTTCATTCCAATCCCAAAGAAAGGCAATCCCCCAAAATGCTCAAACTACTACACAATTGCACTCATCTCACACGCTAGTAAAGTAATGCTCAAAATCTCCAAGCCAGGCTTCAGCAATACGTGAACCGAGAACTTCCAGATGTTCAAGCTAGTTTTAGAAAAGGCAGAGGAACCAGAGATCAAATTGGCAACATCTGCTGGATCATAGAAAAAGCAAGAGAGTTCCAGAAAAACATCTATTTCTGCTTTATTGACTATGCCAAAGGCTTTGACTGTGTGGATCACAATAAACTGTGGAAAATTCTGAAAGAGATGGGAATACCAGATCACTTGACCTGCCTCTTGAGAAACACGTATGCAGGTGAGGAAGCAACAATTAGAACTGGACATGGAACAATGGACTAGTTCCAAATAGGAAAAGGAGTACGTCAAGGCTGTGTATTGTCACCTTGTTTATTTAACTTATATGCAGAGTACATCATGAGAAACGCTGGGCTGGAGGAAGCACAAGCTGGAATCCAGATTGCCGGGAGAAATATCAATAACCTCAGATATGCAGATGACACCACCCTTAGGGCAGAAAGTGAAGAAAAAAAGAGCCTCTTGATGAAAGTGAAAGAGGAGAGTGGAAAAGTTGGCTTAAAGCTCAACATTCAGAAAACTAAGATCATGGCATCTGGTCCCATCACTTCATGGCATATATATGGGGAAACAGTGGAAACAATGGCTGACTATTCTTTAGGGCTCCAAAATCACTGCAGATGGTGATTGCAGCCATGAAATTAAAAGACGCTTACTCCTTGGAAGAAAAGTTATGACCAACCTAGTCAGCATATTAAAAAGCAGAGACATTACTTTGCCAACAAATGTCTGTCTAGTCAAGGCTATGGTTTTTCCAGTGGTCATGTATGGATGTGGGAGTTGGACTATAAAGAAAGCTGAGTGCTGAAGAATTGATGCTTTTGAACTGTGGTGTTGGAGAAGGCTCTTGAGAGTCCCTTGGACTGCAAGATCCAACCAGTCCATCCTAAAGGAAATCAGTCCTGAATATTGATGGGAAGGACTGATGCTGAAGCTGAAACTCCAATACTTTGTCCATCTGAGGTGAAGAGTTGATTCATTGGAAAAGACCCTGATGCTGGGCAAGATTGAGGGCAGGAGGAGAAGGGGACGACAGAGGATGAGACAGTTGGATGGCATCACAGACTCAATGGACATGAGTTTGGGTGAACTCCAGGAGTTGGTGATGGACAGTGAGCCGAGGTGTCCTGTAGTTCATGGAGTCACGAAGAGTCGCACACAACTGAGCTACTAAACTGAACTGAATAATTAGCAATATTGAGCTTTTCATATGGTGGGTCACCCAAATGTCTTCCTCAGAGAAATGTCTATTTAGGTCTTCTGTAACTTACTTTCTTAACACTGCTGCTGCTGCCGCTAAGTCGCTTCAGTCGTGTCCCAGAGACAACAGCCCACCAGGTTCCCCCGTCCCTGGGATTCTCCAGGCAAGAACACTGGAGTGGGCTGCCATTTCCTCCTCCAATGCATGAAAGTGAAAAGTGAAAGTGAAGTCGCTCAGTCGTGTCCGATTGGAAGCGACCCCAGGGACTGCAGCCCACCAGCCTCCTCTGTCCATGGGATTTTCCAGGCAAGAGTACTGAAGTGGGGTGCCATTGCCTTCTTAACGCTACATTTAATCATTTACCACGTGGCTTCACTTTGATTTAAACTATGATTTTAATTGAGGCAGCATTATTTTTCACTGTATTGACAGTAACACCTTCATTTTTTTTTAACTGGCTGGGTCACAGCTTGTGGGATTCCAGTCCTCTATCAGGAATTGAACCCTGTCCACGGCAGTGAAACACTGGGATCCTAACCACTAGGCCACCAGCGAACTCCCACAACTTCTCAATTCTACTGGAGGCCTTTAACTTTCCCAGGTTTTGTTCTTTATAACCTGATCTTAGCTTCAACTAACATTTTATTTAAAATGACCTTTAGCTATCACTTCTTTAAAATTCCCAGTGCCTTGCATAGGGTATTTGTTAAATGAGTTTCATGCAAAGAATGAACTTAACGTTCTGGTTAATACTAGGAGTTAAATAATCAAACTGTCTTCTACAAGCATCAGGTTCAGTGAGGTTTTTTTTTCTTCTTAGTTTCTCAGTTTGTTGAATTAACCTATTCATCAAAAAACAGTATAGCTGCCTTATGCTCTGGGAAAAAAGGGGGAGGGGCAAGATATGTGCAAATAAAACACAAATACAAGACGATCAATAACTATAAGACAGTTGGTGTCCTTTCCCGCTGACGCAAAAGAAAAAAAGCAAAAGACCGCGATTCCAGCAGGCACAGTTGTCGCCGGCTCCTAGGGTAAGAGCTCAACGAAAATAAGACAAAGGTCACTAAATATATGGCGGCGGACCGCGCGGCCTTCGCTCTCCTCCGCCAGGACCACTAGTCTTCAGCCACTTTTCCCAGCCTCTGGGAAAGGGAGGGTAAGAGCCTAGGCCGAGCGTTCGACTCACAGGAAGGACCAGCACCGAAGACAGACTTTTGGCCCAACCCGCGCGGAACCCAGCCGGCCGCCCTATACCGCGCCTGCGCAGAACACTGTCCGCTCCAAGGGCTTCGTGAGCGCGACACACATACACAAACACACATACACACACTCACCCGCCGACGTAGTTAAGCGAGAAGAGTCAGCCTGTGTCCTCTGGAATCCCAATCTAAGTCCTTCTAAAATTCGACTCCCGGAGGAGCTTAGTTTGCTTCCTCCCCACATCACGACAGAACGGATATGCCTCTCTTCCGGTCCCTCCCGTAAAAGATCCCCAACAGAAAGGTTCCGAGAGCCATCTTAATCATGGTCACTGTGGTGGATATTATAGATGTGTGGCAGTAATTAGTGTTCACGTTCAGTGTCAAACTAGGCATTCAGTTAGACTATAGAATGCTTGCATTATCATGTTTGGCTATGTCTACTCCTATATGACCTCTCAAAGCAGCCATCAGACCACCTCCAGGTAGCCACGTATGAACTGTGTGAGCTAGCTTTTATTCCTGTATAGCTCTAATTATTTCATACTTAACAGATGTCTCCCAAGGACGTTTATATTCCTATCTATAAGACACTGACCCTAACAGAATAACAAAAGGTCTGAAGCATTTCTTTCTTAAGGGGAATACTGTTCCCCCCCTTTCAAGGCACTCAAATGTCAGAGGGCCGGAAATCTAAATTGAAAATTTTTTCCGTGAGTGACCTGATAATACTCCAGACAGGGCACACAGTATGTAGCAGGGAACTGTTAAGTCACTCAGGCTAGGCAACTTCACTGAAGAATTAGAAGAGGCAATCATTTACATTTTACTTCTGTGTAGTGGCTCAGACGGTAAAGCGTCTGTCTACTATGCAGGAGACCCGGGTTCGATCCCTGGGTTGGGAAGATCCCTTGGAGAAGCAAATGACAATCCACTCCAGTATTATTGCCTGGAAAATCCCATGGACAGAGGTGCCTGGTAGGCTACAGTCCTTGGGGTCGCAAAGAGTCGGACACGACCGAGCAACTTCTTGTTCACGTTCAACAGCCTTTCCTTGGGTAAGAACAATGATAAATTTCGAACATTAAAGACAAAAAATTCACTGCACATTTTTTACCGGCAGGGTCAGATTGGTAAATGTTTCTGTGAATTAGTGAAATCTACTGTTCAGTAATGGTCTTTGTGGTTGCAAATTTAAAAGTTGTCTTCAGAGCTCCCTTCCAATCTGCCTCCCAACTGAAGGCAGAAAACTCTGCACAAAAGAACATTTATTAGCATGTGTGTTATTTGCTGGAGATCCCAGGAAAAAGCAAAGTGAAAGTTTGCTTTCACATCAGTTCGACAACAAAGGCAGTGATTTGCCTTAATACCAAGAGGAAACAAAGTTTCTTGAACACCCACTGGTTTGCTTCAGTTAAGCAAAACTAGCTTACAGAGTTTTCTCTACAAGTATCAACAAAAGGCTTTTCCAATGATGCTTAAACACAAGTTGTGCTGGAAGGACTAGCAGCTATGTGATGTACGGTTGTCCTTGGAGTTATTTCCAGATCATCTCCATGGTCTCACCCATACTGTAAACTAGAATCTACAGTTTATTTTGCTATAAAACTAAAAATCTATTTAATATTTTGAAATTCAATTTTATAACCTTATATAAAGTTTTAAAAGAAATAACTCTATTATATCCACTCAGGTTTAACTGGTAAACTTCTGTATTTATAAAATTCCATACAAATTGGTAAGTTAGGGTATTTTTATCTTAAATATTACCAAAATCAAAATAGGAAATAGGAAAACCCTGTGGGTGACACCTAATAAACCTTTAGGGTATAAATGTAACTCATCACACATGAGTTATTTTAAGGGCTACTAAGTTATTTTAAGCCCATCTTCTCCTTTAGGTTTAGACATTACAAATTCTCCTTAAAACTGAAGAACTTAAGGACAAGAAGTGTTTAAGACCTTATATAGTTTAAGAAAATGAGTTCCACAGTGACTTAGTGATTTGCCCAAAACCATCAAGAAGCAGAGCCAGGACAATCCAAATGAATCTATTTCCACTACACCATGCTTTGTACAGGTTAGAAACTTTAATATAACTACTATTTATACTTCATGTCTTTCTTCGAAGAAAGAGTAACTCACATTAAAAAATAGATATTTTTGGAAAGTTTAACTATTATGTATTATACCACTAGAAATAGATGCTTTTTAAAAAAGACATTTTACAAGGGTAGGAAACGTACACTGAAATTCCACACCAGTCTTTATTTATATTTAGGGGCCTGAAACAAATCTTATAATTACCTCTTCCAAATTACATTTTATTCTCTTAATGGTGTGGTTTACCCCCATTATACAAAAACAAGTATGATTATTAATACACTAGAAATATTTTAAAGGAAAACCTCTTAAGACAGATTTTTATTAACCAATCCAGACAAATAATTATCTCAAAAACTTAAATCTATTAATTTTCTGGTGGTATCATTTTAGAAAAGATTTCATAACCAAATTACACATTAATTTATGTGTAAGTTTTAGCATTCACATCCCAAATCATGGAAGCCCTATTTTTTATAAAATCTTACCACTCAAGGTAAACATACTTCATTACATGTCAACGAAATGATGAATTTTCTAAACTGAAACCCCAAATATCTAACACTGATATATTTACTAGCAATCATATACATCATGACTATGCTTTTAAAACTATCTACAGATTTAAATGATAACCTGGTATATTATGGCAGAGTAAATCAAACTATCAAATACTACTTTTGGCTCTAGTTCATATCTTGCCCAAAAATGTGCATATCATAGCCAGTATTTTTCTGTAGAATTTTATTTTGAAAATATTATTTCACTTGAAGATTGTTCTAAAAAACATTTTAAGATATGAAAATGTTATACAACTTATTTATTACAAATTAATCAGATAATTAGTTCTGTAATTAGGTACATGGTGTTAAGCTCATCTACATAAAAAATATTGCACATTTTCCTTTATTTTGTCTCCAGATGTGACTGATGTCTAAACTATATAGAATTCCAAACTATTTAAAAGTTATTGTGTGAAATGTCAACTTTATAAATATCAGAACTAACTGCACTGTAAAACAATCATTTTGGTAAACATGCATTTATTCACAGTTGACTTATTTCTTCAAGATAAATGCATAACTGCTCAAAATTATTTAAGAACCTATGTAGAGGTAAAAGAGCACACTATTACAAGTCTATTTCTACCTTCATTTTGAGGAAACACTGATCTTGGCAAAAACCTGGCTTACTTTCAAATGAACTATTGCTGGTACGAAGGCATACTTTAAAACTTTTCTGTGATCTGCACCTGCTCTTTCTTTTTTAAATTAAAATTTAAAAGCATTGGTTTTCAGAGGTTTATCTATTGTGGCACAAGTGAGTAATCATATAAAATGGACCCTAGAAGCAGTTCAGCATTTCAGTGCCTGCAGAGCCTCATTTTATTCATAAGTTATGACTACCTTAAATTGCTAGACCACTCACTGATCATAATTTTAAGAAAGTGACAAAACCAAATCATTTTAATGTTATGAAATTGACACAAACCTGCATAACACAGTATGCTTCCACTGTGCTGAGGTCATATTATGCTTTAAAAATATAAACAAACATTCAATTGTGAGTTTTAGTTCTATAGTAATCCCAAAGTGTTTAAAATACACTTTAAAACAGAAGTGGTAACTGCAGGATATAGTTCCGGACTTGAATTGCTATTAGTGTCAAACACAATCATTCCTTATAAATAATTCTAGTGGTGCACTGGTCTGATTGATTCCAGCAATTTCATTAACAGGAGTGAACCATACTTTATACACAGAGAATATATTACTTGAAAATCCCCCAAACAGGAAAAATTTAGAAAGCTCTCAAATGCTTCCAAATGAAAAGTAAAGATCTGTTTCTGGCCCTCTTCACATCCTTATAGTTGGAATCTGACAAAAATCCATGGGTACAATTTACAAACTTTGACAAACTATTAAGTTAAAACCATTTTCTTTGGGGGAGATGAGAGGAAGTACCTTTAAAACCTGTTATACAAAATTCCAGCTGCCTTTTTATAAAAGTACGTTCCTTAGACTAAAATCATAAAATTAAGGTGCAAGAGTTTAACAAAAATGAACTAAAGAGCTTTATTGACATCACAGTACATTCAAGAATAATTTTAAGAACATTACAGCTGAAAGAGAATGGCATGTTTATAGTCTTATTATGCACTGTTTTTTGAAAAAAATGTAATAGAAAGAAATCCTATTAAGTAACTTGGAGCAGCATTTGAAAAAAGTACACCTATTTACAGATTAAAAAAAAAAATTCTGGTTTCACCTACACAGCCACAATATGCCTCTATAATGAGACAAGCCCTTAAAACTCATGGAATTTTTTAAACATCATGGCATTCTTGCCACATCATTCCTCAGCGTTTACGACGGGGAGGGGTTGTTGATCTGAAAAAAAGAAAGGGAAAAGATAAAATTTAAAAATAAAAATGTATTTTATGCTACAGAATCTGCAATTTTCAAATAAATATTATTATATAGGATTTCTAAAATTACTTATGATTATGATCATTTATCAAGTACCAAACTGAGTTTATTAAAGAGAGAGAGAGAAAGGACACTTTCAACTTTGAATAAATTCAGTCAAATTTTTTTTTTAAAAAATCAGACAAAATACTTTAAAAAGTATACTACCTTGATCGGGACTTAGACTTGTGTTTGCGGCTTGCCTTCTTACCAGACCTTTGAGATTTCTCCATGGATCGCGATCGACTATGTTTAGGCTTCTTAACCTTCTTTTCTTTGCTACTTCCTGGAGATTCAGAACTGCTCCTTCCACTAGAATCAGAGCCTGAATGTTTTTTACTGTCTTTGGTAGTGCTTTTCTTACTGTCCTGTCTAGAATCATGTCTTATGATTTTAACAGATATAGAACCACTCCTAGAGAACGTTCTTTCACTTTCTCGTTTCCTTTTTAACCTATCATCCTGACTACTGAACTTAAAGTCTTTTTCTTCCCTTTTTTGTTTCTCTTTTCTTTTATCCTGTTCACGTTCCCTTTCTTTGTCTTTCTTTTTCCTATCTTTATCTATACTTCGACTCCTCTCCTTTCTCCTCTCTTGTTCTTTAACCTCACCTTTATGCTTATGACTGCTTCCACTAAGACTTCCACGTTGATCATCAATTTTACGTCTATCCCGACTCCTACTACGACTGGACCGATTGGTTCGCCTGTCCCTTGAGCGACTTCTACTTCTACGTCTCTCTCGGGAAGGACTTCGATTTCTTCGTCTTTCTCTTTCAATGCTATTTCTATTAGATCTCCTCCTATCTCTAATCTTTACTCTAGCCCTATTGCTCTCTATTTTAATCCTGCGAGAGTAACTTCTACTCCTACTACGCCTAGCTTTAATTGTTGGAGATCTACTCCTACTATGTCTCTTTTTCCTTTTAGGAGAAGAAGATCGGGAAGAGGTGCGACTACTACCTGAGCTAGAACTGTATGAAGAGCTAGAGACAGAACTACTAGTACTACTACTTCGGCTATTGCTACTAGAACTACCACTACTAGAACTTCCTGATCTACTCCTTCCTTGTTTCTCTTTTTCTTTATGTTCTCGTTTTGGTTCTAAAACTGACGTAGTTTCATTTGAAGTTCTTTTCTTTTCATTAACCACATCACCATCTGCTTCTCTTGCTTCTAGAAGTGATAAACTATTTTGCTCTTTATGGATAAATTCATTCATCTCTTTTGTAACCCTTTCTGATTGTTGCTTTTCTTCTGAAACAGAAAAAGACAAAAATAGTAAGACAGGCAAACATACAATGAAAAAACTTCCATACTAGCAAATTTCAAGCTGAAAGACTATAAAAATAGAGCAGCACTGTTCAACAGAAATAAAATGCAGTAAGCAATTCAGGATTTTTTAACAGCTACTAAACAGTTTTTTAAAAGCTACTAAAAAGAAACCGGTTTGAAATTAATTTTCATATTTTATTAACCCAACATATAAAAAATATCATTTCAACATCCAATGAGTTAAAAAGAAAATCGAAATATTCTGCTCTTTTTTTTTTGTATTGTAAAGTCTTTGAAGTCTAGTGTGTATTTTATACCTACAGAACATTTCAGTTTAAGCTGGCTCCATCTGAAATGCTCAGTAGCTACATGCAGTTAGCTACCTGTCTGGACAGTACAACAATGGAGCACCAAAGTGCAGAGGTACCGTAAAGCAGGTAAGAAAACATTTCCCTCTTACACAGTAAAGCAACCTGAAGGTAAATTAGTAGTTTATAGGAAATTTTTGGCTGTTAGCTCAATAATTACTTCTGAGATTGTCCAGTAAGATTTTTCAAACAATAAAGTCTATGTAAATATTCTTTCACTATTCCTAGTATCATTAGATAAACTAAGAGCTGTACACATGTATAGCATTTTACATAATTAAGTTCTACAGTGAAGTTGTTCAGTTGTGTGTGACTCTGCAATTCCATGGACTGTAGCTTACCAGGCTCCTCCGTCCATGAAAATTTCCAGACAAGAATACTGGAGTGGGTTGCCATTTCCTTCTCCAGGGGATCATCCTGACCTGGGGATTGAACCTGGGTCTCCCACATTGCAGGCAGATCCTTTACCCTCTGAGCCACCAGGGAAGCTCAACTGAATTCTAAAAAGTCCTCTACTGTCCGTTAGCTACAAATTACTCTTCAATAGTTTATAATGTATTCCTCTCAAAAGTCTTTTCATTTTAGGAACTTCAATGAGAAATAAAAAGACACCAAATAGCTTAACTTACAGTCAACAGAATTAATGTCTCCCCAAACAAAAAAAGTTTAACTTTCATAAACTACATACTTTGAATAATATAATTAATTTTTACTTTTAAGTTTGATAAAAATTGCAAATGAGTCAAAAACCTTAGTTTCAATTACATCACATAGCTTTGATTCTATCCTGTTATTTTTAGGTTGGTTAAAAAATAATAAAAAGAAATACAAACTGAACTGTACAAATACTAAATGAGTCTAAAAGATATACCTTCCATCTGTTTATCATGTAACAGCTGTTGTTCTTTTTCTTTTCTCCAAAAAGCTTCCTGTTTTTGCCGGATTCGATGCCGTAATTCCTCATCATCAGTGTCAGATGATTCAGAACCTCGGTTGCTCCTCTCATCTTCACTGTCTCCTGATCCATAACCACCCAGTCCACCTGTGTGCATAAAGCCCAGTCTATCACATGTAAACATTATTCTGTGCACTAAAAACTTTTTAAGGTCCGAGAAGAAAGCTCATTTCTTTTTTCATTGCCTTTTCTTGGAAGAATATGCTTATTCGGGGTGGGGAGGAGTATAAATTTCAATGCTTAAGGAGTACACAGAATCCTCAAGAAAACTGATACTTAATATCTTATTCTTTCAAGAATATTTCATATATTGCTCACCATAGGGAATCTTGAAAATGACTGTCTTATTGTCCCTGGTAACCAACAAAACCGTTTAATAGGGCAGTAACAAAGCCTTACTAAAGCATAATTAATTCAAACTACCTTACACAAATTTACCATGATCCTGAAAATATTTCTAAAATTAACTTTCACTGTTCAAAGTTCAAAAATCCAAGGGATGCTAAATATTTTTTTCCTAACAAAATTAGAATACTGTAATTCTCAATGGTACAGAAATGGCAAGGCGCTATATAACTGCTCCCCACCCTGAAGTGATCTAGATAGTAGTCATAACAAAATCATATGGGCATTTGGTTTTACCCATTTCTGCTGATCCTCACAAATATCAATTTGAAATGCAGATGTGGAAAAGGCAAGCTCAAGCTTTTATACACTTGATACTGTATCATGCAAATGGCAAATTATGAACATCACTATTTATCACGCTCTAAGATAAACCCTTTCCTCTATGGTAAACTTGACTTGCTACAATACAATCTAAATAAAGGTCCTTAAAAGCATTTATGGATAGGTTCTCCCCTAAAGCATGTATTCAATAATTATGAAAGTGAGCTTAAATGCTATCATGGCTAAATTATGTACTATTACAACTTGTACTAAGAAACTATTAATTAGTCACCACATTTGTAATAATCTCACTGTGAATGCTTTAGTTAAAAAAAAACAAAAGCAAACCTTTTAGAGACTGATATAACCCTAAGACCTAAATTTTATACACTGAGTAGGCCCAGTAGTTTCTAAACAGAACATGTAGAGAGACAAGGTAAGTGTGATTTTCCCTTTAAGGCCCTCTCACAAATAAGGAGAATACTTACCGAGTCCAGTGAGGGAAGCCAGTGCACTGGACTGTGCCAGCTGTTTTGCAGGAGCTTTGTATCACATCAACAACAGGAACAACATGTTAACACAAATAGCCACGATTTCATAGTCATGAGAGTCTATGGTATTGTTAAATCTACTACTATTGCTGCTTTTTGGGGAGAGAAGAAACATTAAAAACATAACATTCATTTTAAACCAGTAGTATGTCTGGCCTTGAAACTATAACTCTGATGTGAGCTGAAACTGGTTGATAATGAGGGAAAATGTTGACCAATACACTGATATTTTTATTTTTGAGGTATGGACCATAACTAAAATTTTCTTTCAATAGACTTTTTAAGTGTTACTAAAATTATGGGAGGGTGGGACGTATTACTTGCTTCTGTAAGAATTACAAGTGGTAACTGTGAAAATTCTGAAGGTTCATAATTCAATAGTCAAACTAAATGCATTAGAAATCATACACCTAATACCATGGTATCTATATAGTAAAAAAAAAAAAAATCAGGTGAAATTGAACATCAAGAATTTTCCACAGTACGTGTTATAGAACAACAGCAAAATTGCTAATTTGTGCTTAGGCTGGATAAAACAAAAATATATGTATAGTTTTAATATGGTGTCTACAAATCTAATATTTCCCAAAGAGTTAGAACATGCAAGAGGATCCATAATCTGCTAGTAATTCAACAAGGACAACAAAAAAGTCCAAAGTAGCCACCAAAACCAAAGAGCCCCAGATAAAGAAAACCAAGAACACCCACAATATACCTTTCGTTGCTTTCCGGTGTGCATCTTTGGCTATGTAATAAATTTCCTCATCTGTGACATCTAGTAGAATTTCAGTCAGAAGCATTTTTGTCAGCAACATCTAAGGAAGGATATTTTATACATTTGTTTTTTATTCCTAATTATTACAGTTACTAACACAGTTTGACATTTTCAACAAAATTAAAAGGCAAAGCCATTTTATAAAACATTTTTAAAGATCAGATTAGCTATTCCAAGAAACAGAGTATCTTGAAAATTATTGTAAATTATCAGAACTTTAAAAACATTTTAAATCATGTGGATTAAAATATATATAAAATTTATCTATAAAGCAGAAACGCTGAATTCTAATTCTGGAGACAAAACATATTTTTTTAAGTCCCTATTAATAAGTTTCCAAAAGTGTTTTAAGTTGAGAGAAATATCCTTTCACTTAATAATATTATTAGTAAGCACCACAATACTAGTTTCTTATGTCACTTCGGAATTTACATTAACCCTCAGCTCAAAATAAAATCTAAGGGGAAAAAACAAGGAAAATAAGGAAATGGCAATTATTGCATTTTGTGAAATGAAATTCTTTTTTTCTTTATTACTATCGTATAGCATACAATAGACTTGAAATAAGAGCTGCATTCTAGCGCTCGTTTGGCCACCAACAGCTGTTTCAAATGTGCACCTCTCTGGGATCCAGATTACTCATCTACTAAAATAAGAGTACACCGAATCAGCATCATCTAAGGACATTCCAAAGATCACTGACCAACCAACATGAGAAACGCAGCATATTATATACCCAATCTCAGAAATCTACAGTACACATTATAGACATTGAAGGCTGTGAAGTCTTTCAATGAAACATCTTTAATTGTGTTAAACCTGCTGCTGCTGCTAAGTCGCCTGTGTGACCCCATAGATAGCAGCCCACCAGGCTCCCCCATCCCTGGGATTCTCCAGGCAAGAACACTGGGGTGGGTTGCCATTTCCTTCTCCAATGCATGAAAGTGAAAAGTGAAAGTGAAGTCATTCAGTCGTATCCGACTCTTCGCGACCCCATGGACTGCAGCCTACCAGGCTCTTCCGTCCATGGGATTTTCCAGGCAAGAGTACTGGAGTGGGGTGCCATCACCTTCTCCATGTTAAACCTAGAGCTTCCTAAATTTATTTTTCTATACATTCTTTTAATCTTCTACAGTATACAAAAAACATACTTTAGAAAATAATGTTGTGCTTAGTCACTCAGTCATGTCTGACTCTTTGTGACCCTATCCATGGACTGTAGTCCACCAGGCTCCTCTATCCATGGGGATTGTCCAGGAAAGAATACTGGAGTAGGCTGCCATGCCCCCCCCTCCAAGAGATCTTCTCAACCCACGGATTGAACCTAGGTCTCCTGCATTGCAGGCAGATTCGTTACCATCTGAGCCACCAGGGAAATGGTCTCTTGGGTCTCATGTAGTATTAATAAAACACTATTTAATCATGCTGTTGATATTAGAAAATGTGCTTAATAACTGCTTTATAAGCTGAGATTTCATATACTATGAGTTACTTGGATTTTGCAGACACTAGTGCCCAGCAAATATACATCTTATTACTGTTTTACAAGTTCCCAAGTTTAAGACAGCCAACCAAAAATTTTTTTTAAATTATTAACAAGATAAATCCTACAATATAATGCTGAATGTCATTATATCCCCCCCAAAATTTTTTTAAGCCAGTACATGGTAAAGGTAAGAAATTTAACATTCTACCATTTGATACTCTTTCTCTTCTTCAGTCATCTCTGGTTCACTTTGCTCTTCTTGAGGAACTGGAGATGGACTTCTGGTGACTTTTCCACTGCTTGCAGCCTCAACGTTTTCAGTATCTTCATCTTCCTCATCACTATCCTAAAAAAAAGTAACAGCACTTTTTGGGCCACCCAAATTCATGCTTATGTCATAAAATAATTATCTTAAATATTCTATTTTAAAACCCCAAATTAAAGTCTATGAAACAGATACAGAAAAATGAAATTTCTCTCTAAATAACACTTTTGTGCTACAGATCTCATTTGGTAATTTAAAGAGAGGAAATACAGGATTACAAGATGGCTTGTGAGAATCAATTTCAATTTTTTCCCTTAGTTAAGTTTTCCTAAGATAAATAACTAGAAGCACATCATGCCCAGAGATTGATTTAATTAATATACATTATATATGATGGTCCTGAGATGAGTGGTATGTAGAATTTTGGATAAATGGGCCACAGTCATATACTCCGTATAACTTTTATAGCTGTAAATTTAAGCTTTTTACCTAAAATCATGTGACTTAAAAAAAAAACAAAACTAAAGTCAGTTTCCAGATCTAAACTGGTTACTGAAATTTGCTTTTTTTTTTTTAGCTATATAATGGACAGATAAGCAAGAAATGAGGCTTACTTCTGATAGAGGAAATACCAGTAGTTTGTCTCTGTATAGTGTTAGGTTTTCAGTATTCAGATGGCACATCTTAAAAGGTAGATTCTTCTTCAGGCAAAGAAATATTCCACAATCACTCTTAACAATCGTACTAAGTAAAAGCCAAGGTGATCACCTAACCTAAAAAATACTATGGAAAGACTATTCAAACCAGAGGAAGACTACACGTAAAAACAAGTCCAAAGGCATCTGGGAGAAAAGGGAGGACAATCTCCAGTTTTGAGGGGTTTTTTGGACACTTAAAAAAAAAAATCAAACTGGGAAATCTACTATTTCATGTAGAGATTTAAAAAAATTTTTTTTTTCTTTTTAAAGATAAATTTTAAAAGTGGCAGCCTGTTGTTTCTTATCTGCATAACACCCAGAACAAAATCACATCTTTGGTATCGTTTTGTTAAAAAAAAAAAGTAGCTTATGGAATTCATGGAATTGAAGCAAAACCAGTACCTGATTGAAGTGAAGTGAAAGTTACTCAGTCCAACTCTTTGCGACCCCAAGGACTATAACAGTCCATGGAATTCTCTAGGCCAGAACTCTGGAGTGGGTAATCCTTTCCCTTCTCTAGGGGATCTTCCCAACCCAGGGATCAAACCTAGGTCTCCCGCATTGCAGGTGGATTTTTTACCAGCTGAGCCAACAGTTAATTGGCTGTCCTTAAAACTTACTTCTGAAGGAAAAAAATGGCCTTGGGAGGAAGAAGAATTTCCTGAATTGCACACAGGCCACTGCTGTGGCTGTCAAGCTGCTAAAAACAAAAAAATTCTCAAGCCA
This sequence comes from Capricornis sumatraensis, assembly GCF_032405125.1. Taxonomy (NCBI): domain Eukaryota; kingdom Metazoa; phylum Chordata; class Mammalia; order Artiodactyla; family Bovidae; genus Capricornis; species Capricornis sumatraensis. Next base: position 38,029,377 of record NC_091081.1, on the reverse strand, counting down.
TTCATGCCATCTAACTGATAAGAGATTTAAAGAGTTAAAACCTTATGTTACTTTCAGTACCTGTCAAAAACTAAGTTATTATATCCTTGAGTGTAAGTATAGCTGCTTTATAGGCCATCACTGGGGAGTTCACTGTACTACAATAAAGGAGCAGAGATTTGTCAAGGTAAAACCTATTATCTAGCATCTCACTGAGTAGTTTCTCTCTGAAATGAAACATTTTATATATCTGCTGCCCTCTTTTTTCCTTACTACCCTCAGTAACATATATAAAAATAAACTCCAGTATACTTAACTGAAAGTTAATCTCAAGGATACTACTCTAGTACTTTTCAAAGACTAAATTAATACCTATTTATTTTCATAAACTTTAAAAAATTGAAATATATTTGATTTACAATGTTTCAGGCATATAGCAAGTGCTTTAATAGACATTTTTTTTCAGATTCTTTTCCATTATAGGTTATTATAAGATACTGAACACAGTTTCTATGCTACACAATAGGTCTTTTTTATTTTATATATAGTAGTGTACATCTGTTAATCCCAAATTCCTAATTTATCCCTCCCTCTATCTTTTCCCTGTGGTAAACATAAGTTTGTTTTCTATGTCTGTGAGTCTACTCTGTTTTTTAAGTAAGTTCATTTGTATCTTCTTAGATTCCCCATATGTATTCTTTTAGATTCCACATACAAATGATATATTGTAGTTGTAAATGGTAAACTGGTGCAGCCACTGTGGAAACCATCTACAATAGCCAAGACGTGGAAGCAACCTAAAGGCCCATTGACAGACGAATGGATAAAGATGTGGTATGTGTGTGTATATACATATATACACACAAAGAATATTACTCAGCTATAAAAAGGAATGAAATAGTGCCATTTACAGTAACATGGATGGACCTAGAGATTATCATACCAAATGAATTAAGTCAGAAAGTCAGTTAAGTTTTTCACATAGATGTCACAAGGAGTTCAGATCAAGAAAGTCTACTTACAAATTTACTTCTCTGAGGTAAACGAGGGCCATCTCCTCCTTCAGCATCATCTGTGGCCTTCTTTTCTTTTTTGGACAATTGTGAACGTTGTTGCTCCATTCTTTCTTTCTCCAACTTCTTCTGCTTTTCACGTTCCATTTTTTCAAGACCTTCTCGAATCCAAGCTGGAAGAGTCCTGCGTTTTACTGCATCTGTTTCACATGGGACAAAATATTCGTGTCAGTTAAGTAAAAATCATAAATGCATGAGTTCTTTATTCTTAAATTTCTATAATCCTTGTAGGTTAAAAAAAAAATGTTGGTGCCCTTTAAGTGCTTGTAGAAAATATTATCATTCTCTAGCAAGGCAGTGGTAATAAAAACAATTCACTAAACATTATGCTTTTCTTTAAAATCATCACTTATTTTTAAAAAATAAAATAAATAAATAAATAAAATCATCACTTTTAATAGCAAAAGGAAATATGGCTTTAACGCTTATAATGTGCCAGAGCACTGGGAGAGTCCATCATCTCACTTAATCTTATAAAAGCCCTAAAAGAGCACTTCATCTTTTTTAAGTGATGCAACTGATGCTCAAAGAGATTAAGTGTTGTGTTCCAGGTTATAAAGACAATAAGTAGTGATGTGGGCTAATTCAGAGCCAACTGTTATACTATGCGGTTTCCTAAAATATTGAAAGAATTACAAAACCATGAGCCTTCATATTAAGAATTCATTTGAGTATTATTCCTTAAGTTAAAAAAGTCAGAATCTTTCTATTAATAAAATGTCTACTTTGTGACTTAAAAAAGAAAGACTTAAATGTCCATTAAGTGCTAGATTTGGATTTCCAGATAAAAAGGAACATAAAAAGGAACATATATATGTAACTTACTGATGGCAATAAAATAGTTCTATTTTGTTATTTGAAAGTTAATTTTTTTTGCCAAAATACTATGGAAAGTGAATGAAATAAATCAAAGAAATCAATCTGACAACAGTATATCCAATAAACTGAGAGTGGAAAGAGTCCATAAAGAGAGAATGAATAAGTTTTAAAAGGGGGAACTGATCATATATTGGCAAAATGTATCTAACTATCAACATCAAAGAAATATTAACATGTTATGGTTATGATAAATTTAAATTTTATAACAAAAGATTTAAAGAAAATTATTGAAAACTAAGTATTATTAGATAGTATCTTTTTTATAATTTTAAGATTTATGACTATAAAATGGCAGGACTTTAATCAATTCCTAACATATGAGAGTATTAGAACAATTTAAGAAAACAAAGCATCCTTTTTACATCATCAAGAAATCATGCCAATTGTGGTTCCCTAAATTTAAATAGCTACCAATTTGTGGTGGCTCCTGCTTCACAGGAAGTGTAATAGGTGAACGCTGCCGATCCCTGAATGACGATGGTCTTTCTCTTCGATTCTGGGGAGGCGCCGGAGGTCCTGGAGGTCCTGGTTGCCAATAAGGAGGATGAAATCCACCTTGCGGTGGACCAAAAGCAGCCCCATGCTGAAAGAGTATTGCAGTTTATTTTTCTTCACATTAATACAATATACTCTCTGGGACACACGTGTGTTATGAACTGGGACAGTAGAAATCCATGTGTGCAGCAAATCCAAGATTTCCATGGTTCTAATATCCACCGATATTTCTGTAGCCCTAAGAACCTAGGCTTACTTTTCTTAAGAAAGATAAAGATTTTCTGCCTATGTAAATCAAAGAGCCATGTAAAATCCAGTTTTTAATATACTACATTCAAGAAGTACAGAAAAGGATATATATTAATATGAGCTTTTTCATTCTGAATCCATTTATCAACTACTCCTTCCACTACCAAGAAATCAAATAAATGTCAATTTTTCTGTAACTAGAAAATTACAGGAAAAAAAATTTAAATCAATTACAACTTCCTACTTATGAACTTATTTCTATAATCTTGCAAGAAATAACTAATCAAAGATAAAAGCTACTGAATCATTGTATTAATTTTTTTGTTGTTGCAATTTTGCTATTTTCAGAGGCTTTTCCAAGCCAGATGCCAACAGAGCTTTTTATCTTGTTAGCATGGGGATCTATGAGCAAATGTTGTGTTAGGAGAAGCTCCCCATGACTACATTTTTTCAAAACAAACAAAAGCTGTCATATCTGTATATCAAATATTCTTATAAAAAGGTATCTAAGTACGTATGAATAAGGGGAGTACTGTCTGAAGGTTAATATTGTTCACATTTATGACCATTATCCATACAATTAGTGAAACAACATATGGGTTTTTTTCCAAAATTTTAAATGATAGCTTAGTTTAAAGGTAACAAATGGCAATCAATTATTTCAAAATAACACCTAGCACTATAATTTAGGGTAGACTCTGGCAAAGTGATTAGAGAAAATAAAGCCCCACATGACACTATTCCCCATAGAGTTCTATGTCCCTAGGAATGAATCAGATGCTACAAAGGAAGTATGTACAATTCCATTAACATGTCATGTTAGAATGGGAAAAAAAAATGACAACACTAGAAAAAGTTTTACTCTACACAGCAGAAGGAATTGCATTTAGGAAGATGATCTATGTTCTTCATGTATTTTATTCATGTCTTAACCATAATCTATTTTTGATAAATAATGTATTCAACTACTGTGCATTTTCTAAACTTTATTTAATATTTAAAGGTACCATCTTGAAATTATAAATTAGAAAACAAAACATCATAGCTACTGCACTTACACATTTCTCATTTTATCCAATTTTTTCCCTAACAGTCTTTTATACCATTTTCCTAAGCAAATCAAAAACCAGAAAACAAAAACCTAATGATTTTAATACTCAAAAACTAGTAACTTTTTTGGACACATACGTGCTTATCTGTACAAGACTGAAAAGTGAAACACATATCTTAGATACTCTTGATGAGACACTTCCAAAGAATGGATTACGTGCACATCTACAATATTAAAGCAACAAAATATCTTTCACCTGATAGTCAAACTGGTTCACTGGCCCCACTGCAAAATTATCGGGTGGTCCACCAAAGTTGTGATTGTTCTGGTTAAATATATGCCTGTTGTCAGGGGCAAATTCCCCACTGTCCTGACTGTTGCTGTCTTCGGAAGGAGGAACAATGTCCATTGGGCCTGGTGTTGGTGGCATCCATGGCTGATCTGGAGGGGGGTGTGGGGGCTGCTGATGCATTCCCCATTCTATTTAGGATTCAGGCATAAAAACATTCAACAGGGGGTTATAACAAAATCAACACAAATTTTTAAGATCTCAAGAAAGCTAGACTTTTCAGTAAAGAAACAGATTAAAAAATCTATGACTTCTTGGTCAAATTCCTTTTGTATATCTTAAAAATAAGCAATGAATCTAATAAATAATTCAAATGCACTAACTACTACTCTAATTTATATTCTAAACAAATGGAAACCAAATACCCAAAATTACTTTTAATGAACATAACAAAATTCAAAGCAAATTTTTGTTCAATTTTTCTATTTGTGTTCAGTAACAATACCATAAAAATAATACCTTTAGATTTTTATATAATTTCTTTCTTCCATGAACACATTTATCCTCACAACATCCCTGTGAGGTAGGAAGAAATCAGGTACTATTTTCGCCAATTTCAGGAGGGGAAACTGAGGCACACAGAGGTTTAAATCACTTGCCTGGGACACAAAGCCAGCACAGTAAAGTTGGGGAATGAGAATGCCAAGATGAATTATCGATGAACTTAGGAACCAAAACATTTTCAAATGTGGGAAAATTTGGCACAGACTCAAGAAAACTAGAAATGAACTCTCTCTCAATATTAAAGATTAGAATATTCATTATTATTTTAAAAGTGATATCAGAGGATTACTTCTTGAGTTTTCCATTCTCACACTGAGAAACAATAAGTATTAATAAGAAAATGGAGCTATGACTTCACTGTTAACATACTCAAATGTAAGCTTCGTCTGTAAATAATTTGAAGTGATTGTTAAAAACAACACAAGTCAGAAAACTGAACTAGCATCAAGGAACCTAAATCACACTATAAAGTTAAAAAAGCAAACAAACAAACAAAAATATACAGATAAAAACTTATGGAAGATCTTTACTATCTGAAAAAAGGGAAGAGAAAAATGAGCAGATGGTAGGGGCAGAGTATATTTGACAGACTAATCTGTCAGAAAATGACACAATTTTTCTTTAATTAGAGACTAGACATGTTTTGCTCTGCCAGTGCTGCTGCTGAAAGGCCAGAGGTTGCAACAGAGAGACATAGAATGCTCTCTTCCCTAGATGCCAAGTGAGGTTTCCAGTGTTCCCAGCCCCTGTCAGCCTAGGAATGAAGAACCAAGAAAAGAATCAAACTGAGTGCCACAATGCTAGGAGAATGAGTATAGAATAATTTTAACCATAAAATTTCAAGGTCAAATCTAACTGAAACTACCTAGTCTTCAAGAAGTATTCAAGAAGTCATAAAACTAAGCCGATTAAACAATTTACTGTTAATTCTCATTTTATTTTAAAATTGAGTCCTAAAATTTGGAAAACATAAACAACAAACCTGGTTGCCACATTCTGTTAAAGTTTGAATCCCCTTGGAAATTCCCATGATTATTTGGACCAGACTCCATTGTAGACATATCCTGTCCATTTGGCATCATTCCTGGTGGTTGTTCTACCATGCTTTGCTGTCCTGAAGCTTCTCTTTGGGCAATCCAAGCTTGAGCCAATGCAGCCCAGTCAATCTGGCCTAACAAAATTTAACACAGCAGAATTTGACATTCAGAATGTAGGAGCTAAAAGAACGTGCCTCTATGTAAAAGCAGCATTTGAGTTCATCTTTACTAGAGATTTTTAATATTATAGAATGTTATAGTGGAAAAAATGCTTAAAAATAATGCATATGCAGGTTACAAAATGACTTAAGACACTCAGAAAAGGACTTTACAAAATAACCAATTTCTAGTATTACTCGTAAGAAAATGTATTCCCTGTACCTTAGTTCACTGAATTTTTAAAAACTCTTTTTAAAAATCACTATAAGAACAAATGATTAAACTCACTCTTTCTCAGACAGGTCCCATTCAGGTCTACACTGGATCCTACACACCTCAGGTGAGTATAGCTAGCTATTTCTATTCCTTCTCAGTCACCTTTGTTTAGCATCTTTAACTCCTTTCTCTAGTCAAAATATATCTCAACAACTTCTTACTCATTTTATTCAAAATTCATTGTTTCCTCTATCCCCATCAAAAATCTGTAGCTTTTACTCATGTGATTAAAGTGACTGGAACTGTACATACATGTGGTACTACCCATGTCCATTTCCTGGTTTTCGTGTTATAAACATGTAAAATGTAACCACTCAAGGAAACAAGATAAAGATTACATGAGATTCCCTGTAATCCCTTTGCAACTTCCTATAAACTTATAATTATTTCATAATAAAAGGTTTAAAAATCATAAAAAAAAACTATAGCTAACGTTTTAAGATCTAACAGTATTAATAAAGTAAACAATGTAGACTAAGACACAGGTTTTTACATCTCAGTTTAGCTAAGATTAAATAAATATATTCTCATACATTTTGACAAAGGTGCAGTTAAACTTGGTAATGTATATCTAAAACTTTAAATGTACAACTGTGATCTATCAAACCTATTTCTTAGCTTTTTTTCCTAAGAAAATAACTGGATAAGTAATAATAGTGTGTATACAAAATTAGGGGAATGTCTTCAAAAAGTCAAGTCACAATCAATCATTTAAAAGTAGATTTATTACAGTACAGTCCTATAACAGAATGCTATGTAGCTATTAAAAAAAAAAAGAAATAGGAAAGCATTAACTCAGTAAACACAGGGCAGTAGAAGAGGTCATACCAATTGAGCAAAATTGGCTATGAATTAACCACTGTTAGAACTCAGTAATAAATGGGGGATCCCTATACCCTTTTCTGCATCTATATAAGTTTGAGATACTTCATATTAAAGAGAAGTTTTAAAACTATATAGTATACCATCAGTTGATTATGACCTACATGGAATCTTAAGACTCAGAATTAACAGCAGAAATATGATTAACTTAAGCAACACATTTAAGAAAGACTTTCTTCAGAAAACAAGAACTAAATCAGTTTTAGAAATATGAAATCCATACAAAACTTTCTACCCTTTGAGAAAATATTCCAAAGGGAAATCCATTCCTTGGTATGTATGCTAGGTAAGATGATTCAAGAGAAAAAATTAAAATCCAACCATAAAATGACCCAATAAACCAATTTCAATTCTACCTCCCTTAATCCTTGTGCCTATCTTCCACCCATTTCTATATAACTCCCTACTCTGGTCCCCAAAATTCAATTTGTTTCCTTACTTGGATCCTGCTGGTGCTGGAATGACTGCATCCATTGTTGTTGGTTCAAAGGCCACTGCTGCCAAGGTTGTCCTCCTTGATCCCACATCCTGACTTTTAAAATATATCTGTCTTTCTGTCTTCAAAAAATAGTTTAACAAAGAGAGAATGAATGTTATTTAATGTTAAAAAAGCTCACACATCAGAAATTATTATATGATTTTACATTTATGTCATCAGAGCTCTAAAATTCTGCTCAAAAGGTTGCCAGAAGCAACTGGAATTTTTTGGTTGGCAAGCACGAACAGAAAATTTCATGTTAATGCTGGTGTCAAGAGTGGAGGAAAGCATAGCTCTAATCAATTTAGCTCAAAGGGTGAAAAATCTAATTTTTCTAATTTTTTCTAATTCTAATTTAATTTAAAAATCTCATACAAACCTGTGGAATGTAATTATTTTGAAGATTATAAGAAAAAAAAGGTTTATCTATTTAGCCTCCCATAATCCAAGACTTACTGAAGAGGGTTATCAAATAGTTCTAGTTAATGAAAGAAAACCATGAGCACAGAAGGTAGAATAGATTTAGAAAGCAGTCATACTGTCAAACCTAATAAAAACAGCTGATTCACACAGTCTTAGAAGAAAAGTTGATGGGAAATCAAAAATTCAATGAGACACAATATTATGTCCCCATAATTACTATTTTCACCAAAAATGTTTACCTGAATCCAACTGAGCGAAAGTGAAAGTCACTCAGTCGTATCTGACTCTGTGACCCCATGGTCTATGCAGTCCACGGAATACTCCAGGCCAGAATACTGGAGTGTGTAGCCTTTCCCTTCTCCAGGGGATCCTTCCAACCCAGGAATCAAACCTAGGTCTCCCACATTGCAGGCGGATTCTTTACCAGATGAGCTACAAGGGAAGCCTAAAATATTGGAGTGGGTAGCCTTTCCCTTCTCCAGAGGATCTTCCCAGCCCTGGAATGTGGAAGACCTGGGTTCGATTCCTGGGTTGGGAAGATCCCCTGAAGAAGGAAAAGGCTACCCACTCCAATATTCTGGCCTAGAGATTCCATGGACTGTATAGTCCATGGGGTTGCAAAGAGTTGGATACGACTGAGTGACTTTCACTTTCCAGTGTGAAGGAATTACAAGGGGACAAGAGTATTGGCTAAACAGTATCAAAAGAAACAATCAGACAAATCTACAAGGTGAGACAGCCCACAAGACAAGGTTTTTTTTTGCCACATCATGCAGCTTGTGGGATCTCAGTTCCCTGACCAGGGACTGAACCAATGAAACCTAGAATCCTAACCACTAGGTCACCTGGAACCCCCAAGACCAGGTTTCTTAATATATAATTAAGATGGAAAAGTCAGGGGGAAAGACATATGTTAGTAACTATTAAATCTAGGTGATGGGTATGGGGACAAAACTGTAAACTAGCTTTAAAACTTTCACAGTAAAAAGTTTTAAATGCCTACAAGTCATTTTTATACTTTTTCCAACTCAGATATACAACCCTGTTCAAGAATCAATGACACGCATAGTAGGCAGGCATTAAATAAATATTTACTAAATGCATCCTTTCAGACCCTTTCCTCTATTCTAAGAACAAAACTATTTCTTAGTATTGCACAATCACAAAAAGTATGACAGCCAGATATTATGGAAGTAATAGCTGCTAAGTCACTTCAGCCGTGTCCAACTCTGTGTGACCCCATAGACGGCAGCCCACCAGGCTCCACCATCCCTGGGATTCTCCAGGCAAGAACACCGGAGTGGGTTGCCATTTCCTTCTCCAATGCATGAAAGTGAAAAGTGAAAGTGAAGTCGCTTAGTCGTGTCCGACTCTTAGCAACCTCATGGACTGCAGCCTACCAGGCTCCTCTGTCCATGGGATTTTCCAGGCAAGAGTACTGGAGTGGGGTGCCATTGCCTTCTCCAACTTAAATACAACAATGGGCTATTACAATCCAGGCTTGTAGCATTTGCAACTAGTCTTTGCTGCATTCTCACAATGTTAAATACTTCTATCCGCGGCAGATCCTGACCTCTCAGTTGAACACTGTGAATTAGGGAAGATGCACTCCTTTGTTATACCTTATTTACTCATAGGTCAAGTGCACTTACTTGTCTTCTAATTGTATTATATGTTCTATTATAATGGTATTATTAGAATAAGGCAAAACAGGCACTAAATAGTACCACACTTAAGGCCAATAACTGGACTGGGTATCAATTCCAAGCTTCTTTTTCTGATCTTTTTTCCAATTTCCTCTTTTCCAACTATACCTTTAAAGTTCTTTAAAAGCTAATGACTCATTAGCACTCTTGAAAACTTTAAATAACTTTAGCTAAAAGGAAACAAATAAGTAGAGGAACAGCCAGAAGAAACACCAACTGCTATTTTGACTAACCTCAGAGGTTCACCTTCTGTTCAAAATTTAGGATGATTCAGACCTACAGCTTGGAAGCATAGCAGCAAGATTACTTATGCCCTGGAAAAAAAAAAAAAAGTGAACGTTTGCACTTAAATAATAAAGAGCTATGAGAATTAATAAAAATAAATTCTAGAGATGCAACACAAAAGTGTGATCATCTCCAAATTAATCTGAAACTTTTTCTTCCATTAATTTTATAAGAAAACATTTACCATTGTAAATTTAAGGAAACCAGTACATCAAAAATGAGAAAGCAAAGCTTTTAAAACATTTTTCTTTCAAAAATTTCTTTTTTATTTACTTGAACAACTCACTAACAATATAAAACACGTCCAGCAATTTAGGAACTGTCATTCGTTGTTGTTCAGTCACTAAGTCGTGTCTGACTCTTTTCCACCCCATGGGCTGCAGTAGGCCAGGCTTCCCTGTCCTTCACTATTTTCCACACTTTGCTCAAACTCACATTCACTGAGTCAGTGATGCCATCCAATTATCTCATTCTCTGTCGCCCCCTTCTCCTCCTTTCCCTTAATCTTTCCCAGCATCAGAGTCTTTTCCAACCAGTCGGCTCTTTCCATCAGGTGGCCAAAGGATTGGAGCTTCAGCCTCAGTCCTTCCAATGACTATTCAGGGTTGATTTCCTTTAGGATTGACTGGTTTGATCTCCTTGCTGTCCAAGTTAAGAGTCTTCTCCAGCGCCACAACTTGAAAGCATCAATTCTTTGGCATTGAGCCTTCTTTATGGCCCAACTCTCACATCCATACATGACTACTGGAAAAACCATAGCTTTGACTATATGGCCCTTTGTCCACAAAGTGCTTTTTAACACACTGTCTAGGTTTGCCATAGCTTTCCTTCCAAGGAGCAAGCGTCTTTCAATTGCTTGGCTACAGTTATTGTCTGCAGTGATTCTGGAGCCCAAGAAAACAAAATCTGTCACTGTTTCAAATTTTTTCCCACCTATTTTCCATGAAGTGATGGGACTGGAGGCCATGATCTTTGTTTTCTGAATGTTGAGTTTTAAGCCAGCTTTTTCTCTCTCCTCTTTCACTTTCATCAAGAGGCTTTTTAGTTCCTCTTCACTTTCTGCCATAAGGGTGGTATCATCTGCATATCTGAGGTTGTTGATATTTCTTCTGGCAATCCTGATTCCAGCTTGTGCTTCACCCAGCCCAGCATTTTGCATGATGCATTTTGTACACAAGTTAAATAAGCAGGATGACTAGATACAGCCTTGATGTACTCCTTTCCCAATTTGGAACGAGTCTGTTGTTCCTTGTCCTGTTCTAACTGTTGCTTCTTGACCTGCCATCCAGGTTTCTCAGGAGACAGGTCAGGTGGTCTGGTATTCCTAGCTCTTGAAGAATTTTCCAGTTTGTTGTGATCCACACAGTTGAAGGCTTTAGAGTAGTCAATGAAGCAGAAGTAGATATTTTTCTGGAATTCTCTTGCTTTTTCTACAATCCAACGGATGTTGGCAATTTGATCTGTTTCCTCTGCCTTTTCTAAATCCAGCTTGTACATCTGGAAGTTCTGTTCACATACTGCTGAAGCCTAGCTTGAAGGATTACGAGCAGTACCTTGCTAGCATGTGAAATGAGTGCAACTGTGTGGCAGTTTGAACATTTTGGCATTGTCATTCTTTGGGATTGGAATGAAAGCTGCAATTGTCATATATGCCAAGAAAAAAAAGGAACATTTTAAAAGATCTCGTCTTATCTGATATGAAATTAATGATACAAATAAGGTAATAAATTCAGTCTTCCATGGAATTCTAAGTTTAAAAATTACATCAGCAAGGTGAGAACAATTTGTCCTTCAAATAGTTTCATCTTCTTCCCATTATATTAATACCTTTTTAAAGCTGATAGACCTTCCAAAGGTACTGGACACCTTCTTGCTGTCCTAAAGCCTATGACCCTGCAGTCACTAAACAACAAATGAATAAATAAGCCTATAGGTTCTTCTTTCCCTCTGTTTACTTTTATTGTTTACCTTGTTAATGATAAGAAAATTGCTGACTTACATACATGAGAACCAAAAGGCTGGTGTTTAAGCACAGTTTGCTATGTTTTACAAAGCTCTAACAGCACATCAGAGTTAATGCATAGATTTTTCTGTGGTAGGTTGTAAACTCATACAATGCAGGGACTATAATAAGCTCTATATAGTGTCTGCTGGGGTTGCAAATAGATGTGCACATAATAAAATCACTTTAACATATCAGTGATGTATGTTGACAATCATCATTGCCAAGACACACATTTACTTTTCTGGAAACCACTCTAAAACCAGTTTCTTTACTTACTCATGTTTAATGGTTGTCAAGGCCAATTTTTTCAATTCCGCTTCTTAAGTTTTCTGATTATCACTTGTCACCTAGACTTCAGAACACAAGCTGATGATGCCTATCTATACCACTCACTATCTATGTGAATATGGGGAAATAAACTATTCTCTAATCCTTGGTTTTCTCAACTCTAAAATGGTAGACATAATAAATGTCTATCCCACAGGGTTATTATGAAGCTTGAGTGGGAAATATATAAAAACTGGGCACAAAAAGCTTCAATAAGTAGCAGTTAATATCACCACCTAGACTTTCTCACAATGTTTTTGATAGCACTCAGGTTTACAACTGGGGACAGGGAGGGGTGATCAAGCCAATCCATTTCAACTCAATTCCATTTTCTTACCTTAAAGCAATCTAAGAGTTATCCAGATTTCATTTTATCTTTGGGGGTAAAAAAAAAACACAAAACTTTTTGCTCCCATTTCTCACAATATCATAAGCTGAAGCTTTTATTAAAACAAAACAAAGCAAAATTTTTCAAGTTTTTCTATATAGAGATTTTATGTGCATATTTTCAAAAGTGATTTGTATTACTTACACCATTTCTCTGTTTGTTAAAACCAACCATTTCTATTTTTACCATACTTTCCAAAGCTTTGTTCCCTCCAAAGTTTTTATAAAAGCTATTATTCAAATACAGTGTTTGATACACTTAGGCTGAGAAAAATATGGAAACAGTGTGAAATTGTGACAAAAGCAGAATAAAAACATCTACTTCTGCTTCACTGACTACCCTAAAGCCTTTGATTGTATGGATCACAACAAACTGTGGAAAAATTCTTAAAGAGATGGGAATACCAGACCTTACCTGCCTCCTTAGAATTCTGTATGCAGGTCAAGAAACAACAGTTAGAATCAGACAAGGAACAACAGACTGGTTCCAAATTGGGAAAGGAGTATGTCAAGGCTGTATCTTGTCAGCCTGTTTATTTAACTTATGTGCAGAGTACATCATGTGAAATGCCAGGCTGGATGAAGCACAAGCTGGAATCAAAGTTGTGGGGAGAAATGTCAATAACCTCAGATATGTAGATGACACCACCCTATGGTAGAAAGTGAAGAGGAACTAAAAAGCCTCTTGATGAAAGTGAAATAGTAGAGAGAAAAAGCTGGCTTAAAACTCAACATTCAAAAAACAAAGATCATGGCCTCTGGTCCCATCACTTCATGGGAAATACATGGGGAGAAAATGGAAACAGTGACAGACTTTGTTTTCTTTTGTTCCAAAATCACTGGAGATGGTGACTGTAGCCATGAAATTGAAAGACACTTGTTCCCTGGAAGGAAAGCTATGACAAACCTAGACAGCATATTAAAAGCAGAGAGATTACTTTGCCAGCAAAGGTCTGTATAGCCAAAGCTATGGTTTTCTCAGTAGTCACGTATGGACGTTAAGAGTTGGACTATAACGAAAGCTGACTGCTGAAGAATGGATGCTTCTGAACTGTGGTGTTGGGGAAGACTCTTGAGAGTCCCTTGGACTGCAAGGAGATCCAACCAGTCCATCCTAAAGGAAATCAATCCTGAATATTCATTGGAATGACTGATGCTGAAGCTCCAATACTTTGGCCACCTGATGCGAAGAGCTGACTTATTAGAAAAGATCTTGATGCTGGGAAAGACTGAAGGCAGGAGAAGGGGATGACAGAAGATGAGATGGTTGGAAAGCATCACCAACTCAATGGACATGAGTTTGAGCAAGCTCCAGGAGATGGTGAAAGACAGGAAAGCCTAGCATGCTGCAGTCCATGGGGTCACAAAGGGTCGGACATGACTGAGTGACTGAACAATGACAACAATAAAATGCTTCAGTTAAACCTGCACTTGAGAAACTTTACTTGGCTACAGAAAATGAATGTTGAACAAGCATGTTGGCAGAACACCAAAGTTTCAGTCTTTTCGGAAGGCAAGTTAACAGTGGAGTATTTTATCACAATTTTAAATGCTCATCCCTCTGAGCCAGCAATCCCACTTCAGGGACTTCGAACCATGGATGAGCATACTCACCATCTAATTCAAAAACCTGTAGCATGTCTGTAACAGTGAACATTTGCTTTTAGTGACACTCAAAAGGCAATAGGTGAGTTAAGAGTGAACCATACAGTGGACTGCTATTTTTAGCCCTTAAAATGAATAAGGTAGATTTTTATATGCTGACATATACTGATGTACAAATTGTATTATGAATTGTATACGGGAAAAAATTATGATGCAGGATCAATAATGATGCCACTCAAAGTTTTTTATTTTTTAAGAATGCAATTTAGTATAGAAAATTACTAAATTACCAAAAAGTTCTTAAAACTGGTAAGCTCTGGAGAGGAAAAACAGAGATCAGTTAATTTTTTTATTTTCTTTCTGTATTCTTTGAACTATTTAATTATGACAGTGCATTTTAAAAAACAAATCTACTAAAGATTTTTAAAGATACAAAGAACCAAGAAGCTGATCATCAAAATTTTTATGTGTTTTATCTTGACTCAAGAATATTGAGGGCATAGGAAATATAATTATTTTGAATTCTCCAAAGTGCTTTGCCCATATTTAGTGGTAAAATATTTTACTCAGTCACTGAAATTTATTATCAAGTAAATATATTAATATTCACTGATGAGGATGACATTCTAGTACTGCATCTCTGACTTTGTAACATCAAAAATCAATTTCAATCTATTCATTCTTTGCTTAGTTTTAAAGAAACATAAGCTCAATTTCTCAAATTTAGAGAAATGTGATCATTGATGAGCTGGGCTACAAGACTTTCCCTTCACAGGATTAAATTAACTGCTATTTCCTTGGAAACAACTGGGATTTGGGAAGACCAGAAAGATCAACAACCATGGTTTACATCAGATCATGCACATTATTACACACAGCTACAAAAATCTAGTTTATAAATATGACCAGTGTTATGGATTGAATTGTGTTCTGCTAAAAGATATGTTACTCCTTGGAAGGAAAGTTATGACCAACCTAGACAGCATATTAAAAAGCAGAGACATTACTTTGCCAACAAAGGTCTGTCGAGTCAAAGCTATGGTTTTTCCAGTGGTCATGTATGGATGTGACAGTTGGACTAAAAGAAAGCTGAGTGCTGAAGAATTGATGCTTTGGAACTGTGGTGTTGGAGAAGACTCTTGAGAGTCCCTTGGACTGCAAGGAGATCCAACCAGTCAATCCTAAAGGAGAACAGTCCTGGGTGTTCACTGGAAGGACTGATGCTGAAGCTGAAACTCCAATACTTTGGCCACCTCATGCAAAGAGTTGACTCACTGGAAAAGACTCTGATGCTGGGAGGGATTGGGGGCAGGAGGAGAAGGGGACAACAGAGGATGAGATGGCTGGATGGCATCACCGACTTGATGGACATGAGTTTGGTAAACTCTGGGAGTTGGTGATGGACAGGGAGGCCTGGTGTGCTGCGATTCACGGGGTCGCAAAGAATCGGACATGACTGAGTGACTGAACTGAACTGAGAATATATGTTGAAGTTCTACCCCGACTTCCATTAACTGTGAACATGGCCTTATTTGGAAATAGGGTCTTGGCAAATATATTAAAATGAGGTCATACTGGATTAAAGTGGGTCCTAAGCCAGTATGACTGGCATCTTAAGAAAAAGAGAGACAGACATTGGGAAAATGCCATGTTGACCACAGCAGCAGAGACTGGAGTAAATTGTCTACAGCCCAGGAAAGCCAAAGACTGCTGGGAACCAACAGAAACTTCGAAGAGGCAAGAAAACACCCTCCCCTAGAGCAGAGAGAAAGAGAAGAAGGAAAAGGAGGAGAATGGTGGGGAGGACTCTCGAGCACACAGTGCATGACCCTGTCAAAACCTTTAATTTCAGTCAAACACTTGTAGGCTGGAGAACTGTGAAAGAACAAATTTCTGTTGCTTTAAAGTCAGTCTGAAGCAATTTGGTACAGTATCTCTATGAAACTAATACAACCGGAAATGACCATAAATTATATTTATTTCTTAGATGACTCTATATTAGAACAATCATTGCTATGAGGTTCTTAAAATTACTCATTTAAATGACAATCATTAATATTTGCAAAAGTCATCTTATAGACTGTATGACAGATGAATGAGAATGAAAATGTAGTGTTTGTTTTAAAGCCCTTAATGCACCAATTGGAAAATCAAAGAAATATAGAAATATACCCATTCTTTGGTGCGTATAATGAAGTTTCTCACATCAAACACAAACCACAAAATGCAACAACCTTCTTACCCCTTGCCATTTCAGTCTTACACTCATGGTAACTGACCTCAAAGTCAAAAAGAATATATTTGGATCAAGTCAGATTACCTAAAAATGGAACTAACAAAGTTAACCTTGTAATCATTTGAAATGTCGTAACTTTTTTTGCTACTTGGTGTGAAATGCATTTTAGTATATACTGAAATACGTCCATAGCTTACAACTCGAGAGGTAATCAAAAAATACTGGAGAACTGAATTCTTTGATTATAGACAACAAAAACTAGTGATATTTGAAAAATAAATTTGGAAGAAAATAACTGTAGAAAATCTAAAGGAAACAACCCCCAGTAGCAACAAAAACACTTACCTTTGTTCTAATACCATTCTCCAAGTAATGAAAGTAATCAGGGATCGGTAAAGCAATAGCTGATTCTTAGAACTGGGGCAAGAAATATACAAAATGAGCCTGGAGCATCTTGCAGTGCCAGGAAGTAAGATGATGCTCAAAAAGGGGGATGGGGAACATGGGAGGATGTCAAATGTGCAGAGTAGACAACTCAAAGAGCTACCTGTGTCCAAAGGTGGAATAATTTGGGCAATAAAATAAAGTAGTACTGGATTACAACACAAATATGACATAAATATTTATGAATCTTGACATAAATAAGTGATTAAAATAAACTGGAGAGAAGAGACAAATCTTCTATGCAGAGGCATTCCAAATAACTTATGTAGATACTCCATCATAAAGGAGGAAGAACTTAACTCTCTACTCCTTAAGTATGGACTGTGCAAAGGGACTCCCAAAGAGTACAGTATGGAAAGGGGAAAGTGGACAGGGGAGACTATACTCCCGAGCAATTTGACAAACACTACCTCAAGCAGTTGAGCAAGGTCAATATCAACATGGTAAGTCATGTTCATAGTATGTAGCCTAGATGCAACGTGATGAAAAGGGCACTGAACCTCTGTGATCTTCCTCCTCAAAAACCCTAATACCAATCTTATCATGAGAAAAACAACAAATTCCAATAGCAGGTCACCCTACAAAATATCTGGCCAGTACCCCCTAGAAATTGTCAAGATCACTGTGTTACTTTGCTAGGGCTGCCATAACAGAGTACCAAAGACTGGATAACTCAAACAGAAATTTATTTCCTCATTGTTCTGGAGGCTGCTAAGCGTTTCTCTTTTTTTTCCAAAAGAGCAGTACACAGAGCGAAGTTATTATTATAACATTACTGAAGTTTCATTATAACATGTAGGGCCCATGCTAATGACCTCATTTTACTTCTTTAAAGATCCTATCTCCAAATATAGTCATATTTTGAGGCACTGAAGTTAGGACATCACTGTATGAATTTTCAGCCTGTAAAAGCCATAGAAAACAAAGCAGGCCTAAAAAACTGTCACAACCAAAGAACACTAAGGACATATAGCCATTAAATTTATATGATATTCTAAATAGGATCTTGGGCTGGAAAAAGGATATTAGGTTTAAACTTAGGCAATGTGAATAAACTAGGGACTTTATGTAATAATGTACTAATATTGGTCCATTCAATATAACAAACGTACCATACTAAAGTTAATAGGAGAAACTGTGTATGCGGGGTGGGGGAGAGGAAGTAGTTTATACGGTAACTCTGTACCACCTGCTCAATTTTTCTGTAAATCAAAAACTGTTCTAAAAAAATTAAAGCCTATTAACAATACATTTTTAAACAGTCTCAAGAACACCTTAAAATAACAGATTTACCTTACCTACAGCCCACATCACCTTACAAAACAGTTTTTGTTGCCTCTGCCTTGCTGCACTCCAACGAGAAACTCCAAGTTTATTTTGCTGTTCTATGAATTAACCACCAACAATCAGAATCTGTCGAGGACCCGAGACGTTCAGACGACAATAGTATCCTCTACAGGATAATGAAACTGAAATGCCGGATGCTACCTTTCTTTCCCGAAGTTTAAGACAGTCTCTATGACTTTAAAAATACAAGGATAATACAAACTATAAGGAACCGAACTGTACTTAAAAGAACACAGTTGCCCTTGACTGCGCCTGCGTAGTCTCAGCTACGAGACAGAAGGTCCAGGGCCGAGCCCCCGCCTCCTCTGCTCCCCTGCACCCCCTCCCCATAAGAGGGTTCCCACTGCGCACGCGCAGTGCTTAACGGCCGGTCAGGAGCCCAACAATCACTCCCTTCTCATCGGAGAAGGAACTCTCGTAGTTAGGAGAGCTCGTGAGCACTCTCTTTCAATAAGAACATTTCCTTTTCACCGGGAGCATCGCCGTGATTCATCAAGTCAGGCGGACGCCACCGCTTTAAGGGAGAAGAGGTTCCAGCGGTCGCCCCAAGCAGCGTACGCAGGCTACGTGTTTAAGTTATGCTACCTTCGCCACTGAAACCAAGAAAGCTGTAATGGCTTGGCAAGTCCCCGCGCCTAATCGTTCAGCACCACTTACCCACTCTGTTTCCGGAACACCGCTGTCGCCACCGTTCCTGTAATACCTCTCCAACCCTTTCGATGCTTCTACTTCTCCACGAACAAGACAAGATGGCGCCCGATTAGTCTCACCCGGAAGTGAATAATAATAACATCCGTTAGTCACCTGAAGCCATACTGTCCCCCATCCAGGTCTTTGAGCACATGACTGTACCGGTTAACATGTTGAGACGCCATTTTTGTTATGGGCAAACCCACCTCGACTTTGTAAAGAACACAATGCAAATATCTGGACGTTCTTGTACTTTACCGTTTAAAGTATCCAGCGCCATGCCTGACCCATTTTTATCTTCACAGTGAACAGAAAGCCAAGACTTTAAGTATTCTGTACAGAGCGCGCTCAAAATTTTTACTTTAGCAGCGCGATCCTATTTCAAGGGGATGTGTGTTGGATTCCATAAAGGTTGAGTTCGCGGCACTACTTTCCAGGCTACGGAGGGGCCCCAGGGTCAAACGAACCAACTGGCGGGTTGCTCGGTGCACCCTGAGCCGTAAGTCAGGGCCACGAGGATCGGCCCGAACTTCCACAATACTCCAAGCTTGGGTCTCACCGAGCGCCTCCAAGGGCTCCGCCTCCAGGGAGAGACCGGACGTTGGTGAAATGACTGGTCTGGATGGAGAGATAGCAGAGACCTTAGCTGACCCCCCAGCGGGGGGGTCTTTGCTAACCTCGAAAACATCGCGCCCCCTTCCGGGGGACACTTGCTAAGCTCTTCCTCACTCGGCTAGCCCCGATGTTTCGTTCCTTCCCCACGACCTTTAGGGAAAAGAGGCAGCGAAGTCCAGTTTCCGTCCCGCTGCTCCTTTATTCGGAGAAGGCAATGACACCCCACTCCAGTACTCTTGCCTGGAAAATCCCATGGACGGAGGAGCCTGGTAGGCTGCAGTCCATGGGGTCGCTAGGAGTCGGACACGACTGAGCGACTTCACTTTCACTTTTCACTTTCATGCAGTGGAGAAGGAAATGGCAACCCACTCTAGTGTTCTTGCCTGGAGAATCCCAGGGACGGTGGAGCCTGGTGGGCTGCCGTCTCTGGGGTCGCACAGAGTTGGACACGACTGAAGCGACTTAGCAGCAGCTCCTTTATTTCAACCACAAGATGGCCTCCCGAAAGGACTTATGCAATGCGATTCTTCAAATGGAATACTTTGATTCCATGATGTTTTTAATAGGAATTATATTCAGGTATCAAAAGTATCCATTTCTAGACTAGGAACTACAAAGAAAACAAAAATGTTCTGAAGATAAAATACAGTATTTCTCAACTAAATGTTAGAAAGTGTCTTTCTAGAGAGTAACATTAAACTTTTGCATGACTGAACAGAGTGCACCAAGTATCTAAATTGTTTCACTGGGAACTGTGCAAAAGAAATAGCAACTAACAGTAAAATAAAATGTTAAAAACACACCTAGAAGGATAAAAAAATGATACAGATCACACAGGTGAATAGATGGCGTTTGCATGAAATTCAGCCTTCTTGTGAAAATACTTGACATCCAGATGTTCCTGAATCAGTATTAGAACAAAGTCCTCAATAGGTAAAGATCTGCTTGGTCCTCAAATCAAAACCACCCACAAAATACAACTTCATCCTGGGAGAAACATTCACTAAATACACCTACCAACACCATCAAGTGAGTACATATTACTGGAGGCAAAAGGAAAATTTGGTTCCTTTGATCCTTGCCCTAATTTCACACACACAAAAAGACTACACAACAGTCTAGTGTGATTTTTATGTTGTTTTGGTTGTGTCCTGTGGGATCTTAGTTCCCTCACCAGGGCTTGAACTCCAGCCCTGGGCCAGGAAAGCACAGAATCCTAATCACTGGACTGCCCTCAAGCTTCCCTGGTGTGATTTTTTTTTTTTTTAAGAGAATTTTAAAAAGTACTTCATATTTTATTTTAAAAAATATTATTTTTGGCTGTGCTGGGCCCTCCTTGTGGTGAACAGCTTGTCATTGCAGTGGCTTCTCTTCTTGAGAGGAGCACAGGCGTTAGGTGCATGGGCTTCAGAAGTTGCCACACTGAAGGTTCACTAATTGCAGTGCAAAGACTTTGTTGTTCCACAGGCATGTGGAATCTTCTTGGACCAAGGATCCAACCCATGTCCCCTGTGTTGGCAGGGGAATTCTTATCCACTGTACCACAGGGGAGGTCCCCTTAGTGTGATTTTTAAAACCACTTTCTGAAATATAAACTAGAAGCACATTTACCACATATTATCAGTGGTTGTCTGATTTTGCTGTCTGATCATTTTCCAAGTTTTTTGCCTAGGCCCTGATTTTCAAGTTTATTTCTCTGAGAAACTTACTATCTTCCATGTGAAACCTGATTGCCCTAGAGAAACTTTAAGTGCCTTTACTTTCTGTAATTATATTTGTTTGCTTGTTTCCCGTAACGTTGAAACAATTTTCTGGTAGGTTTTTGTTGCTTCCTTTGAATTCTGTTCTCCAATTGGCCAACATACTGCTTAGCATATAGAAAGTTCTCCATTTGTCCAATGAGAGAATAATTAAATACCTCACGTTTGTGCCTTCTGCTAGTTTAATGAGGCACCCTCTGCAAACAGTTTGCCAGACCAGGAAATGAGTTTTACATTTCTCTCAACACTTTCATCGAGGATTTCTCTGTCGCTTTATGATGTGAAGAAGACATCAGGCATATTGAAAATATGGGGCATCAGCTTACCAGTTATTTGATATACATAGGAAATTAATATTGGAGACTAGAAACATGGGATTTTTATGCAATGGTAAAACATTTAATGTAACTATCACACACAATAACCTGGGAGGCAGAAAATATATTTACTGAAATTTGAGCAGGGTAAGAAGTTGAAAAATAAGTGTGTGTTGGGTACTACTGGATGCATTTGGCAAGCTATTATTAAAAACAAGCGGAGCTCAGAGAGCAGTGCTTACTTTGTAAAGCTGAAATCAGGGAACAGAGGCAACCAGAATTTGAGCCTCATGTTTGTGATTTTCAACTCCAAGCAGTAGGAGATAAACTTTAGAAAGCCTGTTAAATGACAAAGGATCATTAAAACTCAGCCTTGCAGCAAAGATCATACCTAAAGGTGTAAACATCATAGTTATTTTGGAAATTTTCAATGGGTTAATTAGGGTAATCTAATTTTTTTTCTCACTTGGGAAAAAAAATACCTAAGGATGAAAATGTGGTTAAGAGGATGGCTCTCCCATCAAAGCTTATAGACAGAAGGTACCTGCCATAACGTCAGGAGAGATGTATGGAGGTAGGAAATCAAAGAAATACACCCAACCCAAGAACTATTTGTCTCAAAAAAAAAAAAAAAAGTGGTATTGACATATAAATTTGACCAGGAATAAAGAGGTTTACTAAGCTTTTAAGAGTCATAGTGAAAAAAGAAACCAAAAGCCTTAGCTAACAGAACTTGTGACTATTCCAAACTTTAAAACTTCAGCTCCCAATTATCTAGGAAAAGCCTGAAAAAAAAGCTGTGCAACTTCCAAGGATGTCATACTCCTCAACAGCCATTCAAATGTAGCCAAACAGTGACGTCTGAATCACAGAGAACAATGGAGAAGTGAATTGTTACGAGAATAGAGGAAAGGGCTGATAATGAATATTTCCCATAGCCAGGGTAATGACAATGTCTCCATTCTTCTTCCCCTTTCTGAACGAGGATGTTTATTGTGGTAATAGTTCCACTGGTTTCACCACTGTACAGTAAGTGTGTGGAAAACAGAACATACTCGTTTCCTGGGCCTCCAGCCTGACCGGTGGGAGCAGCATTCAGACCTGACATAGCACTTCCAAAGAGCCTGGTTTTGGAAAGGTAGATGGTACTCTGGGGCTTATCTCTTGAAAAGACAGTCACTGTGCTCCACATGCAGAAAGAAGAGCTGAGTATCTGGTGACCAGAGGGCAGATTCTGAGAAACTTTTAGTGCACTCACAATCCCATTTTCTTCAGAGCCCTGGAGACTTAACTCTTTTCTTCCCATTCTTCCTTGCAATCAGACAGGGCTATGTGACTACTTCTTTCTGGTCACCCGGGTATGCGAAACACATCTAAAGTGAAGAACTTAATTGCTGGTGCAAGAGCTTTGGTGTTCTCTTCCCCTGACACAGTGAAGAGGCCTGGTGTTCAAGTGACAGAGCCAGAACGCAGTGAGTGAGGATGACAGTCACCAGTTGGCAAACAGTTGCTTCTGCAGATTGTCCAGACTCTTAGTGGACTTTGGATGAGGAGGAAATAAACTATTTTTTTTTCCCCTCAGTGCACCTGGATTTATTGTTAGAAATAAACTTTTATTGTGTTGTCACTGTTACTACAGCATAACCCAGCCTATTCTAATATATACGGGGATGCAGACGTTTTAGATATTTCTGCTTGAGTACAACTTTAAAAATGTATGAAAATGGCTTCAGGGAATTCCCTGGCGGTGCCATGGTGAGGACTCCACACTTTCACTGCTGAGGATGTGGGTTCAATCCCTGGGGACTAAAATCCCACAAGCCGTGTGGCACAGCCAATGTTTAATTAATTAAACATCTCATATAAAAAATGGTTTTTAAAAGGGCTTCACAGGGTCCATGAACCTCAGAAATTACATGCAAAAATCTGAGGCATATATTTTTCTAATAAAATATAAATGTCAAAATTTCCCTTCCTAGCCTCTCTATTGCCATCAGCAGAAGTTCAGAAACGGCCCCAGAATTAAAACCTTCCACTTCCTCCAACACTCATAGCTTCCCTTTGGGACTATCAGGACTAATATCATCCATCTTTTATCCCTAGAACATCCTTTATCCCATGGAACTTAATTCCCATATGGCTCTGTGGGTAATGCTGCTTGATTTTTCTCTGTATCATTTAACATTTGAAATATCTTTTCCTTAATTTTCACTCCTTAGAATGTCTGTTTCCTCACTTTTTGGAGAGACTTCTATCTCCTGTGGTCAGTACTGTATCCCCAATGCCTATCACACAGCAGATATTCAATACTTATGAAGGATGGTCTGTAACATTCAATATAACCTCAAAGACCTTCGTGTCCTAAAAACAGTTAAATGAAAAAAGGTAGACAAAATATTTCCTAATGAATTATTCTACCTAAATAACTCAAACAGTTTGAGAAACACTTGAAAGCATGAAGACTTAGCCTTGTTACATACTGCAGTCAAAATGAAAGAGGCCCATGAGATATTTTAGTTTGAAATAATAAACTTCTGAAATATGAAGGATATTTTAAATATAGCTAAGTAAGCTGATACAGTGTTTATACACAAAATATTCTGTCAATAATGTGCACTGAAAAGACTCCAGAACCAGTCTTGAAACATAAAGTAAATATGAATTTAATATTTATTTTGCATGTTTATATAATAACATCAAAATAATATTCCATAAGTTACATAGCTATTTTCAAAAAAAACTGCAGAAAAAGATAAAATAGTAGGAATGATATATAATCATTATTACTCAAAATTAAAAATATAGTTATCTTTTAAATAGATTTGAATTGATGCATTTCTACATGAACTGAACATTTAAATATCTAAAAATAGTCTTTCTTAATGCAATAGATAATAAAGAATCACATTTACTGTACACATCTGGCTTAGCTTTATTTCTTCAGGTAACATGCAGACAAATTATGAGGATGAATTTAATAAAGTAGGCAAGACATTATTTTATACCTCAAAAATAAGATGAAGTTGATACATTTCACAGCTTAATCCTCAGGAAATTTTATTCAGATGCCATATAAAATCATTGACTAAACTCACACATGCGAACTAAGAGCTCTTAAATATATCATAATAAAATAGCTTTGTTGGCATATTTACAGTAAGAAAACAGATATCACCTACTCTTAGAACTGATGCCACTCTCCATGGCCATTCAAAACGGTGGCCTTTACATCAGTTTTAAAAACATTACATGACAAAATCTTAAATATAAACATACTTTGGTTATGTCAAAAATATTCACATAATTTATATATAGTCAAAACTGTATCATTTTAAATATGGAATAATGACGGAAAACCGAGGTTATATATACACTGTAAGCCAGTTTCTAAATAAAGCTAAACTCTCGTCTTACTTCTTAAATTCATCTGGCCAAACACTGTGGTAGTTGTTTTGAGGATCTGTAAACATTCTCACTGATTTGTACTATTTCCTGAGGTCATCTGGAAGCTACTGTTACTAAATTAGCTTCACAATTTAATACCCCTGCAAATGTGCTTTGGAAATATTCAAAATAAAAGCAAAAATTTAAATGTAGATCCATGTGTAACTTAACATACTTTCTCTATTACAGAAGCTATTTTTAGTCAATTCTTAGATCTCAAAATTAAATTTATTCCATTACTAGCAGACCTGGAAAAGCAAAGCATTCATAAACTTCAGGCCATTAAAAAATATATATATATCAGAATTAACTCATTTAACACTATGGAAATGAAAATAAAAGTATCTCCTTACCTCTAGAATAATGTCTAAAATTTACACAGGCCTCATTTTAAAAGATGTTAAAATAGTGCCAGTCCAGTGCCTGACTCCTGGATGATGTTAAATAAAATATATACTTAATGAATAAACATAAAGTTAAGCATAAAAACTACTGTAGTACTTGAGTACTCAGTTAATATTCTGAAGCTACAACGTATCACTTAATGAAAAGTCACTCTTAACTGGTATTCAGAATAAAGTTTAATAGATCTCCTAATTAACAAATATAGCCCTAGTTCATGTCCTAGCATCCTATCAATGAGAAAAGGAACTAGGCACTTTCCTTGATGCTTGTCCTCAGGGATTATTCACCATCTCTACTTAACTGTGTAATGGGTAAGCCAAGAGGAAACAGAAAAGAATGCTCATTTCTTCCCCTTCTTTCTTCTTTTCTTTCCTTTCCCTGTTTCTTTCCTTCTCTTTTTCATCTATCCATCTACCGATCAACAAAATAAGAAGCAGGTGACATCCAAAGAAATCTGCATGCCTCTTAATGGTATTTTTTCTAGGAGAAAAATGAGGCAACTTACGAGTGACAATTACATCTTGGTAATTATCATTACCAAGATGGCTGACTTGAATAAAGAGATTTAACTAATAGTTTTCCAAAAGATTTCACTGCTCTGGTACTGAACTCTTCAATGTTAATGGATTAAAGTTAAAGAGAAAACCTTTAAACACTGTTCACCTTTACAGGATACAACCTGAGTTTACAGGTTAACTTATATAAAGATATATTTTTCCATCATTTCACTGTTAAAAATCAAGGAAATCACTACTACTGAAATTTTGACAGCTTAAAAATAGAGTTTATGCAATGACTTTTTAAAGCTCTGAATTTCATATATTATTACTGTCTTTAATCACAATTCCATTCATCCATGTAGCAAAAGGCAGCACTAATAACCTTGATAATATTATATACACAAATATTAAGAAGGGTC
The DNA here is from genome assembly GCF_032405125.1 of Capricornis sumatraensis. Classification (NCBI taxonomy): domain Eukaryota; kingdom Metazoa; phylum Chordata; class Mammalia; order Artiodactyla; family Bovidae; genus Capricornis; species Capricornis sumatraensis. The sequence continues at coordinate 38,003,051 of NC_091081.1, read as the reverse complement.
AGAATCTTGGTTAAATATTTCCACACGTTATCTATAGCCACTTCTTTAACAACAGGAGAATGAACTAGTACCAGGCACTTATTCAGCACCTGCCTGTACTATCATTTGTGAGCACTAATGATGAGGATGCTTGAACCATGCAGTTATGTGTTTTGATTTAATAATGTAACACCAAAGTAGTCATTTTTTAAACATTTAAGCGTAAGGAATAGTAACATTTTCATGGCAAGTTTTGACAGCTTAATAATTTGTTTTCTAGGAGTGGGGGGAAATATCATCATTTTGATATTAATTATTTTGAAAGAAAATCAGAAATGCCAACTTAATGGTCCATTAAAATAAAAACAAAACCTAGTTGAACTTACTAATGATGCTTACTAAAGACAAAAAGTGATCTCAAAACCCCAAAATCATAATTAATATTTACTGCTCTACAGAACTAGAAAAATGCATATTTTCCTGTTAAGTATAAGAATATAATTCTCTATTTACAAATATGATTTGGTAATTTACATTTCAAAAGTATCCTATGGTTCCATATGAATTAACAACTTCTATTTACCAATTGTACATGTAACAATTATCTATAAATACATTTTGATCTTGGTTAATCACCTGTAAATTATCCTCAACTCCATCATGAATAGGCTGAATATAGTATGTTGATAAAATATTTTAGTATTTTTCTAGTTCTCAAAACCTCAAAGCAATAAGCTAATCAATGTTATTTGTAAATCCATATTACTGAAGTAACCGTGGTGCTTTTTTATATGATTGAGTCACATAAAAAATGATAAAGTCACTATGCCAATTGTGTAAGTATATGTTACAAAAAGGGCTTCTTTCCCTGATAGCTCAGCTGGTAAAGAATCCCTTGCAATGCAGGAGACCCTGGTTCAATTCCTGGGTCAGGGAGATCCCCTGGAGAAGGGTTAGGCTACCCACTCTGGTATTCTTGGGCTTCCCTGGTGGCTCAGACAGTAAAGAAATCCACCTGCAATGCGAGAGACCTGGGTTCGACCCCTGGGTTGGGAAGATCTCTGAAGAAGGGCATGACAACCCACTCTAGTATTCTTGCCTGGAGAATACCTATGGACCGAGGGGCCTGGCAGGCTACAGTTCATGGGGTTCACAAAGAGATGGACTTGACTGAGTAACTAAGCACAGCATAGCACATGTTATAGCAATGTTTCCCACACAGCCGGGTGATATACCACTGGATAGCCCTGAGATGATTTTAAGTGGAGTGCTACATGAGTGAACAATTTTTCTTTAATAGTTATACATTTATTTTAATACTTATTAGAAAAAATATAACTAGCACATAAAATGTGGAATATGATCAAAATAACACTATGGTTTAAAAAGGCTAAAAAATAAGGTTAAGAATAATAAACAATGGCATAGGAGATATATACACACACACACACACACATGAAAACAGAAAACTGGTATGTGAGTCACATTTGGGAAACACTGTCTAAAGAATGATTTGACTTAGCCAGCATCATTTCTGAATGCCTGCAATAAGTCACATTATAAAAGAGTTAACTATTGTGAACTCTGTTATTCTTTTCCAGGACAAATAAGTTTTTAAAAACATGTGTTTATGTTTAAGGATATAAGTTTGAAAGCATTTAGTTTTGTTTTTACTTTGTTTTGTTTTTGGCTGCATCCCACAAGGTATGCAGAAGCTTAAGTTCCTTTACCCAGGGACCCAATCCTGCAGTGGAAGCTGAGTCTTAACCACTGAACCACTGGGGAAGTCCCTGAATGCATTTAGTAAATTTACTTTAAAAGGATTCACCAAAATGGTAACAATGTTCAGGAACATTTGAGGAACATGCTATTCCTACAGAAAAAACTACAAAGGCACATTGCATATTGTGGTTAACACTGCAGCATTTAAATAAAAGTGACCTAAATAATCATTATCAATACTAATTAACAAATAATTATAATATTCTTTCATAAAAAAGAAGGTATGCTTGTGCACTAAGTGCTCTTGATTCTGGAACCACCTGCACGTAAGTGTCACTAACATGGACCCACTGGCTTGCTGATTCACTATCAGCTTCTTTCAAACCTAACAAAACAAAAAGAAGTATAATTTTACAATAAGTATGTTCTGACTTTACACGAAAGTTATCATTAACTATATGTATCTAATGTTAGACTTCATTGCATAAGGCTGTTTGGGGTTAAACATCTTCCAAAATGAACTCTTTCAAAGCATTAATATTAAGAGCATTTAAATATCTAGTGAAATACTAGATAGCCTTATTTAAGGAAAAGTGCATTTACACTAAAAGAGAAAGAAAGAAATACATAGATGACTGAAGCAAATTTTTAACTCTAGCTCTATTCTGAGGACCTAGTATATCTTCAAAAACTACTGATACTATTAAAATGCTATTCCACTGCAAAACACAATGACTTAACACCTTGAAAAACTGGATGCCATCTCACATGATGTGAAGGGTACAGTTTTACGATATTTAAGATTATCTAGGTACTCTTTAAGGTATTTCTCACTTAACAAAGTGAATCCACATGAAGTGTCCATTAAAAAACCTACTTCTTCCAGAAAAAGAATAAATTAATTTGTTTTTAAGAATAAAACAAACTTAGGGTGGCATACCAGGTACATTTTTCTTTCCAGTGATGTGTTCCAGTAATTTCCTGGAGGGTGTTCTCACTTTCACGTAAGCAGTGTAGTGACCTCCTCTCATTGAGCCGCTATGTTCCACTACGCCATAGAGACCATAGAGAACTTTACCTCCCACACTTACATTCTTTTAGACAAAGAAAAAAAAACTCAAATTAATTAGTAATATTTAGTGAAATCTTATTATAAAGGAAAATTAAATTAAATGTACATCCTACTTAAAATAACAGCAATTAACACTATACTGGGGTACTTGCCCACCTGTACTAGACTAGCAAAATGCAAAAACTTGACCTTTTCTGTTGCCTGGGCTGTCGGGAAAAAGAGTGCTCACATGTGAGAATGCAAAAGCAGAAAAATTTCATGCTATTTAGCTAAGCTACACGTGCATTACTCTTGGATTTATCAGTCCCTTTTCTAGGACTCTATCTCACAGGTATCATGAGCCATATGTAAAAACACATGCACCAGACAAGTGATTGCAGGATTATTTGTAATACCAAAAAACTGTAGACTCAAAAGTGCATAAACTGGGGACAGCTTGAATAAACTATAATGCATCCATAGAATAGAGTATTATGCTGTTTGAAAAATGGAGTGCAGATTATCTCTAAACACTGCTATGAAATACTCTGCAGGATACAATGTTAATATGGTAGAAAGAAAGGATACATCTCGTAAGCTATAATTATTAAAGAGGTGAGATATTATACATATATAATAGATATGTACTTATTTGTTTATATTTTTTAAAATTATAGATGAATAAATAATAATTTGAAAAAATGGTTACCTCTAAAGAAAGGAAAGAAACAGGTAGAACGGACATGGAGAAAACTTACACTTTTTGAATTTACCTTGATTTATACATTTGACTTTAGAACTACATAAATACTTTATGTAATTATTAAACAACAACAAAAAAATTTAAGTAATAATACCTAAAAATGAAAATTTTAAAATAAGCAAGTGAACATCCAGTTGGTGGCATAATCATTCTGTGAGCAACCACAGGGGTCATGTCTAAAGAACCGAGGAGCCAACACGAAGAGGCTCTCAGTGGCCAACAATGGACCCACTAGACGTATTAGACTATGAATTAAAAGAAGAGTGCAGTAAATTCAAACATAAAATTTAGTGTGTTAAAATTCATGAATTCATAATGATAGATTTACTGATCACAGTTTGAGAATGATAGTAAATTCATTATTCTGAAACTGGCTTAAAAGAATGGGGAAAGAATTGAGCATTTATCCTGGCTTTTCTAAAAGAACTATAATGTAAAATAATTAAAGAGATGAAAGGAATTTCTTTTATATAGAAGTATTCCAGTAAATAAATGAAGAAAGAGTAACAGGATACCACCATTCTGTAACTGTTAATGAACTCATTGGGCAACACTGGTTGCTAACACCACAGAAAAGTAACTGGCATTATGTGCCACCTGATGAAAGAACAGAAACTCCCTATGAAACAGCCTTATCAGGGGTTGGGGTGGAAGTTGAGGGGTGGGGTGAGGATCTATTCAAGCTTCTCTTGATCCAACTACCTATTTGTAGGAAATCAAGAGGATAAAGGAATAATCATCAAAATCTAAACTCTATGAAACTACCAGAAAGATGATCCAGTTTCTTCAACAAATAAATTGTAAGAAGCAGAGATGGGAGAGGGAAACTGTATTAAGAGAGAGATTTTTCAATCATGACATGTAGTCCTTACTTGGATATTAATTCATTTAAAGAATTTATTAGACAATTGGAAATACGTATGCTAGAAGATAGAAAGTGGAAGTGAAGTCCCTCAGTCATGTCTGATTCTTTGTGACCCCATGGACTGTAGCCTGCCAGGCTCCTCTGTCCATGGGATTTTCCAGGCAAGGATACTGGAGTGGATTGCCATTTCGTTTTCCAGGGGATCTTCCTGACCCAGGGATTGAACCCAGGTCTCCCACACTGCAGGCAGACTCTACCATCTGAGCCACTAGGGAAGCTCAGAAGATATAAATAGTAATGCTAATTCTTTTGGTGTGAAAGTGTATTGTGGTTATGTTTAAAAGGGAGGGGAGGGGGTAATTCTTATCTTTTAGAGAAACATAGAAGAAAAGATTTATGAATGAAAGGATACCCGATACTTGCTTCAAAATAATGTAAGAAAAAAATTAATATAAAAGGAAGAGGTAGATGAGTATGTGGATGGGGTGGGACTGGCCATATAGGTAGGATCTGGGGGCGAGAGGTTCATTTGTACTGTACTCTTTGGTGTTTGTTGGAAATTCTCCATAATAGGTACTTTTAAAAAATATGTTTTTGTAAATTTAATACACAGCTTGCTAGACATTTTGTTTGCCAGATTATCAAGTTCTATGAATATATCAAATTCTATGGAGACTGAATATAAACATCTGGCAGAAAAGTGCTGGTATTCCACAGTAGACGAACTGGATTCACTGAAAAACTGCATTTAAGATATTTTTGTCTTGACTGATCAATGTATTGAAATTATTAAGTTCAATAAGTTTATGTACCACTAAACCCAGACTGTTAACTAGAAATGGCGAACAGGGCAATATGTGAGTTACCCCAGAACTGTGTGGTTTCCACATGGAAAGTAAAGTCATCAATTTCACTTACAGTTAGTTCTCACATATAAGCACAAGCAATTATAAACCAGCTTGTTTTCTATGTCTGATTATTAAAGTATTAGTAATTTTAAATTTGTACTCAGTTGGCAAGTACACTAGTCTCAGTTACGTAAATGAAATGGCATGAAAGACAATGCACTAGTACACCGGTTTACAAAAGAGAAGAAAACTCTTCAAATGCTAAAACTACTACCAATTAAGCACATCATTCACAAGGAACAGGAGAGGGCACAAAGTCTGCTTATTTCTCTCAGCAACTATCTGACTCTAGCAGCATTTACAAGCAGCTTTGATCAGTAAAATCATGCCTCACTTATGCTTTATGCATCTTTTCAACTTATTCTGTCTCCCAAAAGACAAAAGTCATATTCAGTGTGTTAAATGTTGGATGGAAGAAGAAAGGGAGGAAGGGGACAAGAGAGACAGAGGGTAGGAGATAGGGAGAAAGACATGGTCTAATAAACAATACACAGGATATTCTAAAGCATATTATTTGCAAGACAATTAAATATATTAATAATATACTATACCTTACAAGTAGCAGAACAGAATGGTGCTAAGTCAAGCATAAGTGGAAAATCTACATGTCTGTTTACTTTGCGAAGACTCAAACCAGCCTCAAAAAAAAAAAAAAATTGTAACAAACTTAATTTATAGATCATTGGGTTTGTTAATTTTAATTAAAACCAAAAGGGAAATCCAAAAAGTTAGTTTCTTCATAGCTATTAAAACATCAACAATCCAAAACTGATATATGACTAAGTTCTCAATTAGGTTTCATAAACTTATTGCAAAAGATAGTTCATTTACATGGGTATTTTTACCACAGACAATATGAAAATAATTACTTTCACTGTGCATTTCAACACTGAAAAATAAACTCAATGTGACTGAAGCTAAGCTACTGACACATATGCTACCTAAAAATGTACTCAATTGAAGGGTCAGGAGTCTGGTGTTACAGGCCTGACTCAATGACTGGTTAACAGTTAACTTGACTCTAGACAACCTTATCTAGATCAAGGCAGAAAATGGGTATAAATGGGATAGATTAGGTCATGTTCAGTTCTAAAATTCAGTGATATTCATTCATTAAAAAGAAAAAAGCCTGAACACCCAAATCATTTTATCAATAAAAGTAAATATTACATATTATATAAGTCAAAATGAATCTTCATGTTGATTAAGAAACTCTACTTCCTTCTCTATTTTTAGTATCCAAAGGCAGGCCTTGAAAAATGTATATTTGCATTAAGTAATAATAAAAATTTACTGACAGACCATCAAATATATTGGATAGGAAACTCAAAAATAAAAATGGACTCTTTTTAGAATAAGAAGATACTTGAATCCCGTTTGGGTAGACAAAATTAATACAGACGCAACCTTTCATGAAAAGCTTTCATGACTTACTTCAATGACTAGTCTTTTTATTTGCATTAATCACATAACACTTACTATAGATTGTTGCCTATTTCTTTTCTTTAATGAAAAAGAAAAACTTATTTTTTGACCAAAATATTGCCAGTGATTTGCATTTTCAAGTAATCTTTAGGAGTCTTAACCTGATATCAGAAATGAAATTATGAAGTCATATCAGGAAAACTTAATCTGTATTCAATTTGTTTGCCTCCTTTTTTTCTTATCAGGTAACATCTATAAAGCAGCTGATACCTGCAATGTCTGAGATCATGTCAGGCTTATGTGTCCTCCCCAAACAGTACTTTGCTGTTGAAAAATTACCCCTTAAGAGAAGAGACTTCTGTCAACACTGTTATAATCTTTACAATTTTGGGCAGGCTAAAAGAGGAATCTCACTGTCATTGTATTTTGCATTTGTTTTGCTAGAAAGAATGGAACTTCCTTTCACTTTTTCTTGGAATTTTTTACTTCTATGAACTGTCAATTCATGTTCTTTACCATTTTACTATTTGAGTCTTGATCTTTTTCTTATTGATCTTTCAGTTCAGTTCAGTCGCTCAGTCGTGTCCGATCCTTTGTGACCCCATGAATCGCAGCACGCCAGGCCTCCCTGTCCATCACCAACTCCCAGAATTCACTCAAACTCATGTCCATCCAGTCTTTAAGGGCTCTTTATTTATTTTCAATATTAGTCACTTGCTATATTTATGACAAAGGAGCTCCCTCTTGTTGAGCTCTCTCAGGTTCTATGGATGTTTCTAATAGAACTCTAAAATTAGTATGGGGAAATAGGTTTTCAGAGACACAAGAAAGCTAGAAGCAGAGACACTGCTTAGAGATTCTGATCCCTCTATTTCACAGTTTCAGGGAATGAGAATGTGGCTTTGCAGACATTACATCTAGCCTGAGATCAAGAAGGGACCTCAGTTCAGTTCAGTCGCTCAGTCATGTCTAACTCTTTGTGACCCCATGAATTGCAGCACACCCAGGCCTCTCTAATCATCACCAACTCCCAGAGTTTACTCAGACTCACGTCCATCAAAGCAGTGATGCCATCCAGCCATCTCATCCTCTGCTGTCCCCTTCTCTCCTACCCCCAATCCCTCCTAGCATCAGAGTCTTTTCCTATGAGTCAACTCTTCACATGAGGTGGCCAAAGTACTGACTGGAGTTTCAGCTTTAGCATCATTCCTTCCAAAGAAATCCCAGGGCTGATCTCCTTCAGAATGGACTGGTTGGATCTCCTTGCAGTCCAAGGGACTCTCAAGAGTCTTCACCAACACCACAGTTCAAAAGCATCAGTTCTTCGGCGCTCAGCTTTCTTCACAGTCCAACTCTCACATCCATACTTGACCACTGGAAAAACCATAGCCTTGACTAGACGGCCCTTAGTCAGCAAAGTAATGTCTCTGCTTTCCAATATGCTATCTAGCTTGGTCATAACTTTTCTTCCAAGGAGTAAGTGTCTTTTAATTTCATGGCTGCAGTCACCATCTGCAATGATTTTGGAGCCTAAAAAAATAAAGTCTGACACCGTTTCCACCGTTTCCCCATCTATTTGCCATGAAGTGATGGGACCAGATGCCATGATCTTCGTTTTCTGAATGTTGAGCTTTAAGCCAACTTTTTCACTCTCCACTTTCACTTTCATCAAGAGGCTTTTGAGTTCCTCTTCACTTTCTACCTTAAGGGTGGTGTCATCTGCATATCTGAGGTTATTGATATTTCTCCCAGCAATCTTGATTCCAGCTGTGCTTCTTCCAGCCTAGCGTTTCTCATGATGTACTCTGCATAGAAGTTAAACGAGCAAGGTGACAACATACAGGCTTGACGTACCTAGACATCTAGAAAAATTTCCCTGTAAGGGCATGAACTCCTTCTGTAGGTTGTTCCTAAAAGGGATGTAAGTACCAAATATAAAATAACCGTGGTATATCATTCTCAAATCTGGCATGACCCTAGCAAATTCACACCAAGTCCTTGCAGATATACACCTTCCATTTAGCATTCTGATGTACTGTAATGAGACACAATACATCTGCTTCCGCTTTCCATGGCCATTTCCACAGAGTTTCTGTAATGTTGGCTATAGGAAATCAAGAACTTCATCTAATTTCCGTGGGTAGGGATGCAGATACAGAGAAAAATCTCTTCTAGTCCATCTGTGGCCCACCTGATATGTTGCAGATATATCATCAAAGCTTTCCATCTCTTCAGATTTCTTTCAATGGTTTTATATTTAGAAAATTGTTCACACAAGGATCAGGTTAGTAATTTTCCTGAAGTTTTCTTCTAGTCTTTCAATAATGTTTCATACAATTAAAAAAATCTGTCTGAAAACAGTACTGATATCAACATATTTGGTCTAGAAGGAAGCTCTAAATTTTTATTTCAAACACCTTTCTTAAGTCCTTTAGAGAATAATCTAACCTTCTTCCCAACTGGTTTGAGATTCATCCTATATCATAACAACAGACTTTAAATTGTACTCAAATTCACTGACAATTCTGACCACAGTATTTAATTACTAAAGTTTCTTCTGGAGAAACTTCAAAATCATTTTATCAAATACAAAAAAAAAAAAAGAGAGAGAGAGAGAGAAGACATTAAAGTATAACCAACTGGAGAAAAACTTTTAAAAATAGGTTCTCTCCCACTAGAATCCTAGAAAAGTGAGGCCTGCCTTGTAGCCCTTTTTGCAATTAGTTCCAGCCAGCCACACTCAGCCCAAGCACTCTTCTCCACTGGGATAAAACCTCAGAAAGCTATGTGTACCTTGTTATTTCCCTACTTCTAAGGGTTCCTTAAAAATTCTATTTTCTACTGACACAAACCTACACACATACTCTCTCTCTCTCACAGACACACACCACTGAGGTTCCTACCATACCAGCTAAATCTTCATATATTGTGAATTAGACAATCTTATTTAGAAAAGTCTTATAAGCTATCATGGCTGAAAGAGCAGTAAATTTCACAAGAAAAATTTTAAATTCAATAAATTACTGTCTAATCCTTGACAGTACAAGACTTGTGTGTGTATGCTCAGTTGCTCAGTTGTGTCCAGCTCTTTGCAACCCATGAACTGTAACCTGCCAGACTCCTCTGTCTATGGAATTTTCTAGGCAAGAATACTGGAGGGGGCTGCCATTTCCTCCTCCGGGGATCTTTGTGACCCAGGGATCAAACCCGTGTCTCCTGCATCTCCTGCATTAGCAGGTGGATATCTTACAACTGCACCACCTGGGAAGCCTTACAAGACTAAGGGCTCTGCAAAACATACGATGAAAATATGTATAGTACTACTAAAGAGAATTTACCTGATGAAATCTTTTGAGATGGAGAATCAGGATAGCTGGAACAGCAGAAATGAGCAGTTGCTTCCTGGCATTAGTATAAACCCCCTCTGCTTTCTTTTCTGCATAAGATACAATATAATAAATTTATTTATAAATTACGTCTTATACATTATTGCCCATAAAGTATAGTAAACATTTAAACAGAAGCAGTATACCACATTTTTTAAAATGTTAGAAAAGAAATTAAGACTTCTGATTACTGGGAGACTCAACTCAACCCTAAAACTCCAATGATATGAAAGGGATTTTATTTTTAAGCCACACACTTATAAGGACAAAGAACAGGGGAGGTGACACTTGCAACACAACTCTGGAAGCTGGAAAGCTGATAGACCAGAAGTGACTTATGTCAATGCCTTCCAGTATACTTGTAGTTGAAAAAACTGGGTCATAACTCATTGCAGTGAAAGAAGATCATGTATCATGGGAACAATGGGTCATTTCCATAAAAGGTTGTTACATATGTAAAATAGATAGCTAGTGGGAATCTGCTCTACGATGCAGGGAACTCAACCTGGGGTTCTGTGACAATGTAGAGGGGTGGGGCGGGGTGGGAGGGAGGTTTAAGAGGGAAGGGACATATGTATATCTATGATTCATGTTGATGTATGGCAGAAACCAACACAACATTACAAAGCAATTATCTTCCGATTAAAAATAAATTAATAAAAAAATAAGACGTTGTTAGGAAAGACTTGTGATAGGATTTCAAAGGCCAATTGCATATTTAACTTGGATTAGTATAAGCTGGCATTTCTTCCTCTCCCATCTAGACATTAATTTTAATGTATTAACCATATTTTCATTCTGATGCTTTGACATCTGGGGCCTTGCTGACACTGCAAAGTGCCTTTTCCAGAGCCTAATTCTTAGACAGTAAACAAATCAAGTGTGCCTTTCATATGTATTTCCAAAGCCCTTACCCAACTACCTCCTATACTGGGCTCTGATACTCTAGGTCACTATTAACCTGCCCTACTCACACCAGAGCCAGGTACCAGACCACTAGAGACAGTCCCTATACCTCAGATTATTCACTTCTAAACCTTTTTGCCCTGCTCCATTCATTCCTTCCCTCGGCAACCACAATAAAGGCACTTGACTGCACTTTCCCCCTTGCTCCCTCTGTCTCCTGACCAACCCTGGTGATTCCCCTTGTTACCCTGGGTGGCATGTCTTAGTGTGTCCCCTTCTCTTGGGAACTACACTTAAGTAATAAACTACCTTTTCAGTGGCAATCATCTCATCTGTTAGGCTCATTATATCTGAATAATAAAACCTACATTTTAAAACAGTCATTAAGAATCAGAATTTTTTCTTCATTTAATCAAGGCTAGAGGTACACCAAAAACTTCCTACTTGACAAATCAACCTTTTCTACTTTTCTCTTGTCAACAAAACATAGTTAGTATATAGCTAGCTTTATAATATACTATTACTTAAAATCTTCAAATTTATATCTCATGATATGACTTTTGTGAAGGACATTAATCTCACTGGTGTTGCAATTAAGTTTTACAGAAATTATTTCTCAAAAGGCTTCAGATAGCTCAGTTCAGTTCAGTAGCTCAGTCACGTCCGACTCTTTGCGACCCCATGAATTGCAGCATGCCAGGCCTCCCTGTCCATCACCAACTCCTAGAGTTCACTCAAACTCATGTCCCTTGAGTTGGTGATGCCATCCAGCCATCTCATCCTCAGTCGTCCCCTTCTCCTCCTGCCCCCAATCCCTCCCAGCATCAGAGTCTTTTCCAATGAGTCAACTCTTCTCATGAGATAGCCAAAGTATTGGAGTTTCAGTTTTAGCATCATTCCTTCCAAAGAACACCCAGGGCTGATCTCCTTCAGAATGGACTGGTTGGATCTCCTTGCAGTCCAAAGGACTCTCAAGAGTCTTCTCCAACACCACAGTTCAAAAGCATCAATTCTTCGGCGCTCAGCTTTCTTCACAGTCCAACTCTCACATCCATACATGACTACTGGAAAAACCATAGATAGGAAAGACTAGAGATCTCTTCAAGAAAATTAGAGATACCAAGGGAACGTTTCATGCAAAGATGGGCTCAATAAAGGACAGAAATGGTATGGACCTAACAGAAACAGAAGATATTAAGAAAAGGTGGCAAGAATACACAGAAGAACTGTACCCAAAAGATCTTCATGACCAAGATAATCATGACTGTGTGATCACTCATCTACAGCCAGACATCCTGGAATGTGAAGTCAAGTGGGCCTTAGAAAGCATCACTACGAACAAAGCTAGTGGAGGTGATGCAATTCCAGTGGAGCTATTTCAAAGCCTGAAAGATGATGCTGTGAAAGTGCTGCACTCAATATGCCAGCAAATTTGGAAAACTCAGCAGTGGCCACAGGACTGGAAAAGGTCAGTTTTCTTTCCAATTCCAAAGAAAGGCAATGCCAAAGAATGCTCAAACTATCGCACAATTGCACTCATCTCACACGCTAGTAAAGTAACGCTCAAAATTCTCCAAGCCAGGCTTCAGCAATACGTGAACCGTGAACTTCCAGATGTTCAAGCTGGTTTTAGAAAAGGCAGAGGAACCAGAGATCAAATTGCCAACATCCACTGGATCATGGAAAAGGCAAGAGAGTTCCAGAAAAACATCTATTTCTGCTTTATTGACTATGCCAAAGCCTTTGACTGTGTGGATCACAATCAACTGTGGAAAATTCTGAAAGAGATGGGAATACCAGACCACCTGAACTGCCTCTTGAGAAACCTATATGCAGGTCAGGAAACAACAGTTAGAAGTGGACATGGAACAACAGACTGGTTCCAAATAGGAAAAGGAGTACATCAAGGCTGTATATTGTCACCCTGCTTATTTAACTTAAATCAGAATACATCATGAGAAACTCTGGGCTGGAAGAAGCACAAGCTGGAATCAAGATTGCTAGGAGAAATATCAATAACCTCAGATATGCAGATGACATCACCCTTATGGCAGAAAGTGAAGAGCCTCTTGATGAAAGTGAAAGAGGAGAGTGAAAAAGTTGGCTTAAACTCAACATTCAGAAAACGAAGATCATGGCATCTGGTCCCATCACTTCATGGGAAATAAATGGGGAAACAGTAGAAACAGTGTCAGACTTTATTTTTGGGGCCTCCAAAATCACTGCAGATGGTGACTGCAGCCATGAAATTAAAAGACGCTTACTCCTTGGAAGGAAAGTTATGACCAACCTAGACAGCATATTCAAAAGCAGAGACATTACTTTGCCAACAAAGGTCCGTCTAGTGAGATAGCTAGTTCCCTGAAATAAGATTATGTGAATTTGCATTTTCAAGGCAGAGATGGATACTTCCTGTTCTTCAATATTTGGACAAAATTCTATTGAAAATTTCTCTTGCCCAGTCAGTGTCTTCAATGCTAAGGTACAAATATGAGTAAGACAACCCCTGACTTCAAGCAGCCAACGTATGGTGACAGGTCCTTAGGTTCCTCCATGTAGGATCTATAAGCCACTAGCTACTGATTATCAGATAATCCATGAATACTTAAAAAAAAAAAGTTAAGCTAACTATTTACCTGCAGAAGTGGTTTCCTTTCGGTACTTCTGTTTCTTCTCAGTACAGTTCTCACACAGAAGCTTGTTATTCCCCATTAGCAATTCCATAGATGTAAACTGATAGAGACAAGACTGAACTGAACATTCTTTAGAAGTGGTTATATAGCTCTGAGAAAGGGTCTGAAAAGCATTTTGGGGGCTCTGAGACACCATATGCTTGTCCTCTGAAAAACACAAATTATTTGAAACACTTAGTGGCTGATTTTCTCTGTCAAAATCCCTAGCTCGAATTATAGTGCTGCTCAAATGAAGTTCAGAAATAGCTTCGGCCACTCCCTCATCACCATGGTCGCCCTCCCTAGTGAGTGGTTCACTCTTGGACGGGTAGTGAGGGTGTCCATTTGTGTGCGTGTAGTATCCGCTTCTGGATCTCAACAACAAAGTCTGTTTCGGAGCACTCTCAGACTCCGAAGCCTCGCTGTCAGCATCAACGCTACTTTCAGAAAGGCTGTCTTCTTTCTCACTGCCATCGGTAGGGCTTTCAGTCAGAGTCAACTCGGTGTTCATGACGCTTGCAAAGAATGAAGAGTCTCTATTCACCTCAAGGCTTTCATTTTTCTGGTATATGACAGCAGCTTTATCTTCTCCAGATTTTCTTGTACATTTTCTGCCATGAATTAGCTGATTCTGTAAGTTGATAGTGTTTTCAGAGAAAAGAATCTTGTGACCTTACTGAAAATAAATGCTAATAAGTCTTATTTAAACATTTCACAATTATTTAAATACTATTTCTAGTACCTCTGAAATCCATTTCCTAAATCTAACCAAACTACAATGAACAGTATGCTAACAAAAAGCTCTAATTTAAAAATAAACTTTTACACAAGGAACCAACTTAATGGTTACCTATTTATGGGTGGGGAACAGGACTTTTGTGGAACAGTGCTATGCTGGAAGCTTTTCAAGTGTAAACCTCTGCACAATCTCTGTACTTTTGCCCCTTAAAGGACTTTTGAACAGAGTAAGTTAAATCTGGTAATACATCAATTTGCCAAGCTAGTATAAATCATATCATGTAAAAAAGCGTTTTTTTTTTTTTAACAAGGTGCAAATTCAAATGGATGTCTTTAAATTTATACGGCTTTATTCATCAATCACCATGGTCACCCTCCCTAGTGAGTCCCTGGTGAAACAGTGGATCAGACAATGGTCATCAATTACTGATAACATTACAGGAAAAGAAATATCAAATGTAATATGCACCTCCTGAGGGAAATACATACCATCACTTGAAAAAGTTTTCTTGCAAAAAATTAAATAATCAAACTTAAAGCTATTTAGGCCTTTAGTTCTAACTGCCTTAGAGAGGAAACAAAGGGAACAGAGGTGTCTCTTAAGAACATCTAGATGAATTACTGCATGCAAAACGAACTACCACAATATACAAAATGCATTACTATTGATGTGGGAAGGTGAGACTGCTGGAAAAAAATGATCTCGTGTCTTCAACAAATAAATTGCAAAGAAAAAAAAGGTGGAATCTGTGGATTAAAAGACATTTATGAGACGTGGGAATCTATAGATCTTTTTAAGATCCTAAATTCAAATATGCTTGAAAAAGCAAAAACAAATATTTTATGACTCAATTACAGAAATTAAAATTATGACTAGATGTTTGTCCAATAAGTTTTAAATATTTTTAGGTACAATAATGATACAATGGTTATGTCTTTAAAAAGCATCTTTTGGAGACACACATTTAGATATATGTTGGAATTTATTTCAAAATAACCTAGGATGAGGAGGAGGAAAATGTGAGACAGACAGATAAAACATGACTAGCTGTGAGATGACAACTATGACACTGAGAAATGGGCACATGGGGGGGTTATTATACCTTTTTCTCTATTTTTGTATACTTTAAAAAATTTTTCTTACTAAAATGTTTCAAAAAGCATTTGTTTCACAAATGCATATAATCTTACCATATCTTTAGATGAAGAATGCTTCCTGATGGCTCTGGGTTGATGAGTATTTTCTACAGTAAGAGTGCCACTGTATTGACCATTATCTGTCTCTTGTAAACTTCCATATTTACTTATTCTTCCCAAAAGTACAGGTTTTGAAACCTATATAGATAGCATGTACATAATACAAAATTTCTTTAGGAAATAAATTCTGGATATCATATACTTTTTAATATTTGTAACACTTGAAATATAATTTCCTAAATGTTAATTCTCAAAATATAAAGCATAAGGGTTTAAATTCCTTGAGATTAGGAACTATGTCATCCTTCACTCATACATATACAAACTCCAATATCAAATACACTGCACAAACTCAATTACTGTATATAAAGACTAATGACTCTCAGATACTTGATAATATACTCAAAAATGCCTACATTATGAATTTATAAATGTCCTTCACAAAAAGACTTAAGGTTTTTCTCCTTACCCTTTCTTCTATTATAGGAAGTGAAATATCAATAAAAGGATCTTTCACGGTGGAGATCTTAAAAAGAAAACACATTGAAAACTTCAGTTAGAATTCTAATGTAAACAATGTAGTTTTGTAAACTCTTAAAGAAATCTTCCCAGGAAAACTTAAAATCTTAAGTTAAAAAGCATTCCTGGAAGAAATAGTAATTTAATTGGGTATAGCAATACATTTGTTCAGTCGCTCAGTTGTATCCAACTCTTTGTGACCCCATGGCAACACATATGCAGTTAATCAAAATAAGATAATCCAAAGCTTCAGTAAATGCAACACAGTTGACTTTTATAATACTGCTAATATGACTAATGTGGAATATTTAAAGTAACTTTTAAAATAAACTTATATAATAAAACTGATTAACTGAGGATATAAGTATATTTTTGGTGAAATTGGCGCCATAACATATGATATATGTTATGACATAACATAAATAAAATATGAAATGTTAAGAAAAAGCCATGAGAAAAGCTAGAGAACTTGACTATGTTTTGAAGATTCTTCAGGATAATTCTATTTTAAAAGATACTCTATAGTTTATGAAAAAAGAAATCAACTTCTACATTGAATATATTAGAAACCTAAGTGGAGCTGACTATTGAACAATGTGGGGGTTAAGAATGCTGACCCCCATCCCACTGAATAGTCAAAAAGTAGAGCATAACTTCACAGTTGGCGCTTTGTATCTGGGATTCTGCATCTGCAGATTCAACCAAATGCAGATTGTGTAGGACTTTACCAGTATTTATTGAAAAATTTTGTGTATAAGTGAGCCCTTTGCAGTTCAAACCCATGCCATTCAAACCCATGCTGTTCAAGGGTCAACCATAATATCATGATGACACATTCTGTGCTTCACTATGATAGGCTTGAAGGAGATACAATATATAATCCTGATTTTATAAGATTAGAGAGGGAAGATACTCTACAATCTGGGATAGGAAGACAGATATAAAAACTCTCTCTTTTATGATTAAAATCTGACAGAAGTTTAAACCTATTATATGCCATACAGTTCCAGAAATATTCCTTACCAAGCAATTGAAAAACCTGTAAAAATTTATACAGTCCTTAAGAAGCTGTTACAGTACAGATGGCATTCAAAATGAAATTATCACTAAATTCAAAGATGAGTCAAGTCTGCTTTTTAAGAAAAAATTGAACAAGTCATATAAATGTAAACTTTTAAAGAAGATCAGTCTAAATTATGTCACTACATTGAATTATTTCTATTGGGATTACAATTTAGGGCAATGCATAATGATATTAACGTAGTTACTCTCTTCACAGAAGTTTCTCTTTCATTTTCAACCCAAATGACTAGCTAGCACATAGGACCATACTAAAACAGGCTAAATGAACTTCACAGGTGTGTCAAGAGGAAAATTTAGATAACATTTACTTAAAAAAAATTATACATTATGTTTATTTTCTAGCAGTGAAGGATATATTTTTTAAAGACTTTCAAAAACTACTATGTAGTCATCTGTCACAAATAAAAATGACTGCTGATGATTACATGTGAAAGAAAACAATAAAACAATGTGACTATAATCTAGTCCGTGTTGAAGAGAATTCCAAAGTACCTACATTTGAACATTCTTCACACATGACCGTGCTAGTTAATTCACCAATAAAGATACGATCTATGAAGTTCATTTTCACACCTTCTCTTCCATATGCTGTAAAAATAATACTTTTAATGCAAAAAACATATCAACCATCAACCTAACAATGTAACAGGCTTTTTTTCTGTTGAATCAAAAGAAATCTGAATAATCTGGGACATATTTAATAATATATTTTACTATATGATGTTATAATTTTCTTTACAATTCTATAGAGAAAATGTGACTATCAACTACTGCAGTCTCAAATAAATAACAAACTGATTGTTCTTAAACTTTAAGAAGTAAAATAAGTAGAGTAATCACCACTGTTCATACCACAGTCAACTGCTCCCACTAAACCCTTTAAAAAGCCTCTGTGCCTAACCTAGAGGTAGACAGAGGGATGAGAAAAGAGATTATGATTTAGGGCTACAAATGCCAGGACCCTAACTGTGGGAACAACAGAGTAGTAAAAGACAAGTAAACCCTGCAAAGCATAAAGAACTAACATGGAAATTAATAACTTAGCTATATATTTAACTCCTGTTACATAAAAATGCTAAAAACATTCTATTTCTATTTATTTATTATATGTTACATATTTATACATTTATAAATAAAAGAAAATGATGCCTATGCTTTGATTCAAAATAATACGGAATTGGGGGAGAACAGATGAAACATGAATCAAGTGTAATTTAAGCATGATTATGGGCACACAGGCACATGGGCTTCACACTATTCTAATGGAAGTTTGAAATTTCTCACAGTAAACCACGGTGGGAAATATATTTAAAAAAAATTTTTTTAAACCTATTCACTCCTCTTTCAAATTTCTCCTCCATCCTTTTTGGCTCTCTATCCTCAAATTTCATGCAAACAATTTAAATCATTTTAAAACATTACTTGAAGCACTGAATGACAGAGCAGATTTTTATCTGGACATATCAAGAAATACCTATTAATTATGATGGTAACTATTTAGAAGTTATGTTTGACTAAGATGTTTCATTAAGGAAAATTGTACAAGGGATTGAAAATAAGTCAGATTACAAAACTGAAAAGGAGTGAAAGAAAAAACGAACAGTTATTCTAAACATGCACTAGATGGCACTATCTCAAAACAAAAGAACAGAGCATACCCGAGAACCTATTATTTTTTAAAATCTTGAACCTTCAACAGCACATAAAGTTTTGTTATATACAAGCTTAATGTATTTATATTTGTTCATATAGACATGCTTTATATATAATGCTATAAAAACAGAATTAGAAAAGAGAATAAATAAAGTAAGAAATAATATTTTAAAACATTTTCTAAAAATGAATTACTATTTCAAGGAAGAATATATTTATAGGACATAATAAATTGTTAATAAATGGGATATAAACCTACATTTAAATACTGATCATTATAAATGATCAGCTTTGATCAGTTAGTTAATCATTGTTTCTGCCTCATATTTTGGCTGATGAAGAGTCAACACTAGTAGACATGTATGCTTGACTTAACAGTATCCTCTTAAATAATGATTTCCTTGAAGGAATCTCTGGAACACTGAAGCATTTTGTCTAGCTAAGACTAGCCAATATCCATAAATCCACTATCGAAAAATGACTCAGTATGATAAAAGTAAACTTCCAAGGGAGGTTGCTACTTTCAACAACCTTTCAAATCTCCCATAGGATACTTCTCTTAAGTGCATCAGTCAAACTGTATATTTGATACTAGTTTTTTTTTTTAATTCACATAGATTCTAACATTTTCTTTCTATGACCCATTAGACTATCTTGCCACCACAGGAATAAGTAAATTCTCATTACTTCAGAGAATTAGTTCACATAATGTTCAGTTCCTCTCCTACTTCCCCGCTAAAAACAAACTTACAATATTTTCTTCTAGAAAAAACTCTTAACAGTGAAACTGTCAACATACCTTTGACTTTTTTTCTAGTTTCATCATCAGCAGTTTTAGTAGTTGGGTTGTTGAATGCTTTTAGAATGCCAGCTTGTATTCGCTATAAAACAAAGCAGTTAAGAATTTCTTAAGAATCTATACTAGAATGTATCCTTTCAAAGCATTATTCTGTGTTCCTGTGACTAGAATCTGGTTTCAGTGACAACTGATTCAAGCTTCATCCTCTTAACAAGAGGATTTTCAAACAGCAACATACACTGGATCTCAGTTCCCTAGTCTGTAAATTAAAATGACTGAATTTTTAGAAAGTTAAATGTATCCTTTACTCCAGTTCTAAAACTCCATGCATGAATAATTCTGTGTTGCCAGATTCTCCCCCAAATAAGTGAAGGTTCCTATATACAGGTTCTCTCTTGTGTTTAAAGTATTTTTCACAGTCAACAAAATGCAAGCAGTCTAGCCCCATTTTTTTTTTACAGGTTTAGAATAAGTTCTCCTTTTTTCTTCTATCCCCCATCTCTCGCTTCCTCCCTTCCTCTCCCCAACTCTATCCCTAAGATGATTTACTCCTTAATCAGGACAAAAAGTAACAAGTAGACCATATGAAATTTCTTATCTACAAAGAAAGTCGTAATACATAAGAAGCTATTAAACTTGTCACTATGACCTCCATATAGATTATTTTACATATATATATATATATACACATATGCATAAACATATATATATATGACTAAAGTCCAGAATATTGTCCACAAGAAGAAGACAACTCCAGAACTTGATTTTTATTTTATTTGAATTTAGTTGTCAATGAAAATCATGTGTGCAAGTCATCAGCAGCACTTAGTAAATGATAAGGCTTATGGTTCTACACCTCTTATGGTTTAGAAAAGATCTAACCTCACGAAAAACTCTCAGAATAAAACTAAATATATTTCAAAAATAAAGATTTATTTAAGCCAATAAATTATCATCTTTTACACTAATTGCGGCCCTCTTAGTGGATAAATTTAATCTTCTCTAATTCACATTTTAACAGTGGGGTGAGGGGAAAGGTAGTAAGCAAAGTCAGGTTTTCATATATGTGAAACCACTGTTTGACTTAGATTTCTTGATATGAAAATGATACATAAATCTTTTGCTAAAAAATTATCATGTCAAAGAGAAATTAAACAGAATTGCAATCTTCTCAGAGAGTAAGAAAACTTTATATGTCAGAATCCAAGATACTTTTCACTCTTCAGAACAGCTTTATATATGTAGATCAATTGAAAAGAATTAAAAACGAATTAAGCAGCTAACTTATACATTTAGAAAAGGACATCAAACTGAACACAAGTATAAGGAAAGAGTTAAGAGGAAAAAAGTAGAAATTGAAGAGAATAAATAAATGAATCAAAAGCTGATTTTCTGGGCACCAGGGATAAATAAACCCACCAACTAATCTAAATCAAGATAAGCGTGAAAAAAAACATAAGCATGAAAAGCATAACATCACATATAACAAAGATGGAGAATCACCACCTAAATGAAAGATATTACAAATAATCATGAGAGACCATTTTGCTCAACTCTTAGGTAATTATATTTGGAAATTCAGGAAAAAAAAAGTAGATAATTTTCCAAAACATTAGAAAATTTTCCAGCTTTCAAGGAAGAAAAAAAAAATCATTAAAGTCACTGAATTACATATTCCCTGCACAAACCTCCAATAATTTCACAGAAGACTACAGTAAAGCTATGTACCAGGGCACAGAAAAAGGGAAGCTATCATTATCTTCATGAAGCATAATATTGGTACCAAAAGCTGACAAGAGTGTACACACAGATATACTATCACCTAAAAAAATTCTAAATAAAATATCAGCAACAGAATATAGCTAGCTGCACAATTAAAAAAAACACACACAAAGATTATAGTATGACCAAGAGGCTTTTATTCTAGTAATACAGAGATATTAGGGAAATCTAATAATATTAATTAATATAAGCCATCATATACACTGAGTAAAAATAAGATCAAATCCCTCAATACCCCCATTCACTACTACTATTTAACACTGTATTAAAGTTTTACTGATGTATTTGACAAAAAATAAATCTCAGAGATATAAAAGTATAAAAGAGAGAAAATTATTTGCAGATGAGATGACTTTTTACTTCAAAAAGCCAGAGGAACTAAATTAAATAAAAAGCTACTATAATAATGAGAATAATAGGGAATATATGAATATAATGAAGTCAATCGCCTTCACACAAACAGAACTGTCAGAAGATATAGCAAAAAATAAACTATAATAGCAACTGAAAATATAAAATAGCTAGGAATAAACTAAACAAATGTGTAATATCTAAATGAGGAACACTACTGAAAGATACAAAAGAAAATGTGATCAAATGGAAAGACATAGCATGTTCTTGGATAAGTCCTATCATTATGAACATTTCAATCCACCTTCCACCCAATTTATTTATTTAACATAATCCCAGTGAAAATGGCAATAGTATATAGATTTTAGAGTTTTTTCTTTTTTTAATGTGAGAGATTGAAGGGAGAGATAGGTTCTACCCAGATATGGAAAAAATAAATAAGAATAGCAATGAAAACTTGGGGGCAGAGAGGAAAGTGTAGTAAGAGATGACTGACCAAATGCATTAAAATCTTTATAACTGAAAGGTTAAATCTAGTACTTAAACATATAAGCAAACACAACTAAGGGCAAGTTGAGAAAAAACCCAAATAATATGAGAAGTTAGTACGAGTGCTACCAATTTAGTGGGGAAAGCATACTATATAGTTTGGGTAACTATAGGACAGCCAAATGGGAAAAATGAAAATATCATGGAACAGGGTAAATTTCAATAGATTAAGATTTAGATAAAAGTCAATCATAAAAGTATCAGAAGAAAACATGGGGAAATTCTTTTATAACTTTGAAGTAAATTAAAAATGCCTTTTCAACTAAGACTCAATATCCAGAAGCCATTAAAAAAAAATCTTAAGATTTTTAAATTCAAAAACAAAAAAATGTTTAAATTACATTAAAAAAAAAAGCTATTGCCACATTATAGGCAAAATCATATCACAAATGATAAACTTGGTAACATATTTCCTCTCTAGTACACAAAAAGCTTTTAGAAATCATCAAAGGATCAAAACCCAGTAGAAAAATGGGCAAAAAGATAAGAACAAATGAAAAGATATTGGGCTTTATTTATAAAGAGAAAAACGTACACTAAAATTACCCTGAGATACCCTTTTCTACCTATCAGATTGGCAAAAATGTTAAAGTTTGGTACAAAAGTCTTTTGGTGAGGCTATGGAAAGACACTTATGTTGCTGACACAGGGAAAACTATATGCCTATGGAGGACAATTTGGTAACAGTTATCAAAATTACACATGCATGTATCATGTGACCCAGAAAGCTCACTTCTATATTTATACAGATATACTTACAGACATGTGAAATAACACACATACATTATTCATCAGAGCATTGTTCATAAAGGCAAAAACACTAGAAACAACATATAAGGAACAATCAATAAGGAAATGGTTAGAATTGGTTATAAAGGAACAGGTTTTTTTTTAAAAAAGGAAACTTTCTATCTTCTGATATGGAAAGTTGCTACAATATGTTACCTCAAAAAGACGGGGTCATGGATTAGTATATGCCACTTTTTGAAGAATCAAAAGGAAATATACATATGTATACACACGCATCACCAAATGAGAACATAAAAAAAGAAAGATAACAAAGTGGTTTACAGGCAACAGCAGGGACATAATGTAACAGAGTCAGAGAGAATTCCCAGGAGGACAGTTAGGAAGAATTTCAGAATGATGCTTACACTGCTAATGTGGGAGGCAACCAATCTAGACTGGGGCAGTGAGACTTACAAGATGGACATATTGTTGACACCAAGATCCCTTCTGCCATTCTACCATGTTTTTCTCTGAGAACAGAAGGTACAGGGAATGAGCTGCTAATGTTACATCTCCCCTTCCTGCTCTGCTACCTTGATCAGAAGAGGACACAATTTACCACCCCAGAATTGTTCTGCTTGGGCCTATTCCCGAGAGTCATGATGTGGGCCATGATGAACTCAGAAGCAGAAAACACGGAGCAGTCTCCAGCCTTTTGGGATGAGAACTAGTACCTGGTCTCTTTTAATCTCTGTCAATTGACCTTGACTTTGACAGGTGTGACTCAGAACACATTCATGACCTTGCCTACTGACTTTCCCAGAAAGAGGTCTTGTAAATTGGCAAGCCAAAGCCAGACTATGTTCCAGAGATTCTCTCATCTTTTGGGAACCATCCAATAAAGGCAGTTAAGTTTGTGCTTGTTACTCAGTTTTCAAAAACTAAACAATATATTGTTTAAGCATACAGAAGTAGCTCTCAAAACTATGGAATGATTTCTGTAAAAGTCAAAACAGTAGTTACCTGTGCTGAGGAAGAAGTATTTGAAAAAAAGAAACAGGTAGCTTTTATGGTACTAATAATCTATTTTTTAACTCTGGGGGTGGTGGTAGGGAGGAGTGCTAATAGTATTTATAGTATGCTTTAAACTATATTTGTACATGTTCTTTCATACGTATGATATGTTTTATAATTAGTTTTTAATATTCCTCCCCAATAATTATGAAAGTAAGTTCTATTTATTAACTAGCCTATGATCAGCACATTGTATTTCCTAGAACTGCTCACTATTCTCTTTCAAGTGTATTTTGAAAGTTAATGTAAGATTCAAAAATTTAAATATATACAAAGTAGGATATAAAAGTAAACATACAACAATCCATACCATGTTATTCACTCCTAAAATATACTTACATGTGAAGGAAATTGAAATATGTGTCCCAGAAGCTATTAAATACTGAAATAATCTCCAATTCAGACTCAATAAACTTGAAAATTGATATCATTTTGATACTGTCTGAGGTAAACTTGACTTTTTTACCTTGAAAAGAGAACACTGAACTAAAAGAAGCGAATTAGAATGGTGCAAGAGATATGCAAGAGAAATATTCAATGGACTTAAATGAAAGATGCCACAAATACCCAAGTTTACCTATAAATATCATCTATAGATATAACTGTAAAAAGTCTCTCGAGCAACTAAAGACCTCTAATTCAACTTACAAGTCTATAAATTTATTCTACAATGTGAACAGTTTACTAATTCAGACATGACTTTTAATGAGCCTTTACCATACACTGATATGTAAGCTGTAATATCACTCTTTTTTAAAAGAGTAAAAACAATAAAGCTGTTTAAATTCTTAACTTCTAAACTATTAGACATCTGCTTTTTTTATTGTATCCTAGCCACAAATTTACATTCTCTGCTCTAAACTGTTAAAGTTAGTTAAAAGGTAGTTAATCAAGTTGAATAAAATAAATGGGTTAAGGTCCATCTACAACTTTCATTGTTAAGAGCTATGCTTTGAACCATTTAGATTTTTTAAAAAGACTGGTCAGAGAGCTACTAACAACTGCAGCACATTAATCAATTTGCAGCATCAAGGTTCAACCAGTTCAAACCTCCTTGTTAAACTCTTTTTAAAAATAAGAATGCAAAACACATAATTTAAGTTAGCAGAGCTAGTCTACCTTTAAAAGCATGTTACCTAATAATGGATTAAAGTGATAAATCTTTGATAATAAAAATGTAATAATACCATTAATTTAGTGATAGCTCAAACTAAAAGGAAAAAAAGTCAAGAAGCATATATTTCTAAGCTGAAAAGACTGCCTATAAAAGAAGCCCTTATTGTGAATTTGACTTTATTTCACATATAAAAAGTTTACAATTTTTCCACAAATGATCCCTTTTATCTCTCTGCTCAGCAAGAGGGAGTTATATTCCTCAACTTCATAGTCATAAGAAAAAGACCTTAGTGAAACAAGATGAAAGGAGGTCAGCCGTTTTTTAACCATCACTGGAAGAGTCTGGTGGCAGACATACCGCTGTAGCCTTCCTTCAATCAAAGAACACATGCGCTGACACACTACAACAGCAGCCCGATTAACAGCTGTGGAGTTCCCAGGCCAGACAATGCAGCTCCTGCCCGGGTGCTCACTGTACAGCCAGCACGACCGTCCTTGCTTACGAGACAGAACAGATCCAAGACTTGACATTTTAATTCTGCCACTCCATCTAAAAGCCTCACATAGAGGAAGAAAGATAAGAGCTTTCAAAAAATAATGTTTCCTGCTGTACTGCCTGAGTTTTCAAGATACTGTGAATCCCAACGCATCATTACGACAAAAGAATAATTACAACAAAGAATGCCATCAATGAAAGTAAAATAGAAAAAAAATCACAATGATAGATTTTATTGTTTTATTTGTAATAGCAACAGAGAAAAACATTGTAAAAAGGTGACTTTTAATTCCATTACAATGATACATGACCACTATGTAGTAAACATATTCCTGTAAATCTCAGGCGAAAAGAAAAAAAATCATTCTAGCAACTGATGGCTTCAATTAATCCTAAAGTAACTACTGCGTCATCTGTAGGCTCAGAAGGTCAAAATGCATTTACTATTCCTAACACAGAGCATCTCTTTCTACTTTGCTACCTTGTATCAATCCCTTCCATAAGAATATCAATTCTTATTGTATCAATCCCTTCAATAAGAATATCAATTAGTAAATCAGATTCAATACTTTTTCAAATAGTGAAATAATTATGGTTACATTTTAAATAGCAACCTTAAAATGTATATTTATACTAGTCACTGATGATCAAGCATTAACATTAAACCTTTTTTTTTTTTGGCCACACTGTGCAGCATGTGGGATCTTAGTCCCCCAACTGGGGCTCAAACTCGTATCCCTTGCAATGGAACCACAGGGGAAGTTCCTAAAATTAAAGTTTAATCAGCAGTATTGTATAGAATTAGATCATTTGTTTGGTAGTCTGAAACACTTAAGTTTGTATCTCCAAACTCATGGTATCAGTTTCCAGATCTAAGAAAATGTAATGAATTATTAGCTCAGGGGGATGTGCTAATGTTACCAAAACTTACTCTTAACTGATTTCTTCAAAACAAATTACAGATAAAACATAATGCAGAACTACCCTTCAATTTAACAGTTTACTCAAATTATAACATATTCAAAATAAGTACAAATGCCCCCCAAAACTAGCTAGTTTATTCATTTAAGAAACTGTTTTCTTCCCAATTCAATACGTAAATGAAACTGTCCATTTAAAGAGTGAACACAGACAACATACTGAACAAACATTAAATGAGCTCCTACTAACTGCAAGGGACATAGACTACCATTTCTTGAGGAGATGACAATCTGTTCAGAGACAACAGACCTGATTTTAAACAGTAGGTGAGTAAAAAGTAAAGTTGCTCAGTCGTGTCTGACTCATTGCAACCCCATGGACTGTAGCCTACCAGGCTCCTCTGTTCATGGGATTTTCCAGGCAAGAGTACTGGAGTGGGTTGCCATTTCCTTCTCCAGGGGATTTTCCCAACCGAGGGATCAAACCCAGGTCTCCAGCATTGCAGACAGATGCTTTACCATCTGAACCACCAGGGAAGCCCCATTAAAATGAAGTGGAAATTCAACTCATTTAATATGATACCCTATAAACAGCCAATTAAGGATAGAACTGTAATATACACTGTTTGGTAACTAACTCATTCTTCAAGATAACTTATGAGAAATTATTAGAACCATGACTGTCTCTTCACTGAAAACTGGCCATACAGAATAAAGAAACACTACAATGTCATGTACAATTCCAACAAAGCAGAATTAAAAAAGAAAAGATACCACCCTTCATAGTAACAAAAGAAACACCTACCACAAGCACATCAGCATTTCACTTGCACCTGGTTGTTCTACTGCATATTAACATATAGATGAAGAAATATATTCACCTTGAACAGGAAACAGGGTTTTCACCTGTTATGACAATTAGGATTGGCAGGGGCTGTCCAGAGTGCTATGTCGAGAATGATTCTGAGACTGAATCCTGACTCAGTGGAACAGTGATGAAATGATTAGCAGGGTCTGCTCCAAGTGAGAAAGGAGCAAATGGGGGATATGTACTGTATACTGGACATCTTTAATGTCTGGCATTTTCTCTGAAAAACTGTATCCTATTTGCATAGGACCCCACCAAAAAAGGTGTAAATAACTAATTTAATATCAGAGTCAACCAACAGCCACTAAATTAAAGGACAGGGTTACAGTAAATACTGTTTGGGAAATCTATCTAGATCTTCTTTACTCAACAGACCCTGACTCAGGAGGCTGGGACTCCAATCCTCTAGTCCCTGAGTGAATTCTAACCCAACATGGGACAATGAGGTTTCTCTCTTTTGGGAATTTAAAATTAGGATTCACAAGCAGCCAGTTCATCTTTATACATGTGGAACTGCAACATGCAAGCCATGGCAGTTAGGAGCTACCATTCAGACAGGGAAGCAAAGAAGCTACTCAGTCTGCAGAGACATGCATAAAGAAAATCTACAGAGCCAGAGAAACCAGGGGGAAAAGGAGAATACTTTCTGGATTGCTGAAAAACTTCCTGTCCTATATCCCCATTTATCTGGAATATTAGATTCCTTTTTCTTTATTTAAGCTAGTTTTAATTAATTTCCATTATTTATAGTCAAAGTATACAAACTAATAAAGGATAATAGAGCTATAAAATGATAAAAAAATAATCTTGTGGTAGGCAGGGCAAAAAAGGGGAGGAGGATAAACAAAATAGTTTTTTAAAAAGTCAAATTACTTTCAACTGTACATTAAAATTTTGGTAAAATTCCTTCAATTTTGTACCTTCTTCTTAAAGAGTATATGTGATAAACATTGAGAAATCTGACCTTTGTTTCTTCTGTCCTCACTGCATCCAGCAAATAATGAAGAAGCTCCTGACTGTCCTGTTGTTGAAAACTTTTAAATGCAGGGGCCCTATGATTTAAAAACAAAACAGGAAAGGAAAATAAATAAAGTAATTATATCAATAATATATTACTATTATTTAAAATCACCTTGAAATAACATATATTCAATATTCATATATTCAAAGGTTCAATTTACTCTTTTTTCTATAAAGAGAAGCACAAAATATGGTTACTGTTTCCATGAGGATGAGATCTTCAGGACACTGGAAACAATATAGCTAACATTTATTAAGCAGTGACTACACATCAAGTACCGTAAATGTGTCAAGCTTCACAGTACAGTATTCTGAACTTTTATCTTGAGAATTTGGAGACACCCTTAAGGTACATGACACACCACAGAATATCACAAAACTAGGAATATATATATATATATATATACATATATACATATATACACACATACACACACTTTTTTTTTCAAATTTCTAGGAAAGAATAAATGAATGCTTTAAAGCTAAGCTAGGTCCTTTATGACGTGTTTATTTCTAGGCACATAAGGGTTTTGTTTTTAACTATATTGGCAATATCTTGGGAAATTTACTTAAACTCTGCATGCCTGAAAACGCATCTTAAAAAATAAGAAAACTAAGCTAGATGATCTATAACGGCACTTTTAGATTTTATAATTCTATAATTTTCTTACTTTATGGTATTACATAATGGGCTTCTGAGTCAGGACAGACATCTATTTAAACCCTTACATGGAGCAAGGGAAGCTACTCAACTTCTGGCAGTCTCAGTTTTCTTATACATAAAATGGGGGAAAACAATCACGTCTTCAGAGCATTATGAGACATAATTTACATAAAGCACACAGCGGCAACTAAACAAATGTTAGTTCCTTCTCTGCATGTGTGCTAAGTGGCTTTCAGTCAGGTCCAACTCTTCGCTGACCCTATGGACTATAGCCCACCAGGCTCCTCTTGTCCATGGGATTCTCCAGGCAAGAATACTGGTGTGGGTTGCCATTCCCTTCTCCAAGGGATCTTCCCAACCTGGGGATCAAACCTGCATCTCCTATGTCTTCTGCATTGGCAGGTGGGTTCCTTACCACTAGTGCCACCTGGAAAGTCCCTTTCTCTTGATAGTCCAAGACATAACGGCAACGTCACAGTAAGTGTCAAACTACTCATATTAAGCTCTAGGAGATCTTCCCTACCCAGGGATCGAACCAGGTCTCCTGCATCACAGGCAGACTCTTAACTGTCAAAGCCACCAGGGAAGCCCAGATGAGCATATTAGTGCTTCATAACTCATGATCATTCATATTAAGATGGTAGATGTACCCACTTCTGACAAAGCTGATTAAAAAGAACTTTGGGAGAAAGTGGTCCTCTTTCAGTCTCCTTCATGCTGTGAAGAAACAGGAACAAGGCTGAGGTCAATGGTCCAGGGCTTGAAAGTTCCACCACTAATGGGTCCTTTAAAAACAGGATCAATTCTTTGTCAGAAATAAACAAATTTAAAATAAAATGTCATTAAAAAGTCTAAGAGTTATACTGTTTAAATGATGACTAAACCATCTCAAGTGTATTAAAAAGCTTTATTTCCTCATATACAAGATAACTATATAAAAAATGAAATTAAATGCCTTACCTTGAAAAATATAGGTATTCTCATATCCTCTGCCCTTTACTTTATATAACTATTAGCTTGAGAGTGAAAAACCAATCTTTCATTGCTTTTAACTGTCCCTTCATGTACCCTCCTAAAATTACTTATTGACTTGCTATTTGTACATATTCACAAATAATCATTAACATTTATGAGCAAAACCCCATACTCTTCTTTTTTCCAAATATTTTACTAATAAAATAAGGAATGGGAATTATGTCACAAAATACATAACCTTGTACTTATTTTATGCATACTCTTAATAATAATGAAGTACTGAGTGTTTTCTCCCTAATTTGGGGACGAAGACATTTATCACTTCTGTTCAACTTATGTTCAAACTTACTGGTGGTTTGAGCCACAATAAGGTATGGAAAAGAAAGAAAAGGCATACAGATTATAAAGGCCCAACGAAAACAGGTGGTGAAAGAGCAGTGAGTGATCTATACCAATAGTCCCACCACTCAGGTCAATTATTATGTCCTAGAAAACTAAGACCTAAGATTGAAAATTTCCCTCTTAGAATGACACAAACCTACAGTGATCAGCTATAATATCTGACTGCCATATACTAACTTCACAGCTTCAAGTGTGAAATACTTAAATCTAACATCAGATCACAGTTGGTCAGAAATCTTTTCAAACACCTATCATTATTTTGTAAAGCAGTCTTCACTAGCTCCTAAGGTGGCAACTGGGCTCCACCATAAAAATCTCAAGAGAATAAAAGGGCAGTGAGTTTACAGACTGACTTTTCAACAAAAAATACAACCATAGTGTCTTTCAAAATTGCTTCTTTGGAAGAAAAATCTAAGGTTACTACATTGGGCTAGTAAGTTTTAGAATTGCTCTTTTTTAAGAATTTCAACAGCCAGATTATGAGCTATACCTTCACTCTTTGTTCCTCTAAAACACACAGACAAATCAATTTCTGCTGCTGCTGCTAAGTCACTTCAGTCGTGTCCGACTCTGCAGCCCACGAGGCTCCCCCGTCCCTGGGATTCTCCAGGCAAGAACACTGGAGTGGGTTGCCATTTCCTTCTCCAATGCATGGAAGTCAAAAGTGAAAGTGAAGTCGCTCAGTTGTGTTCGACTCCTAGCGACCCCACGGACTGCAGCCTACCAGGCTCCTCTGTCCATGGGATTTTCCAAGCAAGAGCACTGGAGTGGGGTGCCACTGCCTTCTCCGAATCAATTTCTAACTGGAATCCTAATTATTAGTGTAATACCCTCCAAGACCACCAGGAACACACTTGGAGCAGAACAAGATGGGTTCATTACTTGTTGCTTTGAGGGGGAACACACATAACAGGGAACCATGGAGTGTCTCAATCAGAGGTATTCAAAAGAACCAATGGAGGATTTGGGTTTCAGTTGGGTGGTTTAGGGAAGAAATTAAGGAAAATAATTTTAGAAAAGGTCTGCTCTCAGTTGGCTGTTGTAAGAAAGTGGGGGTATTTATATGATGAAATATCTCAATAAAAGGAGAAATGGAAACCCACTCCAGTGTTCTTGCCTGGAGAATCCCAGGAATGGGGGAGCCTGGTGGGCTGCTGTCTGTGGGGTCGCACAGAGTTGGACACGACTGAAGTGACTTAGCAGCAGCAGCAGCAGAATGAAGATAAAGCTGTTACAAGTGAAAAAAGAAGTCACAGTGACTCATTTTGGCCAAGAGAAGGTGACTGGGATCTTCTCAGTGGAAGAGTAATCTTGGTTTAGACAAAAAGCGGATTTGTTTTGTCTCATTTTAACAGTCTTGGAGTAACCTTGCTTGAGGCTGGTATTCTGTGAGGTTCACGTGAACAACATGGCCTAACTGTGCGTATCAGGATAGCTTCCAGGTGTCAGAGGCTGCCTTTTTCCCTTTCTCACTAGTTAAAAAACCCAATATCAAACTAGGCTCCAAAAAACCTTTAGATGATCACTATTAAAATTAAATCTACCTTTAAAGGATAAAAAATGCTGTATTTAAGGAAATGTTACCAATAACTATAAACTTTATAATAGAGATTTTATAATATAAAACAAGAATCTTAGACATTTCATTCAACAAAAATCAAAATGCTTTAGTCTTTTCTAGTAAGTCTACTCAAGAGCTGCCTCAGTATTTTCTCTGTTGTTTGACTTATGAGATGTTTGAAGCAAAACATATCTTAAAGCTCTGATTTTAGAAGTTTTAAGTCTTATTATTTATTTTCACAAAATGTTTTTGAATTATTTTTTCAAATTCTCTGACTACCATCTCAATGGATAGCTCTGAGAAGATAGATTTTGGCAACATGACTGGCTTATCTAAAACGAACTATTATCCAGATAATTATACTTCTCACCAGTTGAGAGTCAGAGGAAGGAACAATCTTGAGTTTTGTACCATGTTCTTTGATTTCATTCATCAGTTCAGTAAGAATGTAAGACTGTGCCAAATTCTGAAAGAAAATAAAAGTAGTATCTTCTGATTCAGTTATAATATGCCTCCAATTTCACAGAATAAATATTCTCTCCAAGTTTCAAATATCATCTGATATAGCAAAAATGTCTTTAGGTTTTAAGAAAATTTAACTAAATACATTTTACATTTAATAAATATCACTAACAGAGCCATGGTAAAATAGAGGTCTTGCAGAATCACTGTAGAAAAAGAAGGCATATGTACTGTATGACAATGGCTAAAGTGAAAATGAAAGTCACTCAGTCATGTCTGACTCTTTGCGACCCCATGGCCTATACAGTCCATGGAATTCTCCAGGCCAGAATACTGGAGTGGGTAGCCTTTCCTTTCTCCAGGGGATCTTCCCAACCCAGGGATCGAACCCAGGTCTCCCACATGGCAGGTGGATTCTTTACCAGCTGAGCCACAAGGGAAGTCCAACTGCTAAAGACAGCCTAAAACAATCAAAAAGAAAACAAACAAACTTCTAGACGAACATTTAGCAGTCCAAGGTGTGCTATTTGACGTCCAAGGTGTGCCAAAAAACACAAATTAATTAAAACAAACTTTTATATTTTACAAAGCTTTCCCATGGCTCTTACCTGCATGACCGCATTAAAGAAGCAAGTATTTCCTAAATTTGTAATTCCCTTTACAGATGTTACACTGCCACCTTTTCTCCCCTTATTTTTTTCACCTGTTTCACATTTTTCTTCACAAAGTTTTATGATTCTAGAAAATGCACCTAAGTTAGAGAAAAGACAATGGATATGAGACTTTAAATACATATCATTTGATACAATTTAAATATATTATTTAAAATTAAATAAGATTTTTCCTCTGAATCAGTGTTTCTGAGGGGCAAGAATACAAATGGAAATAAGGAGCTCTTGTTTTGTATCCTACTGCTAAAGCAATTCATTTTAATTCATCTTAATACATACACATCCATTCTTCAAACCTCCCTGTAGAATTCCAGATGAATTTAAAAATAAAGTAGTTTAAAATGAATTTTAAATAAGCAGGCAGAAAAGATCTTGGTTTCTAAATACCATTGTCCATTAAAACAAATGAAGACTCTCTGAAGAAAAGGCTGATTCTAAACCTGGGGCAGCAAGAGGCAAAATGAGCCTATACCATTTTTGTTATGCCAGAAAATAAGTGCTCCAAAGAAGAAAAAAAGATGAGTATGTCAAAATACACAGGCATCATTTTGAACAGGTTTCCAGTGGTCCAATTTAGAACAATTTGAATATCAAAATAAAGAAGAGTGCTGATAAGAATATTACTCACTGAACAAAATGAGAACGAGTCTGAATTGATAAGACTTTTTAAATGAGTATAAAAGAAAAAAAGTCTCCTTACAAAAGAATGCCAATTAATAAACAGAAGAAATGTGATGGAATTTTAAAAACACCATACAGTAGTAATTTGGGGATGGTATAGTTCTTGTTTTCTATAAATTAGAAACTGTCAAAATAAAATCCATGGATGCTCAAGTCTCTTAGATAAAATGGCACAGTATCTGCATGTAACATACACACATCAACCCATATACTTTAAATCATCTCCAGATCACTTATAATACCTAATACAATAAAAATGCTATGTAAATAAATAGTTGCCAGTGAACAGCAAATTCAGGTTTTGCTTTTAGCAAGTATCTGGAATTTGGGGGGGGAATATTTCTGATCTGTGGTTGGCTGAATCCAAGGATGTAGAACCTGGGACTTGGGGGTGGGGAACCCCACAGATAATATAAAAAGTAAAATACCTAATACTTAAGGGTATGGTAAAGTGCATGTTTTGGGCTTACTGACTTGCATAATTAACACTGATTTGCAAATTATATCAATTCATTGTGTTTAATAATTATGAAAATGAAGAAAAATTTCTAACATTTATGAACTGACATTATTATCTATTTAACAGATTTCTAAATCATTATAATTTGAAGTTTGACAGGAAACTGCCAAGTTCTCAAATCTGATTTTAAAGGGATGTTCTTTTATATTCCTTTCAACTCTCAGATTTTACAATATTTCCAATTATATTTTTATTTACCTAATACTGACATTGGAGAGGGAAAATGGCAACCAACCCCTTCCAGTATTTTTGCCTGGAGAATCCCACAGACAGAGGAGCCTGGCAGGCTGCGGTCCATGGGGTTTCAAAGAGTTGGATACAGCTGAAGTGACTTAGCATGGATGCACGCAATACTGACATGCTATACTGCATTGCTAATTAACTTGGCTGTCTGCTTCTCCAACCAGATTCATGGAGATAAGACAATGTCTCATGACTGCTCTATCCTCCACAGAGGTGTGATGTTGAAGAGAATATATACATTTTAAAAGCTCAATATAAATTAAAACCGACAACATTAAACAGCAAATACAGTCAAATTTTAGCTTTATATGCTTCCAATGACTTTTTTTTCCAATGACTTCTTAAGACGAAATAAATGAACACATCTCCTCCCCGGCCTTCTGTACAAAAGCATTATGGGAGATGTAAAGGAGCTGAGGAGGCCCTTTTCTCAGGGACAGGAGTGGGAAACAAACACCATCAAAAGAAACCTCAGTCTCAGGTACTGGCAGACTGACATCAGGCACACCTTGTTGGTCACATTAGGCTTGACTTGGAACCTGTGACTTTTGCCAAAGAAAAGGCTTCTAGCTGTAGGGCTCCAGTATCAATCAAGTGGGATGACTAACATATTTTCTTATATGGTTTGTATAAGGATTAAATAAGCTAAACTTGCTTTACAAAGTATCTAGCATGCTAAGCACTATGTAAGTGTATGAAAAACAGCCCAGAGAGCCCCCCGAAATTGCTGTTCATGCCAACATCCACATCTTCATGAGCTATTTGTCACATCCATTGTTTGTCTGTTCTCACTTTCTTCTCTTTAATCATTTCCTGTATTTTCCAGGGACTTCCCCCTCAAGTTTATCTCATTTCTAACTGGATTTCCTAAATTGCTAATGTGAGTTTTGCCTTTTACATTGACTTCATGGTTTTTGTGATCCTGCTTTTTTTCCTAATGTGAAAACATCTTAGTGAGAAAAATAGATCTGTAGGTTCTCAGATATTTCTTTCACTAACCAAATCTATTACAAAGAAAAGATTTTTCCTTCAACTCAACTTTTACCCTGTGACACAACATTTTATCATAAACTCTATTACCTGCTTTTTCCCCCTTTACTCCTGTTTTCCCCTTTATTTCTATGTTAAACACTATTGGTTGTTACTGGATATTTGTTATCCAGATAACGAAGAATTGTTTTTAAATCCCAACCCTAGAGTTCTGAATTAACACAGAAAAGAACTAGTAAAATAGATCTCTTCTCCTGTCCTCCAGATATTAAAATAAATGATAAGAATTGTATCCCATAGTAGAGCCTGGGGACAAAACTTGGTACAATCAATGGAGAGGGTCGCTGAAGTACAGAGGCTGGCCGTAGAGAAAAGGAAAAGCGGGAAAAGGCCAGACAGTATTCAAACTTGCAAGGAAATGTAAAGCAAATGAAAAAAGCCAGCCAGTGCTTAAGAAGCACTACACAAACAAGAGGAAGCCCCATGCCGATCCTGGCTTGCAAACGGGAGCAATCCACCTCTTAATTATATCTGATATTCCGACTGAAGTCCAGAATTGGCAGATTTCAGGCTCTCATTGTAGCTGTTGCCACTGGATGGCTTCACAGTGCTTTTTAAGAGATTTAGGACAAAAGAATAATTAAATCCAAGCAGTGTCCCGTCTTTTGGGGCAAGGTTGTTGCTGTGATTTTACAACTCATTCTCCAACTGGTTAAGTGATTTGCCCAGAATTAAAAATGATAATCTTTTGATTATAAATCCATTGTCATTTTGCCAGGTAATTTCTCTTCAGTGATTTATGCACAATGAGAACAATTACAAAAAAATAGCAGGCAAGATTCGTACAGATTTGACTGTTCTCAACCCCTAACAAATATGACTTCTCACAAGTATTCCCTTTAGTTAACGTTCTTAATAAATGTTGCCATGTTTTAGCTTATTATGAAAACAGAGTGGCTGGGGGAAACAAACTATATAGATATTATCTCCTTATAAATATATACTATATATCTATAAATTATATTTATTATTCACTTGGGAAAATACTTCCAGAACTAAATTATATTTTAATCTTATAAGGCCAAATAGTATTTGTTAAACCATAAAGTGCAAATGATTTATGTATCTGTATATCACATTTACCCATCAGTTTTCAAAACATCTGGGATAGCATCTTAAAGTAAACAATGTTCATAAGACCATCTGGTCAAAACTGCAGGCAAAAAAAAGCATAAGCATATGGAAAACCAGATTTTACCCTTCCCTTCAGCAGTAAGGGATGACAAATGTCAAACCTAGATATATCCACGCTTCACTGTGCGATGCTTTTCAGCACCACCTGGCTCTCCATGCAGAGCCACCAAATATGGACAGCACTGCCAGGAAGAACATATCCACGGGGCAATGGCAATAAAAATAGTTTATTTCATGGTTAAATAGCTACTTCGCACAAGTGGCAAGAGTCTGTTTTGTTGACTTTTACATGTAACTCTGTGAGAACACATTCAAAATTAATTATGTTATTAGGCTTGAATATTAAATAGATCCAATAATAGGACTAGAAAACAGACTGACATTTTCTAAGAACTATTTATATGTATCTTATTTAAAGGGCACATTTTTCATTTTACTAAGCAGCATGCTTACAATGAAACAGTTATATATGAAACAGTTTATATAAATACATATAAACTATAAATGTAAAATCTAACAGTTCAAATAAAATTGTTTTATTAAATGTCCACTGTGTACCAGATACTGTATGTACCACTATCTGTAATTATTTATAATTAATTGCCTATGATTTATGACTGGAGTATAAGGAATTAACACACAGTGAATAGCACAGAGAAATTTAGCCTGAAATTAATGATTACATCATGGTAAAACTTTTAGAAACTAAGTATTCATGTACATTTACTTACTGAAACTGTCAGCTGCGAGTTTAGGGTTCTAATTGAAAACAAGGGTGTTTGAATCAGTCTCACAATTATCTGACCTACAGACAGGTATGCATTTTAATAAAAGGCAATTTATTACTTCCAACATAGAAAAACTACTGATCATTTTGCTTTTAGAGACAGCAAAGCTTTCTCAATCTGGCAGCGACTTGAGATCATATTCACTTTAAGAACTCTTCCTTTATGAACACAGAATGAATGCAACTAAGGGCTGAACTTCAAGATGTTTTGAAGGATGGTATAATTAAAAGGACAAAGCTGCTACAACAATAACAAAAAAAATAAACTAGACAAAGTCTTCATCATTTTCTGGCTAAAGCACCAGCAGAGCCAAAATAAAGAGGAAAAAAAAATGTTTTCAAAATTTGGCTAAGACTATCTAAAAAGTCATCTTAAGTACCTCAAATTTTGCTACCATAAAAATGAGTCCAACACAAAGATTCCCTACCTTTTAAACCAACTCTAGACATTAAATTATAAACTTTAAAAAATCCTTAATGTACCAGAAAATTGTGAGTGAATATCTTTATAACCTTAGAATACAAAAGACTTTCAAAGCATGACCTCAAAGGCTATAAAACCGTTACAGAAAAGACTGGTGGACTTAGTAACAATGACTCTAAAAACTTCATTACTGCTCCCTCCAAACCCCCAAAAACAAATCCAAAAAAATCACTAAAAACTATAAAGAAAGTAAGATATGGAAAAATGAGTATTCTTGCCAACTATATCCTTTGCATAGTCTTTCCAGAGGGCAGCTTAACAACAGTAATCAAAATTCAAGATGTGTTTATAAATTGGCCAGAAATTCCAAAAAATTTAACCTACAGAAATACAGAAGCAAATACACAGAGATGCAGTTTTGCTCATCATAGGACACAATTGAAAACAACCAACAGTGGATTTGTTGCCAAATACTATCAAATGTCGCTCTTTTCACAAAGGCATAAATATTTGTGAACTGTCTTGGTTAAACCAGAGCTGGAACACTAGTGCATCCTGAGTGTCCCATAGGCATGAGGAAAGCAAACTTATTTTGCAGTCTGCTTATTTAAAGAAAGAATCTGAAAGCATCATCTCCTCTGATAACTTTCCTCACTGTAAAGATCATGATCAAACTAAAGCACACAGCTAACTGTACAGAGTAGATTCAAAAGTGGGCAATCTGGGTTCAGAATCCACACATCCGTTATGATCTGCTATCTGTCTAACAATGGACAATAAGGTTTCTAAGTGTAACAACTTAAGACACTGATGAAATGCTAGTGGTGATAGAAAAGACTACTGCTTTCAAGTAAAAGTTGGATATAATCAATTGCTGGATGTCTTTGGTGTATGAATTTATAGCTTTATTAAAGTTTACAGCAGCCCTGAGATTCTCAAAGGGTTCATCAAAAAATATTAAGCCCTAATACTCTACCTACCCACTGTATGCAATTTAACATCTTCCCCCACACCCAGAAGGGTACAAGTTGGCACCATTTTTGGGAGAACTGAGGAAATTCATTCAAGTGGTTTTCTGTGTTCTGTAATTCGGAAGAGGAACTCCAGATTGAAATCCCTACAGGTAACAAGTGGTTTTTTTAAATGTTCAACATTTTTTTTGTCCCTAACCCCTTTCATATATGGGAATAACTATTTTTAGTACTTATGTTTTGAAAATGCAAATTTTAGGCATACGACTGTCACTTGATAGCAGAACTGTATTATTTATTTTAAAAAGTATTACATTATACATTGTTATTGTAAAAGGGTACAATATTATTTACACTCAGATATATTATTTCAGATCCCAAATGTATATACTTTCTTATTTCAAAAACAGGTACAACAAACTTAATAAAACCAAAGAACCAACATGTCTTTTTACATCAGGAGCATAAGCTTAATTAATTGAACAGAATATAATATTTTATGCTCCTTTAAGTTCTTTGAAAATGGCATCCCATCAGTATTACTCAAATTTACTGGTTTAGAAAGAATGTGGGATTCTCTATCATCTGCCTAGTTCACATATATGCAATGACACAATTTCGACAGGAATTCCTGTATTTGTAGAATACTTCTTTGACATTTACAAGACTATCAAAATGAGCAATAAGCCCTCTGAGAAAACTGGCCCACTTTTAACAATACATATTTCTGGTTTTCTGGGTGGGTCTCACAAGAAAGTTTTCTTGCTCTTTTTCCAATCTTGTGTTATATATCACCTTTTCATTATAAGATTTTATCCGTTGTTTTCAGTTTTCTGATATGTGTTTGAGGTGGAGGTTGTGGAGATTTTTTTTTTTTAAAGCAAATCCTAGCATCAGATGTGAGATCTACACAGCTGTAAGCATTCTTCTGGGAACCAGCAC
Organism: Capricornis sumatraensis; assembly: GCF_032405125.1. NCBI lineage: Eukaryota > Metazoa > Chordata > Mammalia > Artiodactyla > Bovidae > Capricornis > Capricornis sumatraensis. The sequence continues at coordinate 37,962,993 of NC_091081.1, read as the reverse complement.
TGGGGTTCCCTCAACTGCTTAATGCAATTACCTAAACCAGTCATGTAGTATTAATGTAATTTGCCCATTTCTACAGCTGAAAAGAAGTTTAATCTTTAAAGAGTAAAAGGAAAAACTTGCTATCCCACTATTCCTCTACCTTGGAATCAAATAACAATGACTTCACCTGGTTGTTCTCCAAATTCCTCTACCTCCTGGTTAACCATTGTCCTTAGAAGTCTGGATTGAGTCATATAATAAAATGACACTGCCATATGAGTGGGCAGGTATACATACAAGGGCATTCTTATCTATCTCCATTGCACAGTACGTGGTCTTTCTAAAATACGTAACTGATCATCCACTTCTCTGCTTAGCACCTACAAGCGGCTCAATACTGCCTGCAAGATAAACTCTAAACTTAGAAGGCCCTTCAATAGGTATTTCCACTTACCTCCAGATTCTCACCTCTCACCATGGCCATCATCACAAAACTCAACCTTGCAGCTATACAATCCCCTGAACAGATCCTTCATCAATAAGCTATCTCCCCTTCCCTTTCTGCTTAGCTAATGTTTAGCTGTCCTTCAGCTTCCTGCTTAGCTAATATTTAGCTGCCTTCAGCTCCCAGCTTAGAAATCTGTTCCTCTAAATAAAAATTTCCTGGATCCTCTAGGTTAGATACCACTCCAAAGTGTTCTCATAGTCCACTGTACTTGCTCCATCACAGCACTATTTAAGCAGCAATTGTAATTATGACTTGTCAATATCCCTCACTGACTAAAAGATCAATAATGGCAGGAACTGAGAAGCAGATGTGTCTCATGCACTACTGTATCTCCAACATCTAGCAGTTTCTGGCACAAGGTAGAAACCCAGCTATATTAAAAGACTGAATGAACAAATAATTTTATACTATTCAGGGGTGTTTTGGTGAAAATGCAAGAATTCAGTTCAGTTCAACAGTATTTACTGCCTAGTTCTATGAGAATCAGAGAGAACGTAAGCCAGGGTACATTCCTCAAGACATGTACAGTTGTAAAAATCAGACACAGATACACACAAAAGCTGAACACCACAAAACCGAGTGTTAAGATTATAATGTAGGCTACACAGAAGAGATAAAACAAAGGACTGGGAAAGTGTCACTGAAGTAGGATCTGAGCCGAGCCTTCAGACAAGAAAGATGGAAGACAGAAACTACAAGGACAAAAATGTGCTAGTTCAGCAGTTCTCAAAGTGGATCTGAAGATGACCTCCATCTCTTGAGCATCCTTAAGCTCAACAGTATTTTTGTAATAAGCCCAAGATGTTATTTGGTTTTTTAACTTTCATTCATTCTCAATTTTACAGAGCAGTTTTCCAGCAGCTACATGCCATGTGATATCAGAACAGATTGGATGCATAAGTAGCTATGAGAATCCAGCTGTTTCTATTAACCCAGACATTCAAGAGAGTTGTAAAAATGTAAAACAATGCCACTGATTGGTTTGTGTTGTTCTGGAAACAGTTCTCTGTCCTAAAAATATGATATTTGTGTTAACATGTCATGGAATTACTGCTATTTTTCAGTAAAATTAAAAAACATTCTAATTTTTTTAGTTTTAATTTCTAGTATGAGAAATATTGATAGAGTCTAAAGAGTTACTGGGAACAAAAGTTGAGATTCACCGAGCAGAGAGGCTGAACTAGATGTATCAGATGTGAAACGAGCCCAGGCATCATGTAACTTAAAAACATGTTTAACATACAGGTACAGGCTTTCCTCTCAGTAGTTATTTTTACTTAACATATAAAAAGACTCCTTTTAAGTCACTCTTATCCTTTCACTTGAACACAGTGTATATGGTTTAATAGTCTTTTTGAGTTTCCATATACAGACACTTTGTATTTCCACAATCTTCATGATTATCATTTAAAATAGCTATATAATCATATCCAGCATTCTTACAAACCTCAATAGCAACTTCCATATTTGATTTGTAAAGCATTTTATAATAATATTACTATCCCAAAAAACTTACTTCTAGAATACCATGGGATCTTATCTTAAATCAAACTTGCCCAAGAGCTACTGAAACTTGGAACACAGAGATAATAACATTTTGACCTAGAACTTCTGGAAACCCTGAATTCAGAACTATGTCTCTCCCTGACTTTAAAGGTTCTACACACTCTCAAACTCCTTCAAGAACCTGTTTCCCCTGTTCCAAGTGCTACCCTGGTTCCATAAACAGTTAAAGCTTACATTAGCACTTCTTTCTCACCACCTGAAATGATGTCTTCTACCTGTCCAAAGTTTATCCTTTAAGGACCAACTAGGAAGCCAGCTCATCCACTCATGTGTGATTCCTACTGAGTTCAATTGAACACTGTATTCCTCTTTGAATTTCTGAAGGACTCTATGTGAATATCACTCAAAATATAAATTCTATTCGAATTACATCATTATCTTTTTAATTTCACACCTTAAACCTTAAGAAAGGTCTTGTCAACCTCTCTTCTCATGGGAAAGATGGATAAAGTGCTGAGGAAAATGAGGCTCAGACAAGACTTCCCTGGTGGTCCAGCGGTTAAGACTCCACACTGTCAATGCAGGGGGCCTGGGTTTGATCCTTGGTCAGGAAACTAGACTTCACATGCTGCAACTAAAGATCCTACATGTCACAACTAAGACCTGGCACAGCCAAATAAATTTTATATTTAAAAAAAAGAAAAGAAATAAAAGAACGAGAGCTAGTGATTGAAAAGAGTCAGATTTGAATGCCAAATCCCCCCATGATTTTTCTCCCATTCCACACTCCCTACCTTACAATATCCTTTGTGATAATAAATACACAAGAAATCTGTAAAATTCAATGGAATCAGAGTGTCTTTATTCTTAACCTCAAGGAAGCTCTAACGTAAAAATCCAGAGGAAATAATTTCTACAACTGTAGTTTTGGCACCCATGCCATCCTGTCCCTACATTTCTTCTTTTGGCCAACAAAAGTAATGTGCAGCTTTCAGGAGAGAGCCATCAAGACCAACATCTGCTCTTTAAGTATTAAATATCTACAACCCCCATATTTTCCAATGAGTGAGTGATAAAATTAATCATTTCTTCTGCTGTCCAAGAACCTGAGTTTACCTTCTCCACCTCCTCCTCCAGTGTTTTCACCATTACTGTCTCAGAGCAATAGCTAATAAAAATCATTCTCAAAAAAAAAAAAATCATTCTCTAATGGGCTACAGAAAACACAGCTGAAAACTATACTTTTACATAATTTTTCAGTTTCTGATGCCACCTACTAAGCAGTTCAATTCCTACTCCAAAGGCATTTCAAAATTATCATGGCCATTTATCCCCATTCGCCTTGTTAACCCAAATCCTGAGATCTGTACTTGATGCCTCCTACTCTCCCTCACTCATTACACCTAGTCCACCACTATCCACCAGAACCCCTCCTCATCTCTTACCTGCCCTGCCCCAATAACCTCTTTAAGGATCTCCCCACCTCCACTCTTCATGCACAACAGTCTATTCTCCATTTGGCAGAGTAATCTTTATTTTTTAAAAAGACAGAATGACTACTACATTTCTACTTAAAATGCTTTAACAGTTTCCATGACTTTTCCAATAAAATAAAAATTCTTTACCATGGAATTCCCTACGGTATCCTTCATGACCTGACAATGGTATCTTAACATCATCACATTCTGCTCTCTCCCAGCAAACCACATTCCAGCCATGTAAGCCTTTCTTGATCACTATGACCATGAAACCACATATCACTGCAATCTGTTCCTTTCCTTTGCAGCACTTATCAGAAGTTACATGTGTGTTATGTTTGTCTCTCTCCCTATGCTCTAAACTCCATGAGAACAAGTTAAAACTGCTTTTGTTTTACCACTTCATATCAAAGTATTAAGTGGTAGGCACTTAACATTTTTGATTGAAGAAACTGCTTCTCTATATATTCTTAATATATATTAACATGTGTTACATATTTCTTATATGTTAGATAAGAAAATACAGTATATAATACATCACTTCCATAATAAAGAATTTGGCTGCTCTTTATTCCAAGTTCCTGAGAAGACCTCTCTAAATCTTTGGATTTCCAGAGTGATTGGAGAATCTATTCTACTTATGGTGGGCCCTTCATACCACTCTTGATAGTTTATGTTAGCAAAGTATCTTTTTTATTTATTCATGTGGGACTCTAGAGGGCGTACACTAATGAGATGACTAGGGATGGGGGCCAGCCATACCAGAAGGACCAAACGTGTGATTAGAGGGTTGGGATACTGAAGGCTCAGTTAAATCATGTGGCCAGTGATTCAATCAACCATGCCTATACAATGAAACGCTACTAAAACTCCAGACACCAAAGCTCCAGTGAGCTTCCCTGGTTAACAATACCCTGGGTGTACTGACACATCACTGAGCTGGGAGCATGATGCATCCTGACCCCACAGGAAGAAGATACAAAAGCTTCATGTCTGTTACCTTCCCACATCTCAGCTTATATCTTTTCTTTTGGCCAGTCCTGATTTGTGTCTTTTTTTTTGTTGTTGCTGCTATATTGAAACAGTAATTTTAAGTATGGCACTTTCCTCTGTTCTGGGTCATTCCAATAAATTATTGAACTAAGAAGATAGTGGGCACCCTGATAGCCAGTCGGTCAGAAATGCAGGGGGCCTGAGAACTCCTAGCCCGAAAATGGTGTCCGATGTGAGGGCAATCTTTTGGGAACTGAGCCCTTAATCTGCCAGGTTAGCCTAACTCCAGGTAGTGAATGTCAGGATGGCATTATGATGATAACAAATAACAGATGTCATTTCATAAATATGTGTTGAGATTTATGTATTTTTATACACATTACTTCCTAATCTTTAGAGAACATATCTAAGCGTTACAACAATCCCACTTGATAGAATTATCATACAAATAAGAAGTTATAGTCACACAGACAATTTAATTATTTAGGTGGAACTGAAATTCAAATTCAGCACCATTTGACTCCAAAGCCCACAATCCAGTAACTATCCTCTCCATCTTCTCATTATTAGTTATGTAAGTACAACACAAGATAACATCACAAAATCGCTACCTAAGAATTCACAGCACTCATACTGAGAGGTTACACTAAAATTCAAAGTACTCTTTATAAATGTATCATTTCTTTATAGGAATTATAAAATATTATACTTTAGTACAAATTTCTTTAGCAACTGCTGTTAACTTACTTGTTTGTGTTTTAGAAACATGTTTCTGGAGAAAATCAACTATCTGAGCCAAAACCTTCTTATTACAATGTGTTGATAATTTTTCATCACACTCATAACACCTAAAAAAAATAAATTTAAGCAAATACGAAAACATGTTCAGTAGTTTTACACATCAAGTAATAAAGTTAGTATTTATCCACTTTTGTCTTTAAATTAAGGGGTAAGGAAAATACATAGGGTGAGGCAAGAGCAATGAGATACAGCTACAGACATAACCAGGGACAGTTCATTCAGAGCCTTAGTATTCAAATTAAGAGTCTGGGTCACTTATCCTAAGTGTAATGGAGTGCCATGGGAGGTTTTTAAGCAAGGGTTGCCATGATCCAATTTACATTTTAAAAACATCACTGTCTAATGTCAGACTGGATAGCATCAGGAATAGCAGGAGATCAGGGTAGATACAGTGGCTCGAGAGAGAAATGAACAGATTTATATACTTTCAGGTACAGGCAGGAATGAACTGGACATGAAAAGAAAGAGGAAAGGGAGAAGCTGATGTGGGTATGTCAAGTGACTCTCAAACAGGAGCAGTTCTGCCCCACCCACACCCCTGGGGACATCTGGCAAAGCTGTGAGACACTTCTGATTATCACAACTGGCAAGGCTACTCTCGGCACCCAGTGGCTAGGGGCCAGGGCTAATTCCCTCCACAATGAAGAATTATCAACCCAAATGACCACAGTACTGAAACTGAGAGATCCTTAAGTTTTCACAAACTGTACATGCTTAGGCTATCCCCTGTAGAGAATCACCAAACCAACTGACTGTTGAAGAACTGATACTTTCTCCTCTGGAATTCTAATTTAGCAAAATCAACTAGCAAGAATTTTTCTTTAACGTACAGAGAAAATGTTAAAGAAAACTAGAGACGTGACTAAATTTCTTTCTTACTTAAATTTTATATTCATGGATAATGTTAATTTTCTTATTTTATAGATTCTGTTCAGGCTTAAAAGTGCAAGCTGATATAATAGCTTTAGATATCTTACCTTATAAAACTCAGATATTTACAAGTACTAACCAAATCTAACTTACCATATGATCCATGTGCTCAGATTAACTATAATACAGTGAAGCTCTGCTCTCCAACTCTTGAAATGCTTCAGTGAATGCTGGCCTTCTGAGTTTTTACCACATCCCTAAAGATAAATAGAACACTATTTGTATGACTTCCATACAAGTTCATTTCAAATTAATCAAAACCTAAATTATCCTTAAATGGCAACCCACTCCAGCATTCTCGCCTGGGAACTCCCACAGACAAAGGAGCATGGCAGGCTATAGTCCGTGGGGTCACGAACAGCTGGACAGGACTGAGCATGCAGCAGCACGCAGCACACCCTTGATATGTCAGATATAACTACAGTTAATGTAAATTGGTCTTTGTAAATGAGAATGTTAACTGATAAAGACCTAATGAACCCCAGAGGAATTAAAAGATTAAAAAAAAAAAAAAATGGCTGAAATGTGGGGGGTGGGGGGGCGGGGTTTTGTTTTAAACTTTTTAAAAAAGTTTCAGAAAGCAATTTAGATTCTCATTAAACTCAACTTCTTGCAGAGAGGCTAATTTAATTTACTTCTTGTCATACAGTAAAAACAGGCATGAGCCAAGTTAATTTCCATACCATTTCTGTGATGCACAGTGGAACACTGAGCATCTTCACAGGCCAGCAGTGCCTCTCCCCTGTACACACACTTCTAATATCCTCACACCTCACCCAACTCCACTGAAAACTACTGAGACTCAGACCAATCACAGTAACTCCCATCACCTGGTAAGTAAAGAAATGAGACTCAATTTCTGTCAATGTGCCATGAGGGGGTCTAATATATGTTTCTGGAAAAGTTTTACATATGGGAAGGGATGTACTTTTTGTCCTCCTTCTGACCTTTGGGGATTGCTGTATGATACATGATGCATGAAACATCTTCGACCATCCTGAAACCATGGAATAGGATAGCACAGCAGAAAAATGGAAGACATCTCAGTTTTTAATGTTTTTTCCACTGAAGTAACTAACTCAGGAGTGACCCTATTTCTGGCTTTCTATATGAGATAATAAAGATAACTCTTATTGAAAAATATACATATATACTTTTAATTTTATTTAGAAATTCCCTTGTTAATAGAATCAGTTGCGTCAAAGCTCTTAAGAGAAGTTACTCTGCAAAAAAAAAAGAAAAATCACTTCTCATAGAGAAGAAAATGAATCCCAAAAGATTTCTTAAAAAGGCTTGGATCCATTTCCTAAGTAAATACAAATAGGTAAAGGAGGGTCCACATATGAGAACTACTGCAAGTAGGTTGGATTCCCTTTCAAAATACTTATAAACTATGCACAATAACTCTCTGAACACAATGTACATTTTACTTTACCTTAAACATTGCTATGCTTGGCCCTGGAGAGTTCTATCTAAACACAGAATAAATTTATCTTAAATTCTAAGCACTACCAACAGTCCAACTCAGAGTGAGCAATTAAGGAAAATATTTAAGACAAACTCTCACAGGAAAGAGACTTTTCTCACCTGAAAACCACACTTGAGGCACAACCAGATATCAGGAAGAAGTATTGGCTGTCCATCACAGAATCTTCTTTCTTTTAAACATTCCAAGCAAACTGACCACAGGTTCTCAGCTATTGCTTTTTTTACATGATGCACACTGACAGCATGACTTATATGTTGGCAAGTGAAACCTACTGAAAGAGGCAAAACAAAATTTGAACATCAGCAAGCAAAAGTCAACAATATTAAAGTACTATTAACTAAAAAGCACGAAGATTCAAAAGACAAAATAACTTAAAAGAATACATACTGTATGATACCACTTATAAAACATTGTGAAATAACATAATTATAGAGTTGGAGAACACATTAGCAGTCGCCAGGGGCTTTCGATAGAGAGCAGTGGTGTGGCTATACATAAGCAGCACTCAGAGTGGCCAGTGTGTAGTCAAGTATTTTGACAGTGCTGGTTATAGAAAGCTACACGTTATTAAGCTATACACACACATACACACACGTATGTACAACTGGTGAAACCTGAATTAGCTCTAAGGACTGTACCCATTTCAGTTTCCCGGTTTTGATGCTGTGCAACAGAAATACAAGATATTAAATCAGAAGAGACTGAATGAAGGGTAAATGGCGTATCTTTTGTACCTTCCTGCGAATCTAAAATTAGTTCAAAAATTAAAGTTTAATAAATAAATTAAGAAGATTATTTATTGAGCAGCTACTATGCCTCAAGCATTTTGAACAGATTTTCTTTCCGCTAAGATACACAAGTAAAAGCTTTTCCCATGGGCTAGCTCTGCTGTGATACTATTTTCACCACTGCTGAAAGAAAGGAGAGGAACAATGGCATAATTTGCAGGAACAAGAATTATCTGAATTCTTCTTAATGAATATTCCCAAATAACAAATATATTTTGCATGGCCAATAATTATCCTTTATAACAGATTCCAACTATGTGCACTGTGTGGAGACAAAAGGCCAAAATGAGCATATATGTTAATTCTTCAAATAACCATATTCGTCTCCCAAGGGCTCAGTACACTTCCATTTCTCCTAAATACCTGAACTCTTTAATTTCTCCACCTCAAATGTCCCAAATACTAAACCTACAGCTATCTGCCAAAATCAAACAACAAAGGCAGAAACTGAATACCTTGAAGAGGGAAACAGAAGTATATACATTTCAACTTTCCCTACTTTCCTTTCTGAACATAAAGCATTCCTTTTTATCTACTGGTTAATGAGACTAAATATTACTTCCATTTCATTCTGAAGACAAAGAATGTGACAAATTAAAATAAATAATTTCAACAAAAGTAAAATGTAAATCTGATAAAAGATTAAAACTTCTAATTTTACACCGAAAGTTATAAGAATAGGCATAAAAGAAGTAATTCTGAAGTCCTTTCGTTGAACAGCAAAGATACATGTCATTGAAAAAAGGTGTTTAGAGAAAGACTGATAAAAATGACCACACAAGAACTAGAAATGGTTTACCAAAAGTCATCACTTTGTTTTTGAGCTTTTGTATTTTAAAATTCTAAGGAAAAATCATTCCATACACCTTTTGAATCATCTCTAGTATAAGATGTAGCCAAGGTACAACTTAACCAGTCTCTGACTCTACAACTCAGACTTACAAACTGAAATTGTTAATGAATTCAAAGATAAGTGAATGCAAGATAAAAAGGTTGCAGGTTCCTAAATTAAACTTACTAGCTTTTAAATATCTTAACTGTATATACTTTTTATAAGTATAAACAAATTTAAAAGTCTGAGGTTTTCCTATAAGTGTTTAAACAGCATTTACTATCTTCTGTGAGGAGGGAAAATGTAAAAAATATCCTTCTACAATAATAAGTAAATTTCCTCAGTTTCCTGCAAGTTGTTTAATCATATAACTGTCAAATTTTCATTTGACAAACAGGTCCTCTAGAGATTCCTGAATAAAAATATAAAAATGTATTAAAAGCAAATAGTTATTTCACATTCATAAATCAAAAGCAATAATCAAAATCTTCACATTTTAAAAATATTAATAAAAATTTTACATGGAGGGCTTCCAGCATGTGAATGGTGACATAAAATCAACACTTCCCCTTTCTCCTCCCCAAAACTATCCAAGGGCAAAAAGAACAGAAAGTAAAAATACAAAGCTCATTCTCAGAGCAACCAGGAGATAGCTGAAGCCCGAAGTCACAAATCAAACGGGAAGACTTCCACCTCAAAGCAGTGGAGATCAAACAGGAATGCGCATAGAAGGAAGTGGAGAGAAAGCCGCAGCAGTGGATTCAGAGAACCACGCACGCTTTGCGCATACAGAACAAAACCTACATCTCTGTGCTGCAACAAAAGTGGCAGGAGCGCCCCTTTATCCAATTTTGTTTTCAGAAGAAATGAAAGAAGGGGATTTCTCATTCACTAAGTGAAAGTAAAAAAGCAAGCCATAGTGGCAGAGAACAGCCTTATTCCTATGGCAGTTGGAAAAAAGAGAGAACTTGGATTCTGAAAAAGCCCAGGACTGAATAATCCTGGTAGCTGGAAAGAAGTAAAGGCTAACTGGGCTCAAACTCAACAGTTAGGTCTCAGCAGTGCTCTGGCCCTCCTTCTTACACAAATATTCTAAACCGAACTGGCCCAAGAAAGGCAACTCTACATGAAAGAATAGGTAATCAAAGAAAATCAAAGCCCCAAATTCCGTGCTAAGATAATATGAAAAGGGAAGGAAGGAAGAGCAAAAATGGCAGCGCAATCACTGCCATGAGAGGAAAACACAAAAAAAGAAGTGAACACTTGAGGCTCAAGTGGCAACACAAAGGGAAGTGACCAGCAGAGTTCAGGAAAAATAAATCAAACAAAGGTAAAACCAAAAAGAAGATGAAAGAGACACTGCTGAACACACTAAAAAAATAAAAATGAACAGCAGACAACAAGAAAAGGAAAACAGGAGTTTTAGAGGCTTTAAGAAAAATGGTAACTATGGTAGATAGGCAAAAGAGAGTTATAAGAATCATCAAACCCCTGAAGAACACCATATTAACAGAACAAATATTTGAAGACATAATTCAGACTTCCCTCAATTCAGCAATCTGTCCTGAAACACTGTCCAAGTTAAAAATACTCAAAATGGAAATAACAGATTAAAAACATCTTTTTTTAATGGAGAACTGAACTGGTAAAGCCAGTAAGGAAAATCCTCAGAAGCTAAAACCCAAGGCATGAGGCTAAAGAGAAAGACAAACCAGGAAGCCCCTCAAGGTCATCAACCAACCTCACTGGCTTCAGGGCTCAGTTCTAATAGTCATGAGAAACAAACAACAAGAGAAGATGCCAGTTCTAAGTTACTTTAAAAAATAAACAAAATCTCAGCAAAAATGGCAACAGGGTATTTTGGAAACAGACAAGCTGATTTTGAAGTAATGCAGAAAATGGCTAAAATAAAGAGCAAAGGATTTATTCATTAAAAGCACGTATGATTTGTCCTCTGCAACACTGTTCAGGATGCAAGACATCATAATTTACCAGCAACGTCATCTGACGAGTCTTCATCGTGAGGTATAGGAGGCCTTTTACTTCTCTTAGCTTTCTCAGGTGAAGCTTTGGATGGCTGTTTCACCCGCATCTGTTATTTACTGAAAAGATTGGGGGTTGGGGGGAAAAACACATTAATCCTCAAAATTAAAAACTGTATGTATTTTACTTAATGCATATTAAAATGACTTCAAGTTTAATGAGCCTCGTAAATTAACAGAGGAGAAAGAGGGGAACATCAGCTGAAACTAAAGAAATTTTTATTACACCAACACACAAATGCCACATTACATCTGACTTTAACCAACAGCTCCGTACATGTATGATGTCCAGGTGAATTTAAAAAAATCAACTTTATGCCACTTCTGACTCCTGTGCTCATCTCGCCCTTTCTCTTGTTTCACCAGCTAGGAAGCAGTGGGAGTTGGAAAAGCCACAACATGCCAGGGATGGATGCCAAGTGCCAAGCACAGTACAGCCACGCTTCCTGCACTGTACAACCCAGTGGACTACAAAGAGAGAAATACATTTCCAACTTTTTAAGCTCTTGCCTTTTTTGTGTGTTTTTTTCCCCATTTTCTAGTTATGAAAAATTTAAAACTGTCACATAAGTTGAAACAGCAGTATAACGAACACCATAGACTATCCAGAGTCCATATCTGGAACATTTTGCCACATCTGTTTTATCTAAATATCAATGTGTACATAGACATATCTACACATGTATGTGAGTACATCTGTTTTTGCTGAACTATTTAGAAGTTGCAGACAACATATATTCCTTAAGGAGATTCTCCTATACACTCACATCATTATCATTTCTAAGAAAATTAAGAGTAATTCCCTAATATCATATCTTATCATATTCTAATTTCTTCAGGTAACCCAAAACGTCTGCTTTTTTGAATAAGGATTCAATTGGTTATGTCAGTATCTTCTAATTGACAGCTGTTCTTCCCGCAAGAAATGGAGAATAGTGTTTCACCTTCCTAAGACCCTAACTTGACAGTGCATATGAGTCACATTGGAGAGTGTGGATTTTGATTCAAGTCTAGCAAAATCCTCTCAAAGTATGGATTTTTATTCAAGTCTAGCACAGGACCTGAGAGTCTGCCTGTCTAAAAAGCTTCCAACAGGAAGCCACTGCTGGGATCCACAGACCACACTTTCAACAGCAAAGTTGTATAATGTCTCACAGAGACTTTAATTTTTTGTTCATGCTGTTATTTACCTCTAAATATATTTCTAAGAAATCTCTTATATTTCATAAAAATTCAAAGTTAATTCTAAAGGTTTTAGATAGAAGTTAATGCATGTTTTAAAAACCACTATATCTCTGGTAGCTCAGCTGGTAAAGAATCTGTCTGCAATGCAAGAGACTCCAGTTCGATTCCTGAATCAGGAAGTTCCCCTGGAGAAGGGAGAGGCTACCCACTCCAGTATTCATGGGCTTCCCTGATGGCTCAGATGGTAAAGAATCCACCTGCAATGCTGGGTTCAGTCCCTGGATTGGGAAGATCCCCTGCAGGAGGGCACAGCAACCCACTCCAGCATTCCTGCTTGGAGAATCCCCAAGGACAGGAGTCTGAAGGGCTACAGTGCATGGGGATCACAAAGAGTTGGACACAACTGAGCAACTAAGCACACACATATCCTAAATCCTACCTAATACCATGCTGCTACCTGACTAAGCTATACTGTAATTTTTGTGGTTGTGTATATGCTTTGATTGATCAAGGTAGAACAATCGCTCAATTCAATAATAAATTCTGAAACCTGATTTAGTTGTACCAAGTTCCACATAAGGAAGCTTTTGCGTTTACCATTTTAAAAGTCATTTCTTCAGGCCCAAGGGTCATCACTATTGAACAACACTGCAATAAATTAATGCCTTCAAGGTTACAGAGATGCAGAAGGCCTCCAAGTTTCTGACCACTTCATTTATTCCTGCCTTCACCCTCCAGACTACTTCATCAACCTATGGCTACATTTCAACCTCACAAAATCACTAATTCGAGTATTCCATTCTCTGACCACAGCTTCAAATTCTGCCAGCTTGCTTGATCAGCCACTCCTATTCTCTTTTAATACCCAGGTTGAGAAGAGGCTACATCTCAACAAGCCCTTCCATGATCACTGTAGCAGGGAAAGGAGAAAGAGAAGCAGAAAATTTAGTGCTGGTTCTTCAAGCTTTACTTGCAAATGGTGCAAGTCTGCTTATGTTTTACGGGCCAACGCAAGTCATATAGCCACATTTAATTTCAAATAGACATGGTAGGGGAAAGGGAGGGGTGAGAGTAACGGGAGTGTACAAAGAGTACAACCTTATCATGTACCTAGCAAGAACAGAATACGTGTACACAGCCTAATGGCTACTATGTCACCCCCCTAACAATCTCAATCCTAGATAAGCCAATTAACCACATTCTCCATGACAGTATCCAAAGAGGCTAGAGAAAAAGTCTTGCAAGAAAGGTGACTGGGTCCACTAAATTAACCACCACAACGGCAAACAGATCAAGACATCCCATTATCTACTACAACTTCTGGTCAACTTATTACACAGCAATCTGAAACTGTTTTCACTCTCCCAATCTCCAACTCCTCCTCTCCCTACTCTTTCAAATATCATCCGGTCTTCTACTTTACTGACAGAAAGGACACAAAAGAAATTGCAAATCAGATATTTCCACCCTTAAACTTATACACTTACCACTGTAACTATTGTTACAACTATTGTAACTTGATGTCCTGAAAAAGAGATGGGCATAACTAAGGGAATCCAAGAAATATGGTCCATAAGAAACTGGTCATATTTTTACACTCCCCACATAGCTAAACTTTGAAACTTCCATGGTGGCTCAGATGGTAAAGAATCTGCTTGCAATTTAAGAGACCCAGGTTCAATCCCTGAGTGGGGAATATCTCCTGGAGAAGGAAATGGTAACCCACTCGAGTATTTCTGCCTGGAGAATCTCACAGACAGAGGAGTCTGGCAGACTACTGTCCTTGGGATTGCAGAGTCAGACATGACTGAGCAACTAACACGTGCACACACAGGTAAACTCTTGATAAAGATGAGCATTAATACATAACTAATCCTGGCAGAGGAACCAAAAGAACCGATACTTAACTTAGAATCTATAAAAGACCTATGCTTTTTCTCAAAAACACTGACTCAAATGTGGCAATGTAGTCAATTCCAGTGATTTTTCTGACACACGCAGTATGTCTAAACATAGAGTCATTTTGGACAGTAACCTACTATTAAGCAGTCACTCATTTGTATAGCTTTCTTTTTCAATTCCCCGTTCAGGTAAAAAGAGACAAAATTAAAGTCCAATTATTACAAAAAAATTCCAATTATTAGAGCTTCACATATTGCATATCATCAATAATGTGTCTGGAGAGTTCTGAGATCACCCTCACATGTGGAGATATACTCAAGGACTCACAACACCTAGCATATAGGTGTACTCACGGCTAACGTTTATTGCAGCAATGTAGTGTGAACACACAGACTATCATAATGAAAAACACACAGGTGAAGGCTAGAGCAATCCAAATGCAGGCTTCCTTACCATTCTCTCCCTCCCAAGAGCGGTCAAATACCCTACATCCTTCCCCCAATAAGTAATGTCTGTGCAATGTTTCTGCTCACAGGAGCCCATTACACACTCACAGGTGCAGGATTTTTATGGGGGCTAGTAACTTCTGGATAAATTATGTCCTACAGAATAAACCATATTGTTCCTAGGCAAGCCAAGCAAGGGCTAACCTTGCAAGCAGACCTTTTTAAGGACAGCCATCTCAGGCCTGCCATGTTGTCTTTTCAGCACAAATAAATTATGGCCATTTTTCTCAGGTGATTTCCTAATAAAACTTTCCAACTTCCAACTTCTGCATTAGCCTAATATTTGTCCATAATGTAGGATGTGCAACTAAACTATTTATAAGTTTTTTTTTTTTTTTAAGGCCATGCTTGTAGAAGCCCATATTCTCAAGAAAGAAAAAAAAAATTCTTTTCCTACTCTTGAGCCATTACTTTCTGCGAGGGTGCCAGGGGAGGGAGGAAAGGGACAAAATTTCTCGTTTCAGAGGTTCAAAAGGATACCAGGCTCAAAAAAATTACTAGCACTCACTTTTTCGTGCATCACACTCGGTTCTAAGGACTTCAGTGATATTAACCCACTTCATCCTCCCAACCACCAACCACTTTATGAGGTAGGTTACTATTATTTCCCCCATTTTACACTTGAAGAAAGACACCCAGGAGTTAGGTGACTTGCAGAAGCCAAAAGCCAGTAAGTGGTAGATGGCGATCTGGACCCAGGCAGTCCATCTCCAGGGTTCCAAATACTACACGATGCTGCCAGAAGACCTTGGTAAGACACGCTTTCTCTGGTCTCTAACAAAAACATCCCAAATTCCCGAAGAGAAAATGCGCCGCGAGGTTGAACGCGGAAGGGCGGCCGGAAGGTTGCTGGGTCGCCGCGCCCCTAGGTCAAGGTGAGGGCGGCCCCTCTCCCGTCCCGCCTCCCCGGCTCCTCCCGCGGCCGCCCCGACACCCTGCCGGCTCCGCCACTCTCACATGGCCCTCGGTGACCGCTTGGAACCCCCAAGGACCGAGAAAGGCGGGGAGAGGGTTCTCTCCCAAGCCTGTCCAAGCCACAAGGGGCCAGGGTTGCGTACACGAAGTTCGAGAAAACGAGGCGACCCAGCAACAGACCCACAACTCACCCTAACAGGCCGAGCAGCCGCGTCCACAACCCCATGAGACTGCGCCTGCGCAGCCGCCCCTCCCGCCGGCAGGGGCGGGGCCTCGTGTGCCCGCCCCAACGTCCGGACGAGTTGGGACCGCCCCTCGCGTGGCGGCTTACCCGGAGTTGGGCGTGGACACCGGGCTCTGTGGGCTGCAGTCGCACATGCTTCCCGTAGACCCCAGCTAATCTTAGGGTAACGTAAATAGATCCTAATTGGATCCCGATAGGGCTTGGAGTTTGCCCACCTCCCGTGTTCTCGGAGTCGGGTTTAAGTCCCACTTGTGGCTGGACACCCTGCGCAGACTGCCTCCGACTTCCCTCCGTCACACTCTTCCGTGCTGTTAAGTCAAATCTATCATGTTTTCTTGCCTTTTTCCATTATTGTTGCTTTACTTGCCGTTCTCTCTTCTTCATTTGAAAATTTCCTGACCTATACCTAAACCTCTTTGAAGCTCGATTATTCAAAGTGTTTTGCACTTTGCATGTTTAGTAAAAGTAGTTGGTTGAAAAATATTTTGTTTGAATAATATAGCAAACATCCACCCTAGTTATGGCTAAATGCTACGAGACAAGATTCGTAATCTTTAGCAGTTCTTCAGCCAAGGGACAGATGTGGCCTTACGGAGAGAGTCTTGGATTACGAGTCAAAAGTTACTAGAAATAAACCCCCCAAAACTCTGATTTTCTCTTAAAAACTTTGGTTCATTTCTTAAGAAATAGTTTAAATTATTTACAATTATTTACACATACAGAACTTGGCCAAGGAAGTTATTAGACATTGGCATTCTGTGTATGGAAACCATTCATTCAACAAATACAACTGAATACAAATATGTATGCTAAGTATTGGGGTACATAATCATGTTTTAGGGTAGGGAATTTTTTTTTCCCCTAGGGAAAAAGAAAATACTCAACAAATAAACCCAGGTTGTGTTGTAATTTTAAAGTAAAAAATGTCTGCTTCATAAATGATTTAACATTGGATTGGAAACAGAACATGGAGGGAAAAAGGACATGAAAACGAGCAAATCTAAATAATTTGAATACTAAATTGCATTACAGGGGCTTCCCTGGTGGTTCAGTGGTAAAGAATCTGCCTGCCAATAAAGGAGATACTGGTTCTATCCCTGATCAGAGAAGATCCAAAGTGCCACACAACAACTAAGCACCTTAAACCAACCACAACTAACCACAACTATTGAACCTGTGTTAATGAACCAGGAGCAGCTTGAACCAGAACCCCATGTGCCCTAGAGCCCCTGCTTGGCAGCAATAGAAGACACCTCAATAAGAAACCCATTAACCCCAACTAAAGAGTAGCCCTGGCTGGCTGCAACTAGAGAAAAGCCCACAGCAACAAAGACTCAGCACAGCCAAAATTAAAAATAAATAAAGGACACTATAATCAAAGGGGTTTTTTAAAATATATCATATACTGGAATCCAATTTACCAGGAAAAAAAGGAGGGGACTGAGTCAGAATATGAAATTTTAAGTTCTCTCTCATAAAAAGAAACAGGAATTATGCAAATCATGATACAATACTTAAATTTTTCTTGAAAATGACAAATTTCCAAAGTTATCTTGATTTCCAGCAGATGTACCCAAATCTCCAGAGACTGCAATCTCGACGTAAAAATTTACAGGAGTTAAGGGAAATTGTCTAACACTGTTTTTGTTTCTGATGTTCTTCAAATTATTTATCTTTTCAGTTAAAGTGAAATTTATTATTCGATGGATGCTTCAAAGGAAGGAAATTATCTTTAAATAATACCTAGTAAGTATACTTTTATTGCTATTGTCAACACATGAAAAAAAAAAGACATTATGACAAAACATCAAACAGAAATATAAGTTTGCTTAAGGTCTGCTGTGTATACATTTCAAATAATGTTAAATATCTTAATTTTACCATCACTGTTGTCTAGAAATGTATGGAGTACTTTGCTAAGCTATAGGCTATACATATATTATTAAACTTTTATCATGTGTTTTAAAAGGTACATTCTTTATTATAAAAGTAATACATGAGAGTTTGATATAACGTTCCTCATCTTTTCCGCCTTTCCACATTCCCATTCTCTTCCTCAGAGGTAACATTTCCTCTCCTCTATTTGCTGTTTCTTGTGTATAGTTTCAGGAATTGTCTTTGCACATGATATGCATTTGTACGACATTTTTATATGATTACCATTTGTTAAAAAAGATCATGGTCAGGTTAGATTATGGTCTACCTTCTATTCTACAACTTGATTTTTCTTTTTCACTTGATTATATATTGTGAACTTATCACCATACTAACCTCATTCTTTTTACTGGTTGTTTAAAATTCCAATGAATGGATGTATCATTTTTTCCCCAATCAGCCCCCTCTTGGTGTACATTTATCTGTGAGTACTTGTCCAGTACTTGGGCTTCCCTGATGGCTCCCACCGTAAAGCGTCTGCCCGCAACGCAGGAGACCCGGGTTCGATTCCTGGATCGGGAAAAGTCCGCTGGAGGAGGAAATGGCAATCCACTCCAGCACTCTTGCCTGGAAAATCCCATGGACGGAGGAGCCTGATAGGCTACAGTCCATGGGTTCGCAAAGAGTCGGACACGACTGAGCGACTTCACTTCACTTGTGCAGGTATTTTCAATAAATGATTATTTTCAATAAATGATTAACAGTGAAAATGCTGTGTCAAAACAAGTTTTGATAGAAACTCTTGAAAAAAATTTGTTGCATGAAGGGCAATAAATTTCCTAATTCTTCATTCAATTATCTAAAATGTGGGGGCTTGATGTGGATTTAGAAAGAAATGGAAAAAGTGCTAAGTCTCTTAAGAATCCTCTCCTTTCCGATTGTCTTTCACCTGCATTGTGGCAAAAAATAGAATGAGTTGAGAATGATTGATATCAACTCAGCACTAGTAGACCTTTCCCAGAAAAGTGACATGATTTCTCTCCCTTGCATCCCACTTTAAGCCTTACTTCCTTCCCTCACACTAATTCTCAATGAAGAACCTGGGACATTTATTCAAGGAGCAATGATCAGTACTTCTGTTTGACAAAATCTTTTTGCTCTAAGCCTCTTAAATAAACTAAGTTTGGCACTGTGCTGGTTACAGAAGGACAAATTCAGGAAAAAAAACCTACAGAAAAATATTTCTCAAATAAGTAGCAATGAACACTTGAAAAATAATTGTTTAGTAATATATGCTCTTGCAAAAGTATAAATTAGATTAAATGTGACTCATTGAAGTCAAGTACATCGTTTTCATATCTGTGTCCATTCCACTTGTGGTTTATAATAGGGATGCTACAGAGAGTACTTGAATCTACAGTATTTAATGACATCTTAGTTCAAAGTCAATCTACACAGACTACGGTTAAACTCCAAATGACTTGGAAAAAACATAATTGTAAGTGATGTCATTAGTATAGAAATCTGAAGTGGTTTTATTAATTATTAAAATATTAAAACTGAATAAAAGTATACCCTTCATGAAATTCATTGGATTCATACTTTAATAATGCCAGTTGGAAACATTTTTAAAATTTTCACTGTGAATCAATTTGCAGTTAATATGGCTTTCATTATCCTTGGGAAGCAAAATTGAGAATAAATTAAAAATAAGGTAATAAGCCAAGTTGAAAATAAAAACAAGGTAATAAGAAACTTTATCCAACAGGCTTAATATGCTCTCCCCACAACCACATACAATGTGTTCTAATTCCAAGAACCTATTATTATGCTAGCTTACACGGCAAAAAGATTTTGCACATATGATTAAGATTATCCCAATGGTCTCACTGTAATCAAAGTTCCTTGTGAAAGAGAGGCAAAAAGGTTAGGAAAAGTGGATGTGACAACAAAAGCAGAGATCAGAGTCAGAGAGAGATCTGAAGATGACAAACTGCTGGCTTTGAAGATGGAGAAAGGGTAAAAATAGCCAAGGAATTCAGGCAACCTTCAGTAGATGTAAAAGTTAAGTACAGAAATTGTCCCCTTCAGAAGGACCTTCAGACTTGCTGACACCTTCAGACCTTCAGAAGGACCTTCAGAAGGACCACAGACTTGCTGACACCTTAATTTTCACCAAGTGACTTCTGACCTACAAAACTGTACATAATAAAATTTAGTCAATAAACTTGTGATAATTGTTACATTAGCAATCGCAAACTAACACAGTTCAATTCCGACGCTCAGTCTTGTGCTACTCTGCGATCCCAGGGATTGCAGCACACCAGGCTTCCCTGGCCATCACCAACTCCCAGTTTGCTCAAACTCATGTCCATCAAGTCAGTGATGCCATCCAACCAGCCAACACATTCATGTTATCATCAAATATAGTCAACTATTATCATGAGTAAGGAAAAGATGAGATTATCTTAATACTGACATCAGTTGAGTCAGCTATGGGAGTTAAGAGTGATTCTTAGCAAAGTGTCCATGTGTTAAAGTTTGCTTTAATCCAATACATAAGAATCCTTGTTTTGAAGTAAACCGGAAGAATTTACTTTATACCTTTAAATATTGCCTTCTTTATATTTTCTTTTCACTTTTAAACTTTGCCTCTCCTTAAAAAAAAAATTTAAAAAAAAAAAAAAAAAAAAAAGCCCATACCTCAGTTTCTTCCCAACCCTGTTTCTTTCCCATTAATATTTTAAGTTTTAAAGCGATTACTCCTAGTGGCATTACCGGGTTCGGCCCGCGCCTAGCTGGAGGGCGCTCGAGAGCCCGGCACCGCTCGCCGCGCGGCCGGAAGTGAAGAAACAGGAGAACGAAGGGGTTAGCAGCGATGGTGCTGCAGCGCCTGCTGCCCTGGAGTACTTGCCGGACGGTCTTCGGGTCTGCGGAGACTGCACTCTGGGGTGAGCTCAGTGGTCCCCGGCGAAAGGGAGGACGCCTAACCTCGAGCCCCTGGGAAAGGATGGCGTTCGTGACAGTGTTTGCTTCTTTAAGGCTTCCAGTTAAAAGTCAGACCCAGTACACTTGAGCCCTGGGAATGTAACACCCACTTACAGTCCTTGTTTCTTCAGATTCCGGGCTACTGGGGTCTGGGGTTGCTCTCCACAGACACAAAGACGGGTAAACATGACTTCAGGGGGCTCTCGTGGGAACAGAAAGGTATGGTGCTTGACTGAGCAATAAAGGTCAATTCGCGACTCAGGGAAATGAGCCGTGTTCAATTTCTTCCCTGGAGAGTCGCAATGAGAAGCCGTCTTGCGAGTTTTACTTATGACCCACTAGAGAGCAGCACTCACGGGTTGATCAAACCTAGATACCAAGTTCGGCCTGTAATAGTACCACAACTGGCCGAACAGAAGCCAGAGAAGCGGAGGTGGTTAGTGGAGGAGGTGGTCTAGAACTCAGAGCAGACCTCCTGTCCCTTCTCTCTGCTTAATATGCTGCCTCTCCTTTAGCAACAACTTTTGTGGATAAAGATACAGGGGCTCCCATGTAACACTTCCCCGCCCGTTAGTCCCTTGTAACTCTTGGTACAGCCTGTGTAGTTGAAGATGTGTCATTCATACAAATTCTGTTATTTGGTTTTACCTTTAGTCCACAATCATTTTTTGAGCTCCTAATCTGACAGATATCCTGCTGGGATACAGTTTACTTCACCAGTTGGGGGTGAAGGTGAAAGTAGCTCAGTCGTGTCTGACTTTACGACCCCATGGGTCCATGGAATTCTCCAGGCCAGAATACTGGCGTAGGTACCTTTCCCTTCTCCAGGGGATCTCCCCAACCCAGGGATTAAACCTAGGTCTCTGGCATTGCAAGAAAATTCTTTACCATCTGAGCCACCAGGGAAGCCCATTTGGGGGTAAGAGAGACACAAATAAACCATCACCATACAGAACCCAGTCGAGTGAGACTGCACTGGAAAGGATGGAGTTGGAGGTGTTAGAGAAAAGGTCCCTGTTTCATTAAAAAAAAAATACTTGTAATACATGATTATATTCATTAAACAATAAAGCAAAAATTATATTAAAACAATAAAGCACACCCCTTTATATACTCTCCCCAGATATGAGTATACCTAAATAAATGTACATGCTTCCCAGGTGGTTCAGCAATAAAAAATCTGCCTGCCAAGCAAGAGATGAGGGTTAAATCCCTGGGTCTGGAAGATCCCCCGGAGTAGGAAATGTTAATCTGGGTATTCTTGCCTGGGAAATCCCACTGACTGAGTAGCCTGGTGGGCTACAGTGGGGTCACAAGAGTCAGTTATGACTTAGCAACTAAACAAATCTATGTGTGTGTGCACACTCAGTTATGCCCGACTTTTTGTGACACCATGGACTGTAACTTACTAGGCTCCTCTGTCCATGGAATTTTCTACACAGGAATACTGGAGTGGGTGGCCATTTCCTTCTCCAGGGATCTTCCCAACCCAGGGATCATGTGTCTCTTGCATGTCCTGCATTGGCAGGCAGGTTCTTTACCAGCTGAGCCACTGGGAAATATTTAATATATAGTGTGATCTTCTGCACTTACTTTTCTGTAATTTTTTTTCTCACTTAGGTATTCAGAAGCTTAGGTATTCATGGCAGTACATAAAACTCTTTTAACCACTGCATATACCCCATAACTATGAATTACCCTAAAGCTAGTTCCTTATTGATGGATATTTTAGTTTCCAATTTCTTCGCTATTATTAAAAGTTCTTCAAAAATTATCATTGTACACGCTTCTTTTTGTATATGTACACCCTTCTTTGTGTATAAGTATTTTACAGGAATGGATACCTAGAAGTGGAAGTGTTTGATCAAAGGGGAAGTGGTAAGTGAGGTAAAGGAGGCTTAAAGAGTGCCAGGTAGAGACGAGAAAGGTGTTCCCTTCAGAAGGAACAATGTGCATAAATCATGAAGGAAAGGTGAAAAGAGATTATTGTGTACTGTATAGATCATTTAAACCTCACAGCAACTCTAAAAGTTAAATAATAATATTTGATTCTACTCTCCCAGAGAGTTTAAGTAATCTGCCCAGGGTCACAGAGCTAAATGTGCAGGCCAGGATTTGAATCTTGATTTATCTGACTCTAAAACCCCTGTTCTTTCCACTATGAAAATGAGACTTTATATAAGAACTCAAGTCAAAAGATTGATATGGTGACCTGACTTGAACAGTGGGGAAAACTCCTTTGACTTACTCTTTCCAGATATTAATAGAAGTGTCATTTTGAAGGTAGCTAATTTATTTTATTCTTTCCAGGTTTGAAGTCAATAAAAAGAAGCTGCCTCAATTTTTGTACCACTATTTGTGAAGATGTCACTTATAAAGAACTTAAAAACCTCCTGAAGTCCAAAAAAATTATGTTAATTGATGTTAGAGAGCCATGGGAAATTCATGAGTCTGGAAAAATCCCCGGGTCTGTCAATATACCATGTAAGTGATGTGTTTTAACCTCATTTATTAAGAAAACATATATCTAGTAATTGACTGTATCTAAAATTTAATCGAAATTCTTAACATTTTGTTTCAGTGGATGATGTAGGGGAAGCTCTACAGATGAACCCAAAAGACTTCAAAGAGAAGTACAAAGAAGTAAAGCCATCCAAATCTGACAGTCTAGTGTTTTCTTGTTTAGCTGGAGTGAGAAGCAAGAAGGCTATGGTCACAGCAGTATCTCTGGGCTTTAACAGGTAAGCAACTTAAGGATACGGAGAAGGCAATGGCACCCCACTCCAGTACTCTTGCCTGGAAAATCCCATGGACGGAGGAGCCTGGTGGGCTGCAGTCCATGGGGTCGCTAAGAGTTGGACATGACTCAGTGACTTCACTTTCACTTTTCACTTTCATGCATTGGAGAAGGAAATGGCAACCCACTCCAGTGTTCTTGCCTGGAGAAGCCAAGGGACAGCAGAGCCTGGTGGGCTGCCGTCTCTGGAATCGCAGTCGGACACGACTGAAGCGATTTAGCAGCAGCAGCAGCTTAACAATAAAAATGGGTTTAGGATATGTATTGCAGTGTTTCCTAGGCCTATTTTTACTGGTCTACTGAAGAATTTTATACTCACTATGTTAATGGAAGTATAGAGTACAGACTATTATAGACTGGCTGTACTTTTCATTCTATGATCCTTTAAATATGCTTCAAATGTAACTATTATGGTGAAAAGTCATTGCACTACTAAATCTCTAAAGTCATCTTATCTCTAAAGTTCCTGTGAACCTTGTGCTGTAAAGCAGGAAAAAATGGTTAGAGCACTAATTATTTGATGTATGTTTTTAGTGCTCAACACTATGCTGGA
Organism: Capricornis sumatraensis; assembly: GCF_032405125.1. Taxonomy (NCBI): domain Eukaryota; kingdom Metazoa; phylum Chordata; class Mammalia; order Artiodactyla; family Bovidae; genus Capricornis; species Capricornis sumatraensis. The sequence continues at coordinate 37,938,682 of NC_091081.1, read as the reverse complement.
GGATGGAAGGAATGGGCAACCTATGAACTTTCAGAGAAGAAACAAGAAAATTGAATTTTGGAATATAAGCTGACCCTTTCCTTGTGTACATGCAGCCCAGAATAGTGGAATAGGCAAAAGAATAAAAATGTAGCCCTGGAACCACTGGTTAATGGGAAAGGGAGTTTGTATATGTCAATTATTTTTTGTTGAATCTTTTTCTCACCTATGAATTGGGAATACCACATCCCCCAGCCTGTTTCCAAAGGCTAATGATGATTAAGGTAATGTATGTGACTCACCATGGAAACATAAAGGTTTCGAAAATAAAGGGATTCTAAAATAAATTTTTAAATATTTTAGTATTATTCAATAGTATATTCCAAAATACCCAGTTACTTGTATTACTTAACCATCATGTGTGACCAGGTGTTCAGCATAGCTTCTATACTCTTCATCAAAGAGGCTGAGCTAGACCAGTAGATTACCAAACAGACTTAACCTTAAAATACCAAGAATCTGGGATGAAAAATAGGTGAAATAGAAACAATGAAAAATATTAACAATATGCAAAGACTTATGGCACTATGACCAACATGGTAGTGATACAATTTGGAATCTCAAAAGGTAATATGATCTATAGGGATAATAATCAGAACAGTGGTTGCCTCTGTTGAGGATAAGAGATGAACTAGAAAAACAAGGAGGAAAATTTCTAGGGTGACAGAAGCGCTCTCTATCTTGATTGAGGTGCTGGGACACAGGTATAATCATTTACCAAAACTCACTGAAGTGAACATTTTTAAATGATAAACTATCTGTAATTATATCTCAATTAAAAATAATGAAAATAATATTAGAAGAAAGTTTAAATGCAAATGATTCCCACTAGCATGAGTATATACCGTTAGAATGTTAAGTCCTATACTTGCTCATATACTGATGAGTGGTAAAACAACTTTGTGCTTTCTTCCATCTGTCTCTTCGGACCCATCTGTTTTTAGTCTCATTTATATAGTCATTCAGAACATGTAAGGCCTGGAAAGTTAATTGTAAGGACCTGGTTTTTGTCCTAAATAATTTATTGAGCTATTAGAGAATCTGGGGTAGACATGTGATGTTATCACCTTGAACTTCTATTTCTGACACATCAGTCTAGTTTCTAGCTGAGCAAACTCCCTACAACTAGAAAAGATGGAAAATACATGTAATACACACGCACACAGATACACTTTTCGATGTTGGCTCATCCTCCTCAGCTCTCCTTCTCCCCAGATTGTGACTCTTCAAATCTTTGCTGCCTTTAAGCAAATTATATTTATATAAAAACAAATATTACTAGGGCATATATATTAACAAAGTGAGGATATTAACAGCCACAAGCTCACAGAGAAGAAAAACTACAGAGAGTGAACTGCTGCTGAAGTACTTGACCCAACAAGGAATAGGTAAATACACCAGGGTGAAGAATCTGCATAAACATACCAGACTTTTAGTTAAAACCCCTGCTTCCAGAAGGCAAAAAATATTCAAATAAAAAGGAAATACTACAGAACACGAAATTATCTGTGTATACTTAATATATACTGAATATAAGTTTAACTAACAACAGTTATGCAGTTTACCTGGGAGGATGATGGGAGTAGAAGTCCCAGGGTAGAATGAGTGTGGGGGCAGGGTGGTGGTGGGGTGGATGGGAGTTGGAATAGAGAATAGAAGGTATGCAGGAAAGTTAAATCTTCAATAGTAGGAAGTTGCGATAATATTTAAAACTGAAAAAAATTAAAAGAAACTGGAGGGTAAGCAGAGGAGGCAGTAGAGTGAAGTGTTTAAGAGCCTGGGCCTTGGAGTCCACTACCCAGATTTTAATAAAAATCTAACCCAAGCTTGCTGGAGAAATATCAATAACTTCAGATATGCAGATGATACCACCCTTATGGCAGAAAGCGAAGAACTACTAAAGAGCCCCTTGATGAAAGTGAAAGAGGAGTGTGAAAAAGTTGGCTTAAAACTCAACATTCAGAAAACTAGGATCAT